>NC_135064.1:26187281-26496645 GCF_051401765.1 Calliopsis andreniformis
AAGCCCCCCAACTCGTCCCTCCCCCATGTAACTGCACCTCAGCAAGCACATTGATATCAGTCATTACGGTGGCGCCCGTCCACTCGAAACAATATCGGCAGAGAGAAAGGTGGAACCATTGGCGAACAGTCGAGGGAACCGCAGGGGTGGCGTGTGTCCGGTCAAAGCACTCGCACGCGCGAGCGATCGTCGACGGCGGAGGCTCGCAAAGGCGTGTTCGTGGCGAGGGTCGGCAGCGATCCTGTGGTGTGGGTCGCGAATTTCAGAATTACTGGAAACAAATAGCGGGCGGGTAGGCGGGCGAGCGAGTCGAGATCCGATGCGGCGCAACGCGGAACGATACGGAGCTATCGTGGACCGAGGCTGAAGGGAGGGAGAACCCCTTCGTCTGTAGGTGGGTATATGTCTCTCGGTTCCGCGCGGAGGATGGTGGGGGTGTTCGGGTGGTGGAAAAGAGGGCGGCCAGGAAGCAGGAGGGATTCGGGGAGCCGGGCGCGAGGGAGAGAAAGCTAGAGAGGGAAGCAGGGGGAGGAGGGAGACAGAGGGAGGAAGGCTTTCGGGGGAGCGAGAAAGAGGGTCGCGCGGAGGGAGAATGAGGGACCAAAGCGCTCTCTACGGTAGCTCACATCAAAGAGTCGTCTTAATAGAAAGCCTTAGAGGCGTTTGTTCGAGTCTCCTCATCTGACTAAATATTCCTGACTGACTGAGGAGATATCGGCGGGCCAAGATACACAGCGCAGCGCAGATCTTACGTATAGAACAAACAGCGCTCGCGCGCCCGGCCACCGGGATTACGCTTCCGTTCTCGTGCCTCCTGGGGTAACGATCGCTCTCCCCCGCATAAGTTTCTCCGAGTTTCTGCAATCTGCGTGTATACATATCGAGAGTCTGGGCTTCGACGAAATCCCCGATAGCTGTGTTTTCGCGCGGGGGGTAAGAAGAGCCGCGCGGATGTTCTAGAAAACGACTCCACCTATGGAGATGAGAGGACCTCTCTACACTGACGCTATCTTCGAAGAATTAAGCGGCAAAGTTTCTGGCGAACGTTCAATATTCTCGGTTAATTAATACTACCGTTCGGTGAACGAAGTTTGGTAAACGCTTTGCCTATCGGCTGCAGGGAGAACAGACGAACACTTGATGTAATTATATCGAGAATTATTATACTATTATACCTATACTTGTAGTAGATATCAGTGATAGCGACAGAAAAGAAATTGGAACCGACACTACAATTACTTATCAAAAGCGCTGCAGAGTCACAAGTTACCATTCAGTAACGTAGAGCAGCGTAACAACGCCATTGAAATCCGCGGGCCCCGGGTGAAAGCAGAGAGGAAACTCAGTCTCGCGAACGTCAGCAAGTTGGAGCATTCGCAACGTTTATCCAATACGAATATTGCCGTGACTTTACAGATTCGACGACGCAAAGCGCTCCCGGTTATACATTGTCGGTTAATACCTGTGGATACACGAGACCGCCTAGCCGAACACGAGTTTGATTGATTTAAATAGGGCCCCCCAGCATCCTCCCCCCTCCACCCCGTATCCTCTGACAGATATAAATGAATCGGATGAGTCCGTTACTAAGCGCCATACAGATGTAATCCTTTAAAGGGATATTCGGCCTGTGTTTCGGTTCGGTTAAGCTGTACAAATAGACGTGGGATGTTCGCAATCAGTGTTGGCCTCTCCGGCCTGCTCCGGGGTGGGTCTCGGCTATTTATAAATGAATCGTCGCGCGGGACACACCCCTCGGCGAATCAGCATCCTTCCGTTATTATTCGGGCATTCAAGGACTCCCCGATTATATCCTTTTGCCGTGGAACTTTGTCCGCACTGTCGGCGGAGTTGCACAGAGGCGTTTCATTAAAAGACACTCTTCGGGATCTTGAAATTAACGACGTTCGAATGCTACAGTGGGACGGCCATCGGCGATGGCAGGGGATCGGGCGATCGTCTTCGAGCCAGTTCGAGGGAATGCAAGAAGAACCGAAGGTATTATAAACGATTATCTTGGGTAGAGGAATTCTGAAGAAAGCTGCTCAACCCGAACCCCTCCGTACGAGATCCATAAATCAAGTGTACATGAAGAGTACCTAATTGGCAAGCTGAAACTTCTGAGTAGCATACGACAAAGAGATTATCGATTCTGCAGCAACACAGCAGGAAGCGGTGCATATGTAGGTCAATTCGACGGGATGCGTTTTTGCACAACGGAAGCCGCTAATTACTTTGGCATCGTAAAAGCGGAGCCCTTAATTCGAGCAGCTACCGAGGGAGCAACGTTACGGTTAACAATTATTCGAGCAGGCCGAGAGGCAGGCTCGTGAATTAACAAGATCTATCAGTACCTTCCTCCCCCTCCCAGCCCCCGGACACTCCACCCCTCGCGAAGATCTTACTGCGAATCATCGTGCCAAACGACCTCGGTAACGACGAAGCTTCCGTCGCTTGTTTGTACGCTTACTTTACTCCCATTTCCCTCTCTCTCTCCCCGTCTCCCTCGCTCCCGTTTCGCTGCCGTTTCGCTCCGTCTCACCCTCTCCAACCCCGAGCCCCCTCCTCCTCCGACGCTCGTCTCATTCGCTCGCCCGCTTCGAATCTTCCGCCATTGTTTAAATACAATTTTGTCGTTTACTAATTAATGCGCTGTACATCAAAGAAGATGTTTATTGGTTCATGTGATACTAAAGAGACGGTAACGAAGAGGTAACTCGCTAAGGGAGCGGTTGAAGGAGTGACGAGAGACGGGGGTGGTGTACGACGGTTGCGGGAACGAGGGGGGTGGCGGGTGTACGCCCACGAAAATATCTATATAGAAGCGAGGCAAGTGGCGCGTTCCTTCTCCCACCGCGTTCACCCTTGTTCGCAGCCCTTCTTCCTTCTCTCTCCCTCTGTGTCCCACGACCACCCTCCTCCTGCCACCACCTCGCCGCGCGCCCTCAACCCCCGCGTCGCTCCTCTTCCTCTGTCCTTTTATCCCCCCGACAAACGACGCCAGCCAGCCACCCACAGACTCATCAGCTAACTCTGTTTCAGAGTTACAGGACTTCTCCTCCTTTCCTCTCTTTCCTCCACGGTTCCGCCTGTGTCTCGCGCTCGCCCCGGTATCGTACCGCCGAATCAGCCGTAGTTACCTACGTAGTTCTCTCTGTCGACGTCAAACGGAAAGCGGCGAGGCACAAACATCGTCGCAGACGGCGAATTTCTGGGGGACCGCCGCCGCGCGAACCGACCAACTTTGTTCGAGCGTGTGATTCGGACACGACTTTCCCCTCGTCGTTTGCTTCCGATAATTCGTCTGTTCTTTGGATTACCGCTGCTCTAGGGTGGACGAAATTTCGCGAAGTTCTGAGGGTTGTGGTAGGTGAAAATGATAGCTATAATATCTGGAATCGAGAGGTTCTCATTGGTAACTTAGTAGACTTTTTGGTGGATGACATATAGGTTGGTAAGATAAGTAGAAGATGGTGGTTATATATCAGACTGCTAAGTGTCGAGTATTTAGAGACAATATTTATCAATCCTGAAATTTGTCCAAGTGTATTTAATAATCCTTATAGTACTCTAAAAGGAAGACAGATATAAAATGTTCGAAACTTTAATCTATTTTTCCCAGATTACTAATGGGACTGCATGAATCTTCACATGTCACATAGAAAATGTACGATGCATGTATATTAAGGTTAATTAAATTCTGAAAGAATCCAAGTACAACGTAGAATTGAAATAGCAAAGCTTATCTCAGCGAAAACGGATCAAGAGTGCCACCACCACTTATCGTCCCCTTTCGTTATCATTTAAGTCCACTCTTATCAAGGAAAATAAAGAGAGCCCGTATGAGCGCCTCGTTAGCTTCTGTTCCTCGCGAAGGCTCGCCTCAGGCTCGCCGAAGGCCAAGAAATCTGGTTCGCGTGTCGTTATCCGTCGATGACGTGCCGCGGCGTTCGATTCCCCGATGGTCGAGCATTTTTCACAGAAATAGGTACAACGTGTCCGATGCACGTTCAGACGGAACGTTTATTACCCTTATCGGCGTCGCCACCAATCTCGGCCTCATGCGAGTTGACGCGCGTTTAAAGCGGATCGCGTCGCGGCCAGATAAACTCGTTCATCGCGAACAGAGACGGGACGAATTGACGGTCCCTTCGTTTAAGCACGCCACCTCTCGATCGGCTTGACACGGAATACTCGACTGTCATGTAAATTTCTCGCGTGACAGAGCAACCGGATCGTTACACTGCCGTGCGATATATCTCTCGGTCCTCTTCTTTCCCGCCGCTCAGGAATTCCAAATGGACGAAGAGAATACACCGAGCCCTATCCACGGCGGCCTCTACTCCTCCTCCTCCTCGCAATTTTCTCCCCCCTTTCGATCCTGGTTTTTCTCCCCAGCCTCCTCCCCTGTTTCGCTCATTAATTTTCCGTCCGCGCAAAGAACAGTGAACCGGGTCAACCGCACAATGCGCAACACCTTGCTGGGCATAATGCGAAAGGGTGGATTAGAAAATGCAATCTTTCCTAATGGATCAGAACAAGATGGGGAGAGGGAGAAAGCGCGTAGGGAGAGGTGGGGGGACAGTGAGCAGGGGGCTGGGAGGAGGCATAATGAATGCAGGATCATAGCGGTGGTAACGTGACGATACAAAGGAGGCTTAGAAAGCCTGGCGGAGAACAAAAGCGCGCGGTGATTGATCAGCCCTCTAGATGCAGCCTGTTGATACTACCGTTCGAGAGCCGATTCCATAGAATTCGACGGCTAAAACGGGAACGAACGCCGACGGGACGATAAAAGAGTCCCGAAAAAAGGGTAAGAGAGGGATGATACGAAGGAGAGGCGGAACAAAGTGACACGTACGAAAGAGTATCATCAGAGGAAAAGGGGATAATGAGGAAGGAGCGAATCGACTGCTTTTTCATTATACAATGTGGGATTTGGGTGCACAGATTTGCAGCAGAACAGTCTCCATTATTACTACACTGCGGATCTTTGTGCATTTGTACGAAATTTCAATACGCTAAGAATTACAGAATTCATATAATATTCAAAAATGCACAAAATATCCAAAGTTAAGTACATTTTATAGTACGTGAAGGGTAAAACGAACCTTTACTTCCACTTCCCCAGAATTTGCATAATTACTCCCAAGGACAGGTATGGGGACAGCTCTATTTTTTTACTATTATTGATTATTAATACGCAAGACGGTAAAAGTGAAATCAAGTGCTATTCAAAGCACAGCACATTAGCCTTCCAAAGGTCACAGCGCCAGGTGAAAAAACGAAGGGAAATAGGGGAAGCGAAGGCAGAGTGCCGAAGGGTGGAAAGGGAGGGGCGGGCAGGAGATGGAGGTTGTGATTTCGTGGATCCATGCGATAATGTTATGCTCGACGGACCGAACGTAAAACGGGAGCCAAGGGGATGATGGTCGCCCAACGGGACGTATTATGCTCGATGGGAGAGCAGGAGGCGAGCGTTGGCCGGTCCGTGCCCTTCCTGTGTCAATAGGCTCGATTTCCCTTTCAAGTTGTCAACTCTTTTTGTGTGCTCGGCAAATTGTCGCCGGCGGTACGGGCGAGCGCGTAGCAAAGGAGGAACGACGAATGGGGCGAGCAGGGGGAGGGGGTTAAATTAACATTATTGTTGTGACAAAGAGGGGGCGGGCAGGGCCACCCAGGACGGGCTGCACCCCGCGGGACTCGTAGCTAGGTAAACAATTCCACTTGATGATCGGCTCGTTTGATGTCGCCTGATTACCCTCCGCAAACAATCGCTGATTCTCCGCGAAAACGAGGATATCTTCGTCCGACCCCTGCTTTGACTTTCGAGCATCTTCCCGAATCGACCGGTCATTCTGCACCATTTCCGTTCTCTCGTCTCCTTTTCACTGCTGAAAAGGATATCGATCCGGGGTATAAAAGGGGCGGCGGGAATCGAAGAGACCCTTTGTGAGGGACTCACCTTTCACCCGCTTCAAATACAGCGCAACGAGGACAAAGTGTTTTTGCTCGACCAAATCTGAAGGCTGACAATGCCGATCCACTGGCTAGTTTCAGGAACCTCTTCGCGCGAAACCATGTTTCCATAATCGTAATATCTGCTAACACAGACTCGAGCAAAGTGTCTAATTAGCGAGTATATTTATTACACTTTGAATTAATCTTCCCAGAGACATCGGAGCAATCGTCTCGCTTGATAAACTGCTCGTTTCTCTCGTGTCGACGTCCATCAACGTCCACTCAGAAAAAGCGCAGATCACAGGGATCTTGTCGCGCAAATTCCCTATACGATTCTTGTATCCTATGAAAAGGGGCGGGCTTGAGCTCGATAGCTTTCGAGTGCCTTGTTGCGACACAAGAACCGCCTCGCGGAGGAGATATACCGCCGTCTATGCGAAGGGCAACCCCATCCGTCGCCTACATTGAAACCTGTTCTTACATCGATAACTTCGTTGATCAATCTTATTAATTAACACTCGACTCGCTGAGCGTCCGGATGAAAGTACGCCGGCGGGAATTTTCATCGCGTCCCATCTTTCATCGGTTTGACAGGGGTTGGTGGAGGGGCGCGGGTCGATTTTTCCAGCAGGAGGATCGAACGCGAGCACCCACCTCCTGGAAGTCCTCCTAGGACGGCTCGAAAAGGTAGCCTCGTCGGGGCTTTCCTTGGTTTTGCCTCGGCTCGCGTGCCTCGTTAATTAGCCAGGGCCGACGGGAGCCGACTCGGCTCGGGAATCGAATGGGATCGAGGCGGCCTTACGTAAGCCTGTCACCCCTCGTGCCGCGTCACAATGGGCGGCGATGGCCAATCATAAAGAGATTCGCCGTTTTGCGCGAGCGTCCCGCAATCTGAATAAAATATACGATCGAATCGATAGATAAAGGACAATGCTCTTTTCAGCGGCGGCTGGTAGGAGAGCAACCGCGAGACCGCGACCGCGGCATGGGGGGTGAGCAGGAGGGGCGAGGAGGAGGGGTGAGCAGGAGGGGTGCACGCGCACCAAGAAACGCGGAAAAGAGAGGGAACGAGCGACGCGAGGAGCCACTCCGGACTCTCAGCCAGTCGACAAAGAGGCTCCTTCTATGCAAATTAAATGCTGTTTCCATAACCATTCGTCCGTTCCATTGAGTGAGGTTCGGTTCGCCCGTTCGCCTGGTTCTTTGTCATCAAGGTAAAGGGAACTTTCACAAGGGGCCGCTCTCGCTCGCTCACCCGACCAACCGACCCAGCCCAACCACCCACCCGACCACCACCCATCCACCGACTACCCTCTCCATTTCAATAACCGAAAGCTCAGCCCGTTCCTCTATATGCTATTAATCAAAAGAACTTCCCCGACTTTTTCTCTCTTTTGCTACCACCCCCTGCGCCGCTTTTTCCTCCCTCGCGATTTGTCTCTACTTTGCACTCCCCCGACATGGGCAAAACAAACGTCTCGTTCCTGTGTTCCCGTATGCCGATCGCCGAGCATTTCTCATGTATTCTATCGATTCCATGGTACAGTTCAATAAAAATAGTCCCACTGAACTTCCAAATTCGATTTAATGAAACAGATACAGATTTTGTAAATAATATTTAGATCCTCATTCCTTCTGTAAACGAACCACATATCTTCGTTCATCTCTAAAACGCAAGAGGTTCGCTAATTGCGAGCGAGATTTATTCCCGAGCTCATTGTGATTCCGATTCTTCGCGCAAGCAGGGCTCTCGTAAAACGTCGCACAGGCATTCGAAAGCCCTTCGCGCGCGAATAGTTTCTACCATTGGCAGCATGCATATTGATGAGCCTTACTTTGAGAGAAACTGATCCTGGCGTATTTTATTGGCGACGTTCATAGACTGGCGGCTGTGGCCTGCAGCGCCATGGTAAAATCTACGAGCTTAACGATCCACTAAATTATCGCATGCATTGCCTCGGCATCGTTCCTCACCCTACCCTCGCTGCCATTAAATTCAATGTCCGGATTGTTAATACTCATTAACGGTGGGTGTCATAATGTCGCGCGCAACGGAGCGGAAGGAAAAATGGAGCAGCGTCGATATAAACATTCCTCATTGCGTAATGGATCAACTTTTGCCTGTCGTCAACGTTCTACTTGCGTCCTGTCGTTGCTGTATATTTATTGTGCGCAACGTTTAATATATTATTAGTTATCTGAAATGGTGCAGCGTTGACAGCCATGCGATAGTTAAACTGTCGAGTGCAATCTATAGAAAAATGAATTTGACTTCATGTTTTATTGCACGTTAGGTGATAAAGCGGAACGATGTTATATTTCTACGGGAAGTTCTCATACAAGATCGTATCGGTATGTCTAGCGTATGTGAAATTTGCAATTATTATAGAAGAGCCTGAAAACAATACAGAGATTCCAATATCAGGAACGAAATAGATAGCAAGATGAATTTGAGAATTATTGAATCCTTTAGGGTCTCTAAATATTTTGGTAAAAAATGTTAAAGAACAGAGAAAATTTGCGGGGATTATTTTTGGTATGAATCTTTCCATTTGTTATATACTTTAGAATAGTCAGGATTTTATACAGAGCAAGGGTAATCCCTCACAGCTAATAATGGCGCTAGTCAACGAGAGGGCAAAGATTTTCCATCCGTGGCGTATCGGATCGAAGTGGAGGCGAGCGGCGTTCTCATGTCCAAGCGAATGCACGCCGATAGCAATGAAATTACGCCCGACACAAAGAGCGCCGCGGGCGCACCGTCCCGTAATGATGCAGCGCGTTTATGTTAAGAGCGCACCAGTTGCCTCCGAACAGAAGCAAGCTCCTCTTACAGCTCATCGACTCGTCTGTATGGGATTCATGTACGAGCCATAGACGCCGATACGCGTGCTACACAACTGACCATGCATTTGTGTGCAAAGCAGATTTTCGTTTATAAATTTTGCTTTTTAATTAGCTGCCATGCTTATATTACCATTCGTACATGACGTAAATAAAAAAAACCATTCCTCAATTTCATTTTCAATATTTCGTAATAATTCGAGATACGAGCTGTCTATGCCTACCTAACTTTCATCGTTAGAATTAGTATACCAAGGTGAGATCACTCAGGGATTCCAATATTATTTCTGCAACGAAATGAGATTCAAAAATTCAAAAATTTAAAAATTCAAAAATTCAAATATTCAAATATTCAAAAATTCAAAAATTCAAATATTCAAATTTTCAAATATTTGAATCTTCAGTTCAAAAATTTTCACCCTTTTACATATTCTATATATCTTTATGTGTCTGAACCCTAAGTGATCCTACCTTAATACTGATATAACGACACTTCACCTTAATGACTCCAGATCAAAAGTTCAGCAGTGAATTGAAGACGAATCAAGCGAAGCCTGCAACTAATCTAACGACAAAAAGTAGCACCCCTTTTTTGGATTACTTGCCTCAACACTATTGGATTTAATGCCAAGTAAGCTCGATAATGAATGGTCGATCACCAAAAAGGGTCTACGACCGTGACCAAACGAAAAAACGAGAATGGGGGCGAGAGCGCAGACGGAGTGAGCAGAACGGGTCGTTAAGTATCTATCAGCTGACAGCGTGGAAGAAGAACGAGCGAGAGGGTCGAGGGAACGCGTTGCAAGTTTCCGCGAGGCTAAACGGCGGCGAAGCCTTTAACCTATCACCTGGCACGGCACGGAGCCGATACTTGTGATAGCATTTTCGATGCGGAGTACCGTACGCCGGTGACGAAAGGTTAACCTGTAATTGGTACGTCCGTGGTGAGAATAATTCGTGCATTATGCCCGTGGAGGCTCGTTCCGTGCGTTACCTGACGCTGACGCGACGGGGATGGCTCCATTAAATCAGAAACGCCACAACGTGGAACACGATCGCGTGGAAATTGAAGGAAATTACAGAAGCCAGCCGGCCGCGTATGATTTACATTTGTAAGCTCGCTCGAGCGTAGTCTGGCCCATGGCTGAATGACTCTGCTTGGAAACGTTATTACACAGACACGCTTCTCTAATCCTAGAGTAGTAACCCTCTGACGCAATATTACGATCGCTTACTCGGCAGACCGTTGTCGTATCTAGTTACCATTGTGATCGAGCGAGGGCCACGGCTACTTTCGCAATACAGTCGCTTGCCTGCCGCCTTTTTCGTCTTATCGTCAACTATTCGATTCCAAATCCATCGGTAGTCGCAAAAAAGGTCTTAGGAGGACGTCGTTTCTTCGAGTCATCACGGACAGTTCTTCAAACGGTGGCAAAGAGAAGACGGCTGCGGGCGATAGCGAAGATGGAAATCGATGGGAGGCAGAGAGAAGGGAGCGAAGTTCACTCCCTCTCGCTCCCTCTTCGGCAATCGCCTCGCGAAGACACGGGCCCTGCGAGGAGTCCCCGTTTTTACTGTGGCAAGAGCTGCTCGTCAGCGAGCCGCGTCATGTAAATCCAGCCGAGTTAAAAGCGACTGCGAACTGAAGCCAGCCGGCAAAAAGAGCCATAACAATATCTGCATAAGGCGTATACGCCGCGACGGGACTAGTTAGCGAGGCGTTTCATTAGGCAGATAAGGCAATCAAGCAGCTCGCCGTTTCGTTCGTTGAATTGTGCACGGGCTACACGTACACTCCGGCCCCGCGTCCGTGTTTATTTCAGTCTTAACTTACATTCAAGCGTCGCTCGCCGCAACTACCCTAATAATCTTGCGTTCAAGTCGCGCTATGTCGGTTTATGGAATTCATAGAATTCTCAGGACGGAATGTTCAGTGCAGGAATCTTGGAGATCATGGGAACAAATGCCTTTGAATTCGTTCTTTACATTCATTTTTCAAAATAAATTTTATCTTCCTGTTACTTGTGTTGGAGGAATTATTATACTCCATAAATATCACAAAATGCAGGAGAAATGGTTATCTAAAGAAACGAGTCTTCAGTTCCTAACAAGACTAAAGCCATCAAGTATGATCGCATAAGTAGAAGTATCCAGTAATACGCAGACACTTCAATCAAGACTGAGAACTTACAAATAGTCAGCCAGTATCAAATAAGCCGAGTATATATAATTATACACACATCCAGCGTTCACTAAGCATAAGTCTTCTCGAGACTGAAGCTCCCTACAAAACACTTTCAACTTTTTCGTTCCCACGAGATCATCCACATTCCAGTTTCGGTATAGATTACACCTCGGAGTATGTACCACACCCCTACGTGAACGAAAAGAACATTTAAAATCTGACACAGCCACAGTAGGGCGAAGGTAATTAAGGCTACATCTTCATTCCAGAATCGACGGTCTAACGAGGTGCTACGTGCCACCATTTCCTGTTCAGTCCCTGGCTGGCGGATGGAGACTTCATATAAATAAGACAGAGTCGAATTTCGGTCGTTTATTTGCCAGGCAAAGTCGTATAAGGTTGTGCGAGATAAACCTGTCCGTGTCGCGACGTCGGCGAATCGGTAGCCGAGTCGGTTATCCAGGTACACGAAGGCACCCTGTGCATCCAGGATTGTCCCGATATCTCAGGAGAGCGGCCCACGTGCGAGACTCGGGAACTGCGGCAGCGTGTTACGCACTTTCGAAGGAGCGCGCGCGCGACCACCGACCGGATATCTCCACCGTCCCACGTCAAAAGCCTCGACACGCTGTACCATTTACGCGAACTCGTCCCCTTTGCCCTCCCCTCACGCAAGTCTTGAAGTTAACTCGGGAAATAATATGTTAACGTTGATGTTGGTTGACGATGGGTTAAAGCTCCTCTCAGATACATAGCTGGTTATTATTGAAATTCACTGAACCAGGGTGCATAAATGTGGTCACAAAATTTGAGTAATCATAATAATATACCTTCGTTATAATTAGGTAGTTTTGGTCTTAGACTTTAAGTTAGGAAAATAATCTAGAAGCGAAGTCAAAAGATTTGCAAATCTGCTGTAGAGATTAGAAGACTCGAGATTAGTATCCTGTTCTGTGAAAGTTACAGTGACTGTCATTAAGGTCTCTCGACTTTTTCCTCTTCTTTTGGGATGTCTGTACACGTAGGTATCTTGAAAGAACTGAAGCAAAATAAATGAGATTCAAATACCTATAATGCACGTCCAATTTGGACGAAATTCTGAAATATATAAAATTTTTGTTTGCATACATCTTGGGGAATCAATGAACTATGTATTCGAAAATTTGCCAGAGGTCGTCGACACGCACACGTATCCACGCTCCCGCTGGAATTGAAGGGTATTCGCGTGGTTCGCGCTGAATCGAGCCTCTCGACGTTCGCAGTTTCACGCTCAGCCACGTTTCAGCAATTCCGTCGCCGTTCCACAAGCACGCTTCCAGCGATATCTCGACGTCGAACGTATGCACAGGTTCCCGTGGCTGCACGGAACAGGTGCGTGCATCTAGACGCATGGTACGAATGGCAGGTGGTAATCAATCGGGAGATTTACTCGTCGCCGCTTAGAATTGCGCGAACTTTTCTAATTAGTGCGTGGACCAAACGAGCGCCGCGGAATTGCCGCTTGTCCGCCTCGGAACCGTACAATTACCTACTTCTTCGTCTGCTGTCGCTCGTAATTATTCGTGGCGACATTTCCAATGTGTATTTATGGTCTATTGGGGTTGATGATTGGACCAAGGCAGACGAATTCCTTCAGAGAGAAATAATTGAGCACAGTCGAATAGGAACGTCTCAGTTGTGTATATTTTAAAGGATAGTTTATGGAATGAGGCGATCAGCTTGGAATATTTACAAGTATTAATGGTTTCATGAAGTGATGCATCTATGATCGTCTGTACTTCATTTTCTATTCAACTTATGGCTACTACTATTTTCATAGTAACATTTTCTCTCCAGTGAAAAATTAGTAATCATTTTCTATGTCATCTACAACTTTCTTTTACCTTATAAAGCCCCTCACACGTTAAGTAGAAATTATTTAGTAGAAATTAATCGTTTCAAACGTTTTCACAGCTTCGCTAATAAAGCAATTTACTTTTTCGAAACTTTCCAATCAACACTGTGTTAGCAAGTTGCGTATCGCGCGTACAGACACGTTCAAAGGTGTCCGAGACTCATTTCAGCGGCGCGTTAACAAATCACCTGCCTGTTTCCACGAAAGTCGCAGCCTGCTCGCTTGCATATAATTAGACGTCGCCGTAGTATCATTTTTAGGGCGAAGAGATATCTTTGGTTGATCATCGATAATCGGTGTCTGGGTGTTGCGTAATTAAAGCCATCTTAGCCAATGCTTTACAGGCAAATTGCACACGAGTCTGAAACCCTATAAAAATTCGGCGAATTCGGGAGGATGAATAGGATCTTGAGCAGCAAGCTTTTGCAAAAACTGATCGTTGTGTTCGTAGGATAATCGATGGATATTTAATGCTGCGTTGCGCTGCCGTTCCACGTTCGTTCTATTGTGCGGAATTTAATTAGAGCCACATTCGATCCGTATCGCTCCGAGTGAAAGTGCGTCTTTAAAAGTAATGGCTGCGTGCGATCGTAATCTCCTAAGAGGCAGCGAAGCCGAGGCGTATTCGTAAATCGATGATCGTAGTATGCGCGAGGAAGGTGGGTCAGTTTGCAATAGGTTTGAAAGTGATAATGGAAGGGTGCTAACGAACTGTTGAGTGGTACAGCGCTCTAGAATAATATCGAAGAAATCAGAAACAGGAGGACATTAAATTGATAAAAGTAGGAATCGTGAATTATTTTCATCAATTTTAGGATTTCACCGAACTAATACATACCACTATTAGTACTCGGTACTAGCTTGTCTCAGGCTTGTCTCAGTACTCGGAATACTAACACAGAAAAGTGGTACTATTTAATTCGTAAATCGTACCACAAATGGAGTCACCGGTATAAGTCAAGCGGTTAAGATCGTTCTAACCCGAGAATATCCCTAAGTTGCTAAGATATAAATACAGTACAGAGCGATTCACTTGAGATGCAACACGCTGCTCAATTATGGAAGAAATATAATTCCGAATTAACCAAGCAGCAGAATGAAAACGATATTGCGGTTGTGAGGGGATTAAACATGCACAGTACAGACGCGGCCAACAATTCAAGCGGGACTACGAAAAAGGAAAGTCGAATGAAATATGCATATTGCGTATCGTTAAAGGTACATCGGCAGAGGCTGGGAATGCTAAAGAGGAGCACGATTTAATCTTTGCTGATAACGCGGTGATAAATGTCAGCCTTCGACAGGTTTCTTCCGCTGCTCCTTGGCTTCTCGTTTGCACACCCACGCGCGCGCGGGCGCGCTCGCGAATCGTTACCGCAGGCGCTTGTAATTCTTAACACACCTAATCGTCCATGGATACAGGGTTAATTGCCCACGTGTGTCGTGGCGAGGCGTGATTTACCGATCCGCTGGAACGGCTCGAGTCACACAGGTGCGAAAAGAAATCCGCGGGTCTGTGCGCGCCAGGTCCACCAGTCACAAATCGATCCGATCGCGGTGGAACAATTGTGAAATTTCGCAGCCTACTCGCTCCTTCCAATCGACGCGTATGGACATTTAGCCCCGATCCGCTTTTCGATACTCCACGAGCCGCTGGAATTTCTTTCCCGCTACATGGAACTAAATTTTCATCTGGTCTAGTATTCAGGTTAAATAAACTACTTGAACCTTAACGGTGTAATGGCTGTTAGTTGTACCTGGATGATAATTTTATTATGTAGTTGGCAGTAAATGATACCAATGAATATGTGAGGCATGCAAATTAGTTTGGCAAGGCGTTAAAGAAAATTCATATTTTATGTATGGATCATGTAATATTTATCATTGATTGAAGTCATGCGAAATAACGTAAACACACACGGTATTTCTTTCAGAGTACTATAGGATAGAAAACTATTTGAACATGAAATAGTGAGTAGGAACAGGTAGACCTAAAGGCACCGAATTAATTTACGCACCGAATAGTCTAGGAAATCTGACACACTGAATGCAATACTATGACCATAGGGTCATACAGTAAATAGTTACCATTAGATACACTCCAAAAGAAGAAAAGACCGTTCAAACACCCTGGTACCTTCCTTAACCTTCCTCTTCATTCTAGCTTCTCTAACCAAATACGATATTAGTCCATAAACAAATTTGTGAACCAGCATATACCTGCGGCACCCTCTATTTGCATCATTGAAACGCTAATAACAATCTACCCGCAGCACGCTCCCCTTGTAACCGGAGGGTTTTATTAAACACAGAGTTCATGGGCGAAAACGTCCCCATAACGCCGACGCGTAAGCATATCCGCGCGCAAACGCTCGAAGGGGATTACTTTGTTCGACGATATCTTCGACATCTCGAACGCGCATTCCGCGATGCGGCGTTTTCGCTTAACTATCCGACACCGGTTTCGTATCCGAGAATCTCATTCCGCCGATTCCTCTGCTTCCCCATTCGCGGCCAAGAAGACAGCACAAAGTGAGCACGCATAAAGGCGCGACCTTCCTCTCGCAGACTTCGTCTCCGACAGCAGCGGGGTGCTCGCGCGTCCGCGCGCGCGCGCTCCCGACCGCGACTCTCTATACGCGCGTACACGTATCGCGGGAACGCACATATATTTTCTCCTGATCTGGAAAACAATACGCTAAAGCGTGGATTTATATGCACCGCGGCCCGAGGCAATAACTTACGCGCGAAACACTGCCTCTTCTTTGGCGTTTCCCTGCCGTACCCCCGGACGTGTCCCTCCTCTAAATAAGGACACGACGGAAATGGCTTCCCATTTCTTTTTCCTCCGCTTCCCGTGTCTCCAGGCCACCGATAATCCACCGCCACGTCGTCTTCTCGCCGTACGAGAAAGACCGAGCCCTTCGCTTTCCAGAGATCATCCTTCTAAACCGACCGTCGCCGAGCCACGTCCCCTTCAATTTCCGAAATTCTTTTACCGGGCGAAATTGTTTCTCCATTCGGTTCGCTCTTTTTTCCCTGCGGTGTTGGGGGCGTCTTTTTCTTGCAACGATTTAAATCAACTTGAAATTAACTTGTAGTGATACTGAGATATTTTATATTTAAGTTCTTAATTATTCTTCAAATTCAGAACTCTGCTTTTAATTAAATCGTAATTCTTTTAACAAGAGGTATCCCCTATATATTTGTAATTTCCAGTTTTCAGTAAATATCTAGCAAATAATTTGACGAAAGATTATAAAGAGTTAAAGGAACACAAGAAGATTAGGAAATAATATACAGTACCCACCCAATGAATTCTTGTCGATACAGATCGTGGAACATATAGGAGAATGGTCCTAGAGCGTTTCCTGAGAAGGCGACTCTTTTAAACATAAATTCAGATTATTGGTGATATTTATGTCAGAGTCGGTTCGAGCAAACGGCACGCGATAAATCCTGGAGGCGCGCTCCACCCTGAAGAATGGAGTTTCCCGACAAGCGTCGATTTGTCAAGAAGGGCTTCGAATGCCTCTCAATGGCAACAAGCGGAAAGCTCACCCTCCGGGGCCATTCCGGGGCCACAATGCCTTGAATGCGGTCTTTATCCCGTCGCCGAAGAAATGCCCCGACCGAGAGGAGAAAGTAGAAGGAGAGAGAATAAATTCGAGCCTCCTTTCGTCCGATCGAACGAAGCCTACAAAATTTACTTACCTACGAGCTGGCTTTTTTCCTCGCCGGACCATTCAACGCGGATAACTGTATTACGTCTCATTGTGCACCACGTGTCTGCCGAGGCATTGTTGGGCTCCTTGGCCCCTCGACAAAAGGCTCCTCATTTGCATTTTTACTGGTGACCCAGTCACTCGGTAGGCTGTGAATATTCTATGATCGATAGCCAAAATATTTCACTTGCATTTTGTAGCGAAGAGAAGTGACTACTAAGTATTTTCGAATTGTTGACTGACTTGGAAATCGATATTTGTGATTTAATACTAAAATTTTTCCTACAAAAGGTGTCCAACAACAAGTGTCAGAAACTTTAAAGGCTAAGCCTAAATGTTACAATAAAGCTCGTTTCCGAGCTAGTGACAGTGTCGGACATGAAACTTATTCTACTGATTTCGCTCTGTCTGACCCGACTAATATACATAGGCAGTAGAATAAGTCCCGAGTCAAACCAATTCTACGAGCACTTTAGATGTTTCCTCAAGGATTAATAACTCTAAAGGGGAACTTCGAACAAAATAATCGTCTTATTTTAACATTTAGAATCATCCCTCACTGACACCTGTGACCGACCACCCTGCATGTAATAATCCCATGAATTCTTGTTGCTCAAACCGATAAAGGATTTCCTAAGCAGGTCACCAGAGGCGAACAATACCACCGAGATGACTCGCAATAGTAACTCACTGAGTGAGCGTGTCTTTCACTGGCGTTTCCAGATTCCGCGCGCTCAAAAGCGTAATTTGTTTACGCTACTGCGGCGCTCGCGAGAGCTTGTTCCTTTCAATCGCGACGCGTAATACAGCAGTGCATCTCCTCTTACGCACACCTCGCGTGCGCATCGACATTTACCGTTCATTAATTACGCGTCGCCCCTGCTCGTCACTGGCTGTGAACGCGTAAAACCCACTTCAGAATCCCAATGGCCGATGAAGAAGACGGATTCCATTACGAGCCATTGTCCTCGCTCGCCAGTCGTCCTGACATTTCCGCGTCGATCGTCGGCGATAGATCGATCGATTTCGCGTCCCACGTTCCCCCTCCGAAAGATTTATATCGTATGCGCCGATCCGCGTATAATAGGTTGAACGACCTCGACTTTATCTTGCCGCTTGAACCTCGGACCGCGAACAATCGATCTCTCGCGATCTTCTACGCGGCCGCAGAAGGACGAGGGCCTATTATGCTCGTCCGATCGGCGTGCGTGCGAAAGGTCACGACTGCAGTCGCCTCGCGATCCGCCGTTTTTTCCCACTTTCTAATGCCTTACGACAAGCGCTCGCCGCAAGGGTCTATGTAACGATAACCGTGATCCCTCGACGCCGATCGACCGAGGAGCGCGGCGTTTTCTTATTTAACTTCATCCTTTAAAGACACACTTCTTATCATCCTTCTAGCCTTTCAGCGTGCGAGTTTGGTTCTGGAATATTACTCCTTTTTATTATTTTTCTGTTTTCTCATTGAACTCGCGGCGACAGAGACTATTGTAAGTTCGTTCCTTTTGAAGGTCTGAGCTTTCACGCAAGTATATCACTTGAAGTATAAAGATAATTGCACAAGGTTTACAAAGCAGATACATTTATGATGAGTAATTCAATATCGTTCTTGGAGAGCCGTCACAGAAGGTCAAATCAACAGAAAAGACGCTCGCGATCAAAGAATCTCTTAACAGGGGATGGACTAATAAAAGACTATGAAAAAAGGAGCGCGGTCGTAATGACGAGGCGATTAATTACGTGGCGATTCGAGCCGTAGAGCCTCTATGAAACGAAGCGGGAGAGAAGCGACGGTATCTGGATTACTACGAGTCTTTTGTAAACGCTAACAAGCATCGACAATTTAATGGCATAACGTCGTCACACTCTCAGGGAGGCGTTGCACCGCGATAGAGATATAATAGGACTGGCGCTAATTAATAATTAATAACCCGGATCCAAATTAAATGGCTTTAAGGGTCGAGGGTGGCCGCTGACACGGAGCAATGAATGCCGCAACGCGTGGTGTATCGGAAATGGCATAGGGTGGTCGGAGAAGGTACACAGGGGGGCGAGGGTTAGAACGAGAGGCTAGGAAAGGGGGAGAGAGAGAGAGGTTGACGAACACTCCTGTTCCAAGGGTGACCCTGGTAACTCAGAATCGCACCGAGGGGTGTTGCATTATTTATGGCCGCCATCGATCATCGTCCGGCTAGCAGGATCGCCACGAACGCCCCACTAATCGCCATATGACAACCGTATTTATTTTAAAGTCGCCTACGTCGACGCACGGATGCATTAGTTCTAATTGTTTGATCCCGCGTCTCTCGTCTGGACCTCAAGCCCCCTTAGTCCCTCGTATTTAAATTCTCGTTACGCTGTAAGTCGACACAAGGGGATGTAATTTATTTCTGCGAGTGGAGGCAAACATTCCACTGGTATTGAGAATGAACTGACGTTTGTTAGCATAAGTTTTTATTATCACCACAACACAGGCACTAGAACAATAAAATAGTAGATTAGAGCAAGAGAAGAAATTCTAATCCTTCTGAAAAAAATAATCAGAGTATTGCTGAGAATAGACTGACAAGTAAAGTAACCCTCACAAATTGCATTAAGTAGCACCTAGATTATTTATAAACGCCCCTAATTAATTTGACCATTTCACCCTGTTATTAATTCTTGCATCTGTCTTTCGGCTAAGCCCCAGCATTCGAACCAGCTCTGACCCAATCGGAAGGGTCTCAAGTGACCCAGCCTCTTCCAAGGGTTAACTCCACGAATTTCGTGAAGATCCAATATACCTCATCAGGAAACATTCTAGCTAAGCAACAGCTTGTTAATGGAACGTCAATACCGATCTCGAAGGATCATCCATTGCATCGTGCAAGCTCTTTGACCCGTCCCAGGGTTAGGAGGTAAGACGTCGAGAACGAAGGAGGTCGATGATGCGACGTGCACGAGGGTGGAAGTGCATCGCGAGTACCGCGATGAAATATGCATAGAGAAAGGGCTGACAGGGGTGAGGCGGAGCATGGAGAGAACTACGAAGAAGAGACGCGCTGGAGGACGATGGGGGTGGTCGAGGCTAGGACGAGCGGGTAACGAGGGGTGCGAGGGGGAGTTGTGCTGCATTCGAATCTCGGTGGGTGGGAGAGACAAGGAGAGTGCAGCACCTCGACGAGCATCAGGCGGCTAGAATGCCTGCAACGAGAGGGGGGTGCAGATACGGAGTGTGGGGCTACAGTTCCCTGGACGTGGAAAGGGAGTTGTCGTGGATGTCTGCGAGAGGAAGAAGAAGAAGGGGGAGTATCTTACCCACCCCATCTTACACGGTGACATCGTAGATCGTCCGTTGACCCCAGCAGGTTTCCATGTACCTCAGATGCGAACTATTATCCCTCACACACTCTGCGTGAACCTTCAATCTATCTACGAAAGAAAATTACATTGTGCAATTTGTTCTTTGAACTTGAAGCGTCTAGTTACACGGTGAAACATGCTTCTACGTTCTGACAGTGCTTACAAGGGAACGAACACTTTCTACATTTAACTACACTATCCGATCCTTTCACATTCAAAGTCTTGAACTTAGCTTAAGTAGGCCAGTAGTAGTAATTATAAAAACCGCTCATCAATAGACAGCACGAGGAGATGCCTAAATGGTGTTAGCTTCTCCGCCCCTTTAACCCTTCACCCCTTGACCAATGGTTGATCTAGAGTCGGCAGAGGTACGCTACTTACATCGTGCGATTAAGCGAGCATCGGCCGCGATTATCTCGAGTGATTTATACACACCGTGGAGAGGCAGGCCGAGGGGGGTAAAAATGTTCGCGGCTGGGATGGTATTGGCGGCAACCGAATTGCCGGCGGCAGGCTGCCACGTGTGCTGCCGCAACCCCGTGGTGACCCCGCTGGTCAATGCATCTTTCCTTTGCCGGTGACCCCATCGCGCGAGGAACGTGTTGAACAAGTTATGCCAGTCGGGAGACCCGCGCTCGCTCGCCGCGCTCGCTCGCCGCGCTTAGCGTACAGCTTTCGAGCTCGCGCCGACGCAACCTTCGGACACGGACGTCTTGCATATTGCAGACAACGTCTTCTCCGCTCGCCCCCTCCGCGGATCGACCCGCGGCCATGCTCGATAGACCGTAAAAGACGACCGATAGAAGGCGGAAATCGATTTCGTTCTGGTAGCGAACGATGTCCCTCCCCCAGCTATATAATCGCCACCGAGAATAAACAGGATAGAGGTTGCGCACTGGCAGACTATCTTCGGCTACGGATTGAATTACCGGCCTCCGTGGACCCCGGGGGCTCGTTATTTAATTACACTTTTTATCGATATTACTTTGTCACGGTTTTATCGAGCGAATCGTGAGTAATTGGGTTTCCGCGCAATAAACGTCGCTTAAGGTAGAATTTAGAAAGTGTCGGAGGCTTCGTCTCGAACAGGGAGAAGTTTACGAGAGTGGACGGAAATGCGCTGACCTCTATCGCGAGGCAGGTGTTCCAGGTTGCATTCGCCCGCGGTCGGATCTCTTATCCAGACTAAATCTTGTTAAAAGGGTAAATGATTGCGTTACATTGTGCCCGCGAGTGATCTGTTGACAGGTTCCCCGAGTGAAGCGTGGAAGATGAAGATCGTACGAAATGGTGATTTATCGACTCCCTCGAGAAAACAAACAGCGAGATTTTAACTGCGTACAGGCGAAGGATACTCAAATTGATTTAACGCCTTAAATGAAATTATCGTGTACTGATGAAACCGACGGTATCGATGGCATCTTCACCTGAGAATTCATTTATTATTCTCCCTTGTCATTTTTCATTTCGCTGTATGAACGTTGTTATTACATTCGACGCGACAGGTTTTTCGATGAATCGAGAGTCAATCGACGATGATTTCACCACTTTTTATAATTCTATACTTTTCCTACAATAAGATATTGTGGATAAAGCAGTCCTTTTGTTCAATCACTCTTCTATGGTTGTTCACCGTGACTCACATTCTGAAGACTGTCACTCGACATTTCACGGGATGGAAGAAAAGACGAAAGTTCAAGGCGTAGAGGTGTCATGGTAATCGAGTTTTCGGAGTTACTACTTCACGAAGTTTCTTTCTAATTTCGCGGCAGTCTGTACTTTGCCCCTGCAAATCCAGATAATATGAGAGCGCTGAAGCCAGGGGGTGGCCGCCTCCGTTACTTTTCTAATGACAACGGCGCCAATCGGGGCGAGCCGCGACAAAAGCAGGGTAATGAGAGTAGAAGTAAATCATCGGCCATTGTGAGGTAATCTCCGGGTATTGTCTGCCGATACGCGCGTGATGTATTATGTTATTGGGGATAGCGTGCGTGCCCGTCCCAGAGACGCCTCTGTCTTCGCTGTCACCCTTCTTCTCCCCCATTTCTTCCAATATTGAGGTATTTAGATCCTTCGACTTTTCCAGGTTCATTTTGACATAAAGGGCACCTCGAACGCGCTTGCAGGGTAATTCTTCATCGCTCGACTGTCAAAAGAAGTAACCTGTCGAAGTGAATCGAAAGGATTATTAGCATTGGTCAACGTTGGATATACTTGTTTTGCAATCTGTAGGGCTCTTAGGACTTGGATAGCACAGTGATTGCACTCTAACCTTCTGCATTTATACGTGTCCATCTCACGCTTATATTGTGAATAAATGAGCGCCAATCAGACCTTCGACATCTTTTCCTTCGATCATCTGACTCGACGATTACGCGGTTGCGCAACCCGAGCATTTGTTTCAATCTCATGACATTAACAAGGCGCATTAATATAAATTAGACACGTGTAACGTTGCGTTTATTTTAAACGCTCATTACGACGACAGGGAGGAGACACGCGAAGCGGTTTACGCGATTCATCATGGAGCATCAACTACACAGGCTGTCCGAGACGCTTCCCATTGGCAACGGGAACCATGACGCGAAGTGAATTAGCGAATTCCAAAACTCAATAACTTCGGTGCTTGTTCGACACTGCCGGAAGTCGTTTACGGTACGCTATTCGGCGTCTAGTATAAGCGGTTCGACCGAAGATTCGAAACCGCCGCGATAGCGTCTATCGATCAGGGGAGAAACTTGACCTCACAGAAGCTTATTCCACTCGTCGAACACCTACGCAACTCGGACTTCGAGTTCTTAAATGGGACGCGTATTTACGCCAACGACGCTATACCAGAATCACTTCCGTATCGGTCAACCCGTCACGTGGTAAATCGAAAAGACAACGGTCCATGGACGTGCCATTACCGTATAATCCAGTGCACACGCCTCGCGCAAGATATTCGCGATAAGAATGTCTTTTATAGTGTGACAACTTCCCTGTTCTTGGAGACATTCGATGCTTGGACACTCGAGAATGCCTGATCTTACAACTTCAGCGTTGTTTATTCCGTTGGAAATTTGTTGTAAAGAGCAACCCAGTTGAAGATACTTCTGGTCATTTTGAGGTCTGTAAAAACTAGTTTCAAGACCATCAAGGTCATCTTCTTTTGCCCCTGATCAAGTTCGGCGACCAAGGCAACCACTTAAAATCCAGAGGTAAAGTCCCTCGAAGTACCACTAATGAAATTTTAGCTTCTGGCCCCAGAACCTGAGATCAAATATTCCTCTTGCTCGTTCACTTGTCCATTAATACAGATCATTCCTCTCCTTGGAGATTAGTATAACATATCAAGCAACATTTCATCGGCTATCTCAAAGATCGAATCTTCTTTACGATTATGGATTTCATGATACTCCATGTAATCTTTATAGATCAGTCTACATGGGCAGCGGCTCCGAGCACCGTTTACGTGATAATCGTATCCCGACACGCATTTTCGTCGCTCAGTCTTCTCACGGATCGTTGACCAAGATATGCGGTAGTCGGTTCGAGGCACATCGAAGCAAATCTATTACCTAGGTACCCGTATACCGTTTCGGTCGACGGTTAGTTTAACAATTGACAAGCTCGCCGTGTTCCCGTTAGATCGAATTCAACCCGATGCAAGTATTACGCGCGATCTTTAACGACCGGAGATAACGATGCGCGATATAACGATCTACGTTTGGACGCAGACCGATCGAACGGCGAGACCTGGCGCACCGATACCGTTACTGTCCCGACTAAGAAGATTTCTTGAATGATCGGCAAATGGAATAGCAACTAGCTTCTTCTTCTTCTTCTTCTTCTTCGTCTTCTTCTTCTTCTTCTTCTTCTTCTTGACACGGGACAACATTTACGGTATCTTACGGGACGTTACGCCGTGTTCCCAAGACAATCGCGACAACTCGCGATGTCGTTCGATTGAATTTGAACCCCGCGCGTCGTCGAGTCTCAGGACCGCGATAAGATCGCGTGCCCCCTTCCTTATCGGTCCCCAATCGAGCAGGAATTTCTGCAGAGATCTTCCCTCTTTGTTCGGGAGAGGTTCGACAGGAGACGTCCTTTGTGCGGCGATTCCATGCAAATGGATCGATTCTTCACGCGGAACAGCGCGGCTTTCCACCTGCGAGTCAGCTCGAAACGGGCTCTAACGAGCCACCGCGATGTCTCGCGTCCAGCAAAATGAGATTCGAATCTTGGACGGTGATCGCAAGAAAGCAGAATGCAAAAAAGAGAGGTAGAGAGGAGGACGTGGACGGAGGAGCTCTCGCCGACCGTCACCGAGAGTACAAAGTGCAGGACGCGCCGTTAAAGGAAAGCCAGTCGAGTATCTCATTTCTCATCTCCGTGCACCCGTTCCGAGTTATCTCTCCTTCCTTTATCAACCTCTCGCCGCGGGCTTCTGCACTGTTAATCTAAAAAGTCATACGGGGGAAATGCAAATACGCGACGGATCCGTCTTTCACCTCTTTTCCGCCCCTTTTCGCCATTCGTCGCTTTCCACTCAGTTTTCCTTCGTTATAATGCGAAAACCAGTCGCTGCGAGCATGCACCAGCCTTGGGAACTGTCAATCGATACCGCTCTATGAATTAGTTGTATGGGATGTCGAAGCTTCGTAAACTGACGTGTAGTCGGAGTACATCCTTTTATCATATGGACCACTATCCATTGGCGACACAGAGAAAGTAAAGTGTCAAATAAAACAATTATGGTCAATATAAGTAGATGCTTACATTACCTACTATTAACTGAGGTGATAACATTAGGTGGTCCACTCTGTACAATGCTTTATCAAGGTTGAATCGCACGTCTAATCCATAGTCGCAAGTACATTTCAGCAGCACATCTTCATACAAATAGCTACCTCGCTATAACATTTTCCACAGAATGCATAAATATCTGCGCGCAGTACAGCTACTCCAATTCCACACACAATTCTCTCAAATACCATCTCGCACTAGAATCTCCCGCAATATTAATTCCAACGACAGTCCACTAGAGTCCCCAAGCCCATCAGCTCCAATTGTCCGGCGCAACCGGTAGCCTCGATTTCCCGAGGCGATCACAGAGCACTGCAGCATCTCTCGGTATCTCTGGACCATGCTCCGCCATATCGGTCGATCGCCTACGAGTCGATGTCGCAGCCGTGATTCGGATTGCCGTTTAATGTCCGTATACAAACAAAGTGCCACGGCGTTACGCCACGCGGACTGCTAAACACGTTCCCGAGGAATGTAGGTAGTCGTTTCGCAGTCGCGAACTCGCCCCGGATCCAGCGCGCGTGAAATTCCGCGCGGGAGCCAATTGGCGTCGGGCTCGGGTGTTATCGAGCCACGTGGGAGGACATTTTCCCCTGGTCGCGATAACGCCGCGATGGCAGCCGCGTCCCGGCCGTATCTGGGGACACGCTCGTCTCGATTTTCACGAGCGACAGCCTCCGTAGCCTCCTGTACGTGCGTGCACAGGTATCGGTGTGCACGCAGAACGCTCCAGGCCGGCGATCGGGTAAATTTAAACCGATGCACGGATACCGTTACAGCTACTGCGCCAGCGATATAGTCGTTGCTACTGAAACCGCATTCTACCCCCCTCCTTCTCTCCGTCCCGCTCCCTCGTTCACTGTCCAGCAGCGTTACGAGGCGCTCACGCAGCTTTTTTTCCACGGGAATACGTGCCCCGTTATCGCGCCTCGTCTCCTCCGCGATGTAATGTTACAATTTGTCTTCGCGACGTACTCCCACTTGCGTTCCCATACGGGCTCGTTTATCCGCCCCGGGATAATTGAGTATCGACGCCAGTTAATAAATCGCTCCAACGCGTTCTTTCAGCGTTCCATCCGAGCGTATTAAGCCGCGAGGCCGAGGTGCGAGGTGGCTTTTAATGAACCGTCGTCGTGTCGTCGAGCCAGCGTCACGGACGGAGTCCATCGAGAGGGCGCCGAGCTTCGCGATTTACGAGGCGGACGATGACGGAGTACGCGTGCTTACAGGACTCTATCTTCGACATCGATAATCCTTTCATCGGTGGCTCGTAATGTCACGCGAGCTGGATCCCTCGGCGAAGGGGATAAAGGTCAAGGCAGCGTCGATCTGACCGATCTGCTACCTTCAGCCCGGGTCCCGCAGGCGCATCGATCCTGCGATCTCTCCTCCAGATTGTCCTTGCGTTGCAATTACGCTCCTGGACAGTTTCGACAGTCGCCTAGAACGGAGGGAAGTCATTCACTCTAAGAGCAATATTGGCAAACCTTGGACAGATTCGAATCGTCCGAATCTGTAGGTAGCCAGCGGTGGAAGAAAGGGTGGAAGACCAGATGGGAGTGAATGACAGAGGCTAGAGAAAGGGAGAGATATCGGAGGATAGACGTAGGCATAAGGAGGATAAGGAAGAGGGCTATCGTGGATGAGGAGCGCGGACGAGCAAACGGCCAGGGATAGGAAAGGGCGGAGAGGGCAGAGGCAGGTCGGCAGTCAGGCAGAGGCAGAGGGGCAGGGCAGAGGCACGGCAGACTCGTAACGTGGGCTAAACTACACAGCCACGGTGGGTATAAGTCGGGCTATTATCGGGCTATGCGCTGAGAGCCCTCCGCTTTCATCCGCTAATGGGCAGCTCTCCGCCCGTCTGCTCCTTTACTGCGTCATTAATACAAGTTGCACATGTCGAGAGTCGGTGCGCTACAATAATTTACATGAATGGAATTGAAAATTTTCTACTCCGCGGAGGAGAAAAAAGATACGAAAGAGTGAGAAGCGATGAGGGCCGACACGGGGCGGCAGGAGGGGCGGTGGGGGGCGGTGGGGGGCGGTGGGGGGCGGAAGAAGGAAGGAGGAAGAAGGAGAGAGATGGGCAGAGAGGAGACGGGAGACGAACGAAGCGAAGGCAGAGAGAAATTCAGGGGGAGAGAAAGTGATCGAGAGAGCAGCCCTGTGGGCGGAGTGGGAGGAAAGGAGAGGGCGAAAATCTTCTGGCATTTTATGTCAGTAATTACATGAAAGATGGTATAACCTATCCGACCGACCGACCGGCCGATCCCCTCCTCCCTTCGTTCGGAATCAACCAACCAACACGCGACCTCCTCTTTCAGTCGTCGGCTCGAACCCCCTTTTAACCCCCGTTACTCATCTCTCCGACTCTGTCTTTCTATCTCCGCTTTTCTGCTTCTCCGCGCTCCCGCTGCCGGATGGCGAAGGGGCTTTTTTATACTTTAATTTGTGCATGAAGTGTGTCCGGCTGAGTGGAGGATTTACCTACGTGGTACGTCTGAATATCCTCCCCCACTTCCAAGACACCACTCGCCTCCACGCGGTGTCCGCCGCAACCCGGCCCACGATTTAACCCCGCCAGAACTTCTCAGATCTCGACTGACACGTCCCTGCGTCATTTACGATTCACCTCGCTTCCCTCAATTATCAACTATTGTCAGAGTCGGCGAGGAACATCCCCTCGTGTTGCTCACTTTTCCCTTCTATCTGTGTTCTTACAAATTTCGAAGACTAGACACATGTGTAGTATAGGGATAACGGTTTCGCACGTACTTAAGTTATGGTAAATTTGCCACTTCAACCAGAGATCAAAAGGAGCGACTAAAAGTTTCGCTCAATAAATTTCTCAGAAAATAAGCGTTAAGAATGTTCAGCGTACAATATTAAACGCATAAAATAGACGACCAGTTTTATTGATAAAATTTAAGTTCGAGTTTGACCAGAAGTCCTAGGGTCAACTAAGCCTAACAGACTTTGCCTATGCGTTGACCCTGTGCACTTTGTTATGCACAGTGCCATGAGTTAGCGCAAATAATGTCATCGTAAAGCAATCAACCATCCTCCTACACCTACGCGCGCGGATTTTCAAGCGTGCATCTTGGATCCGTGGATCTACGTACGCTCATAAGTATCGACGATGCAACGATGCAAGTTGTACATAAGATGCGTACAGTGTGAATTAACGATGGACCCTGAGCTTCGCGGAATAAATTCGTCGGCGATTCTTGACTTTGAACGGTTCTGTGACGAGGTAGCTTAAATCTACCTACTGAAAGGCAGTATGTCTGTTAACGTAGTTTATTCGTATGCAAGTTGTAAAAATATTGAAAACGTGTAAATTTAGATGAGAAATCTTACAAAAATACCGCGACAGGTTTAGAATAATCGAATAGTGGCATATTACTCAAACCTCTTAATTTGTCGCTGTGGATGATGATTATGCCTACACGTTTTGCGAAAATAACTCATTTAAGAAATACCAGTTTTTCTATTTATTTGATTTCGGTTCTCATTCCAAAATTCAACAAGGAAATATAAAAACCTGGAGATAGTGGCGAAATAATTCACAGTCAGAGATCTATTAATA
Organism: Calliopsis andreniformis; assembly: GCF_051401765.1. NCBI lineage: Eukaryota > Metazoa > Arthropoda > Insecta > Hymenoptera > Andrenidae > Calliopsis > Calliopsis andreniformis. The sequence goes on from NC_135064.1 coordinate 26,215,610, forward strand.
GTAAAATGATAGATATTATTAACTGTAGTTCATCGAAACAAGTAGCTACCTTGAATGTTTCTACGTCTGAAAGTACCCATCAAATTTATGCGCGGGTATCGAGTACCGAAGCTTGCATCTTCAACATCTGACAGACATATTCCAACGATTTTTCCACAGCACGCGATCAGCCTTCCAAGAAGCCAAAGTATGTAATATGGAAGAAGCGCGTGCTTAGGAATCATCTCCCAACAAAAACGTCCCAGTTGAACATTGCAGCTTGCACAATGTTTCAGAGTGACTCGGTGATTGCAAGGGTCAGTAGCAAAACCGCTGGACCTGCGGTGTACATAATTTCGCGAAATTACATGGTGAATTTAAAACCCGGACGCATCTGAATAATAACGCCTGTAGACACCCTCGGTGATCCGATGCAATCAGGAATGAGTCGTGTCTTTGCCCACAGGATAACGATTAACGATGGACACGAATGGAACGTTGAAACTGGCGAAGACGAGTTGTGGTCTGGTCATGATTGGAGGGTGAATGACAATATATGGCCGTGCGATAAATTCACATCGAAAAACCTGGTTTGATTGTGGATGGTCGTATCAATAATTTATGATGGATCTTAGTAACGAACCCTTGGTATTCTTCTGATGCGTTTTTGCTTGGCGCATTTCATCTCGGGATGTTTAGGGCCTGCAATAACTAATTGTTGCTACAGCCCGCATGGAACGGCGATGATAGGTTATACGTGTGGTAAATGGCTGTTGAGGAATCTCAGGTTTACCAGGTTACCTGCTAATACGCGTCTACTTAAGGCGTAAGGATCTACTTGGCGCGGCAGCACGTACTTCTCGTACTCCCTGTATATGGAAGGTCGTTGCCAAGTACTTCTCCGACATCAGCTCTGGACCTCGGTAGCTATACCGGCCATACGTCAACGTCCATTACACTTCCACCCCGCTGCTGGCTTTAATGTTTTCGACTCCGGGCACTCTTTATCCCACCTTGCAGCTAATTAGCGAGCCGGATACCGGACACGCGCTCTCCCACTGCCCCCGACCCATCCTATCCCGACATACGAAGCCAGAGTATGCCCACAAAGTCGTTCCGTACTTGGTTCTCTTGCTTTTCTCTCTCTGCCCCTTTTTACTCCCTCTTTTCTCCAACTCTATCTGCTGCTTTTCCTCCTCCGCCCCCAGCGGTCACGTCCTACTCCCGCGCTGGTCATTGCGAGCGGAGCCCAGACTCCGCGATTATTCCAAACTCATTTTAACTCATTACTCGGGTCCACCGGCACAGAATGGCGCCCGACAAGGATGCTCCACGCGAGCCACGCTCGAGATGCCAAAATCTAAAACTGGAAATTCCCGTCGCAAGAGGCGGCCACGGTTTATTCGTTTAAACGATTACTCCGCGATGCTGCGATCATCGTCTTTTGGACTTTCGTCGATATTTGGGATGAACTTGAATGTGAATCCTGATTTCATGTGATACGGGGAAAAATTGTGAGCTGCTGAAATTTGAGATGTCACGATTTTCTGAGCAAGACTTGAAGGAGGCATTTTTCTGTTTTCGACATTTCCTAGCGACATTTAGTAAATAAATGTTAACGTTCGAATGCAATAAAATTTGTATAGCAAAAGATTGTAGGTATCTACTGTCGGGAGTAATAGAGGCAAATGACACAGTCTGCTATCTTTACCACTAATTAATGTCACGAAACACCGTGAAATATGAGAAATAAGAAGTCATACTCTTGAAAAGATATCGCTGAAAGTAGTTGGCAAGTCGTTTTCGCGACGTAAAAATTGCAGGAGGACCGAAACTGCCATTCAATTTCGCGTTCTTCGACGGAGTCCGTTAACTACTTTCTGGAGAGTATCTCGAGGAACGATTTCTACTTCGGAGCAAGGGAGTAATTCCTCTCGAAGCGGCGGCCGATGTATATACGTGGTAGCGGGATAAGTTTCGAGCTGATCATTAGGTAAGTTTAGAAAAAGGGCCAATCCGAGGAGGTTTCATTAGGAAATGGATGAAACAGTGGATATAGGAGGATTGGAAAGGAGGCGGTTCTGTGTGGAAAGGGAATGAGCAGAGCTTTGAAGCTCTCGCGATGACTCGAACTGATAATCCATTAGGATCCGTCTACTTAGAGTATAACATCTATTTGAATGCAAATCAATAGGGAATGGGAAAGGACGGTAGCCAGTAATTGGTCCGGCTTTATTGGAGCTCTCAGTGTCTCAAAGAGCATCTCGTTCGGTCATCTCCTCTGGCTCCGCTTCCAGCCTCTCCTCTGCTCCCTTTTCCCCTTTCTCTCGCAAGTCCAGCTCCCTCATTCTCTTTCTCTCTTTCGATCGTCGCTCTGTCTCATCTTCCAGCCGACGCGTCGCGGATCTCTGTCGTTTCCTCTGCGTTCGGCCTCCTTGTAGAAAATATATACCTATACGTATATACGCGTGTACATAAGACTCGACAGTAATTAACCAAGAACTTGTCCCGTCTGGCCACTTCACTGAAGTGTCCTGGATGCGTACGAACCGCTCAAGAATATTGCGACCGATGCAGAGTCAGCCGTGCACGCGCATTCATTTCGAATTAAACGGGAAAAAGAAGATGCCGACGATCGAGAGGCTCTCCGCTCGCCGGCTGGTATCGTCGCGGCTACGCGTCTAAACGCGCGAAGAACGACCAGTCGACGAGTTACGCAAACGTTCACCGGCGTTAACGATTTCGCTGGCGTAAACGAACCTCCCGAGTACAAATTGCCGTTCCCAGTTTCTGTTGCAAGAAGGGGCAGCCGAGAGCCGCGAGAGCAGCGAGAGCCGCGAGAACGCGCGAGGACCATGACTCCTCTTGTCTTCGCCGAGCTGTAATGGCTCTTTTCTAAGCAGGTGCGGAACCATTCATTCGACGTGGTTGCGTGAGTGCTAACAAGACTGCCACAGATGAAATTAATTCCGACCACGTCCAACAGCCACTCAATGGCTTCTTACTTTCCGTCGTCCTCCTCGTCGACGTCGCCGTTGCGCGATCCAGCCACGGGAGAGCAGCCGAGTTCTCCTCGGTTCGGTAATGGCTTGTAAGAGGAAACTGCCGGAAGATTTATAGGTTGCCAGAACGAAAATGTATGTGAGTCAACAATACGTCGATACAATATGGGGGACGGAGCGGAGGACGATGGTACGCGGAGTCGGCCATCGACAAAAACGCGTGCACACAATCAAACGGCGCGATTTCCAATGGAGTTTCTGTTTGCGTGGCCGCATGATTAACGATTGAACGCACTCGACTTCCGATCCGAGCCGCCTCGACATGCCCGGAACGGTAAGGAACGCTTGCTCGCGTCCTCGATCGTGTTTGATTTTTATCCCACCCTCTTCTTCTATCCCCCATATTAACCCCTCTTTCCCTCTTTGTCCGTTTCGCGCCTTCCAGCTCCGTTGATTTATCGTCCCCGTCGCTTCGACGCCGTTACAAACTTGCGCCTTCGACGAAATAAAGTGCAATCAATTTCTGAGATTTAGCGAGGAAAGGTCAGCTGGCTGTGGCTTAGGGGAGGGCACCGTAATGATGTTGCGGTAAGCGAATAGAATAGCTTTGTTGCTTTGTGGTTAATAATTTTCGTCTGTGTTAGGGTACTGTTACTTCCCAGCTTATGTTGATTCGCACTTACGTTCCTTCAATCTGTGATGCGATAGGGACTTCTTCAAATAGCGAAACTTGTGGTTTTCTCAATTTCTATTATTAGTTTCTTTTTATCTTTCTGTGGTTAAAGATTTTTGCTATATTATTCTATTAGTTCTTTACTCGCTAAACCAATTCAGACATCCTGGACATCTTTGTGTATAAGAATGGTCTCACGGTGAATTAAGTTATAATATATCAATGTAACGAGAGCGCATTTCTTTGCGCGGCAAGCGTTCAAAGGGCAAGCTATATCGACTCTTACTGGGCGCGTAATGAGTTTAACATCCCGTTGAGAGTGTTACGTAAGTAATATTAACGGAAGAAGAATGAGATCGCTATTAAAAGCGACTTGAGGATTCGCAGTAACGTCTTTATATGTATTCTTGGCCTGACGGACGCGTTCCCAAGTTTTGCGACGTGTAGCGTATTACTTATGATTTAATAATAGTCCTGGCGACTTCGATGCCGCGATAAAATTAGTACTCTCTTCCGATGAAACTTCTATAGTTCATAATTCTCGAGATCTCTCGCATCGTGCGTGCAAGGCCACTGCATAAGCAATATATTTCAGGTCTATTTGGTCAGTTGTGCGTTTGTTGACTCACAATAAAATAGCTTTAAATGTGTCATTCTTCAAACCTTTCAAATTCTCTTCATCTATGTACCTAAGAGGACAATATTAACTCAATCTCTAGTCGTACAATTTCATAAATGCAAAGCTTACCTCTAACTGTGTTCAATAACACATGCTATAACATATAGAAGAGGCTTGAAATCTTGCAAGCTATGGTATCGATTTTTACTTAATGCATCCTCTATAGCCCCGATCACGATTAACACTCCCAATTGCGGGACGTTAAATGTTTCAAGCACGAGCGAACAGCAAACTCGAGTTTAACAAGTAATAAGATATTAATTGGGACACCGACCCGATAATCCAGACAAACGTGATTTACATAAATATCCCGGAATCGATTGGCGTTCTGGCTCGACATCAATAGATCACCAGCCAATACGGTCCCCTCGACCGTGTCGCAGGACCGAAATTCGAGTCCGTCGTTCGCCATTCGCCGTTCGCGATAGATCGATTCACGTGCGCGCGGAATTTTCGCCGTAGGCTATCCACGGCACTTTACTGCGAAGCAACGATCAATGGGAAATTTAATCTAACGGTTAAGCGGCTCGTTCTATCGCTATTATGAAATGCTAAAAAGCTACGCGAGAATCGATCGGGTAACAGAAATTCCACTCTTTAGCCAGATGGTCGTTTCGAAAAGGAAAATTGGATTGATTTGCGATCGTGTAGGCGTTCATTTCATTAGAGCGCCAGGAAACAACGAAGCTAGAAGAATAATTCCCAAGATGAAGTAAGTAGACAGGCCTGCATTAGTGCGCGATAAATAATTTTATCGTTAAAAAGTGCGATGGAATTAAGTCGCGCAGGAAACTCGTGTTCTTGTTCAACAAAGGTCACGTTTGCACTGCCTATGCTGCACGTTGCAAAATTGATTGCTTTCACAGCAAGCGCACGGTTTTTAATAGAATTATCCTCAGCTGTGCGATCGCTACCTAGTCAGCAATTGCTACTAAATTAAGATATTAACGCTTGAAACATAAGCGTGGCATTTACCGCGAAACTTACCACTGCCTCCGAATAATTACTGCACATAATATCTTTGCAATGCGATACGTTCAGAAGAGCAGAGGGGAGTCATCGACCCGCGGTAAACGTCAGTAAAATATTAAAGTTATTCACCCCGTAAAGTATCTTGTTATACAACGTGTGTACAGCAAAGTAAACCAACGCTTAAATTAAGCCGAGAGGTACAGTCAAGTCACAACGTTGAAAGTAAATGTCTTTGAACAGATTACAAAGAAATCATTATTTCTACCGTGTAATTTGCCAGTTACGTAAGTAAAGGTAACTCTGGGGAAATCTTGTCATCTCTGAGTACATAAATCATTACAATTGCCAGCTCCGTAGCTTTTCCTGTTCCACAGAGAAGTTACCATTTCGAAGGTAAAAAAAGACCTCTGATAACCCTGCTGGACGACAAATTCCATTAAACCCCATCGAAGGAACAAGCCTATTTTCTCTGAAATTCCGCTTCACGCCTTCGGCCAGCTCATCAGCGTAAAATTTCCCGATTGTGCCAGCAGCTACAAGACAGCTTGTATAGTTTCTCCTTTCGACGGAAATCACCGATGGAAAAGTGAACGTAAACGGTCCCGCCAATAAAGATTCGCGCGTTATGCTCGGACGGGGTTATCTGCTCGTCTGCACTTTGCTGTCTCCCGTGGATTTCTTCGACGCCGCGCGCGTATGCACAATCGAAGCAACGCCGTGAAGTGAAAGTTCACTACACACAGCCAGCCAGAGAGCTATTCTTTTCCCGATTGTCTCGTCACCGTTCAGCCTGTGCCGCGTTATCCTATCGGTGCTGGCTGACGCGACGAGGGAAAACGACGCCGAGGAGAATGGATGCTGAAACAGCGTCGTTGATCCTGAACGATCTCTTATCCAGTCTCGGCGAGACAAATTCTCACGCCTCGCGGCCGACACACACGCTCCCGCATCGAACCTTTCCGTCTGCGCAGGTTAATAACGCCCGGCTCAGCTTCGCTCGTGATATAAATTAATGCCTCGATCCGCTCGGAACGATCCTCCGCTCTACGCGCTCTCTTCCCGTGTCCCTTTCCTCGCGCGATTCGCTTGGTCGTTTTACTTTCACGCATGGGAACGAAAAAGGAGACAAATGATGCGACTGTTGACCTGGACTACTTGGTCCTTCTTAACGCGCTCAGCGAGTCTCCAAGTATCTTGAACTATCAACGCCAAGGGATTCTGCAAGTACGACGAGTCCTTACTAATCTGGTTATGCTGTATTAAGTATTACGAGGATATCTAGATAAAAAGTGCTGCACTTTCGAGCACTTGTGTAGAGAAAAGATATAGAAGCTACCGAAGTACTTACCTACATGAAAGATTAATATTGAGAAGTGGCTGATACTTAGGCGCGAAACGATTCGTGTTCCCAGACCTGATGCAATAGATCCTCGGTTTTACACGTAACCAGTGACACTCGGCTCGTAAACTCGACCAGCGCAAAATCAGCCAGCGACCCAGGGAATCGTGAGCAGGTCTGGGTCAGCTGGGACACCTGAACGCGGACCCTTAACGATCCCCGGCACGCCGTGATAAGTTTCCGCCGAGGGATTTTTCTCCTGGCCAATCCTAGAAGCGTGAATTCCGCGAAACAAGGTTTCGCCAGGTGAACAGGTCTCCCGGTTGTGCTCACGGTTCGTACGTGCTTTCTAATGTAAAGTATGCGCCCGGCTAATGGCTCGGAGGGGAGCAGATATTGCATCGGGACTTAGCCGTGGTAAGGTGCCACGGAAGGCAATTAATTCCTGCGGCAGACTTCCGTATCGGAAAGAGATAAACGTTGGACGCTCTCGGTCGGGACCCTACGATCGTATATTACGCCGGTGGTTTTGCGAGCTGGACTTTTTCCAGCCGATCGCCGCGTGTTCCGGCGCGGTGAGAGCTGCAGCTTCGAGCGGGAGGAAGCTGGAACGACGCCTCGACGTCGTCCCCGTGTTCTGCCCTTTCCTTCCACCGACAACGCGCAGACCGTTGTGTCGGGATGGTACGCTTGCAGAACGAGAGGACTGGCGCCAAGTAGATGTCGCCACTACCTATTTGGCCACACAAGGACGCGATCTACACGCGCGCGAGCGCCTCGTCGTATCCTGTGTTCAGTCGGCCCCCCCTCGCCTGCCCCTCCCTTAATCGGATGCCATACATTCCGTTCGGCTAATTAACCGCGCGTTATGCTAAATCTTGCTAAATTTAACTAGGCGAACGAGCCCGCGCTTCGATCCATTAATTACCGATCATCCTAAACGAGAACGCGCCGCCGCGGAAAAATCTCCGGAACTCCTCAGAACTCTTACCGACGCCGTAATTGCTCCATCCGAGTAATGTCTTACTTGGAGGTGATTGGAATCACTAATCGTCCGGCGCCTTGAACGAACCGTGACTCTGGTCGTTGTACGTAGATCGGAAATGCGAGTGATTGTTCAACTATCCGAAAGCTAGACTGAAAAGAACCTGAAAAGAAAGAATATTACATTTTGTCGCATACTTAATGGTTAACTCTTGAGAAATCGAAAAACTCAATTGTGTCATTACATCTTCTGTTATGAAATAATAAAATTCTAGGGGACTACTGAATAGTCTTAACTACGTAACTACTTTTTTTTATTTTTTGTTTTATAGGATTAAGAAAGCTTCTATAAATTTAATTTCTCTATTTCTTAAGAGATCATACTTTAAACAAGTGTCCATAATCTACACTATACAGCACATTTTCTAAATCCATCGACTGGAGCAAACTCTCCACTTATTCTAACCTATAAGTTAATTAACCAGCATCAGATATCTATAAAGTCTAGCATAAAATAATTGCGCTAGTAATTACGACCACGATACGTGTACTCTCGTAGCAAGACATGACTTTAAACGTCGATATAACTCAACGCATTCGTAATCCTAATGCACGCATATGGCGCCATAATTTCGAATTTATCCGCTCGGGGCACTGCAGCGCGTCATCCGTCAGTTAGAAGACCAATATGGCTACGATCGAGTTGTTACCGCGTGATACCGATCCGAAAAGGTTGCGTTTAGTCTGCGTATCCTGTTCGTGTCGCGCAAAAACAGTCTATAGTAATTATTTGAACCATTCTGAATTCTGGGAGCAGAAGTCAGTGCTAAATTCACTTTGCCATCGTAATAATCGTTGCCAACTCTCGACGCCAAGAGAGAAGAGGACCAAAAAATATCTGGTGTTTATAAGAACCTATTGTTAGCAACGTAACCTGTGATTGGGTCTACGCGTTCTACCCAGGCCTGTGATTGGTCGAATCGGTAACACACTCATGATAGTCTGTAGCATAGTTTTTAGCTCGGTAAACAGAAAGATCGCGTCATTTCTTGTTTCCGCGAGTGTTCATTGATATCTAAACCTACAAAATTGTGACAAACATTGTCTTGTACACGTGTATAGAGGCTGTATTCATCAAAGGAGCGAAGCAACAAGGAATGAGCAGCGAGAAAGGATTTCCAGTCCAATGGTCGTCGTCGTGCCACGGTCACCGTTGTCGGTGAGTTTCCACATACTTTTCTCCTCTAGAATAAGCGATCGTTTCGCGACGTTTTATCAGATAATGATTCCGTAACTCGTCTTGAAGCGTGTACATATGTAGCTAAGAAAAAAGTTGAATAGTGAAGAGCGTCGATATTGACGGGTTAACTCGTACGACAGCAGAATACAATGATTGTCCCGAGGCGATGCGTTGCTCTCCACGCTCGCTGGCATAATTCAACTCTTCCGAACAAAAGTCAAGGCGAATTATTGTAGGTAGAATGTTGGTATTCAGAGACAACGCTGGGAAGAGAAGGGCTGCGACGAGGGACACATCTTCATGCTGCGTTGCTTTGGGATCTTTGGGAAATATAGTGTTTCCTTATTGTAGACTCTGACGAATTTATAGTAAGGGACAAGTTACTAAAAAGGTCAATTTATGTCCTGCCCATTATGGTCTGTGGATCACGAGATACAGTGAACATAGTACTAAGGTTGTACTGTATTTTAATCTTTTGATAAATTATTCTAAAGGGCGAGCCACAATCGTCGAATTACAGAATCGGTGCCCATCTACGGATAAAATTATTGTAAATGTGTTATCGGCATCGTTATGGTATGCCATCTTGGAAGCTTTCAAAACCCGCGGTATTTGATTAACGAGGCACGCGTGCGCGCTGCGTTCCAGTAACGATTGAATTTGCTCGGAGCTCGTTACAAACGTTGACATTATGCATTCGGAACACTTCCATAGGGGAAAAACTATTAACCGTGCAGTCGGTCGAATTATCGCACCTTCTCTCGTGGTTCATTGTATATTATGAGATGAGGAGATAAGGGAACTCGCGTTAAACGTTTCATTACCCGCTAGCACACGCGGAATATATGTTGAAGTTAAATGTCCAGAGACGTGACACAAGATACAGTGTAGATATGGTTCTCGCGATTCTGGTTTTGTAAATTCAGACGTGAAAGTAAGCTAATTCTTGAGTAGATATTTATGTGAAAAATCCCTGGCTTTCATTTCCTCGGACTTTGTAATTGAGCTCTAGATGTTTATGCAAATCCATAGTTTTATTCCTCCGAGTGGCATTGAATCATGTCAATTTAAAAAAGTCTTTTTCAAAGAACGAAAAAAAGAAAAGTATTTCACATTTTTCTACGAGTACTTTGCAAACAAGGCATTTTTAATTTCTTTAGTTAACTCATTTTTATACTTACTATTATCCAGCTTCTTATCACCGTGAAAAAAATTGTCTCCACTCTTTTTCTATTCACGTTTCGATCCATCGACTTCCAATTATAATGACAAAGATCGGTAGAGCATGAGGTGCAACATGAGTCCTAAAAATCATTCCACAATATTGGCCGTGATCATGGATACCAATTCTGCCCAACTATGGAGAAAGGTATGAACTAAAACAAAGCGTGAAATTAAGTTTTTCGCACCTTTGGATGACTCCAAACATTTTGTCTCGTTTTAGTGCAAAATGGCAGTAACATATTTCTAGTAGATACTGATTTTCTCCATAACGTTGGATAGTACTTCCGAAGAGGAACGACCGAGCAAACGTCGAAGGTATATTTCGCTTCCTCTCGTCTCGGCGGGTAAGGGTGTAAAATGCGTGTGGAATACGTGCTAAGACAAGGGGTCACCGATACACCTGCCCCGGAGCTTCTAGACCACGATAATATAGGATTCTGATCCAGACAACTGCGACCGGGTATCTTCTTCTCCCCCTGCTGGCTCGTTCCAACCCATCCAGGGGAACATAATGCCGTGTAGAGCAGGCACTCATAACGCCCGGCGAACCTGTTGAGATATAGCCCGGGTAGTGTTTCAATCGCTTAGGCCCGCAAGAACGTCGACAATGATACGCGCCCCGTACGTATGCAAAACCTATTACAATATTGGATACCCGGCCCATGCATCACGATAGTCGAAATAAATCAACCGCGAACAAGCACCGACGCGGTCCCGCGCGGCCGATGGAGTCTTAAATAATTTCCTTAATTTTTCAATAGGCCGACCCCTAAGGTCGGCCGCTAGTAACGCGCGTAAATCCCTTTGGCTATGCTTCTCTCTGAAGCGAGCCCTCTCCCGCGGAGCCGACCGAGCGAGTATTCGCACGGCGTTGCAAATATTCCGAGGGAAATCGCGTGGTCGCTCGCAAAAATCCTCCCGCGTATCCCATGCGTGGCGTACGAGCGGCAATAAAGAGGAGCCATGCCTCTCGCGAAATGCTTCCGCAAAGGGACCAACAAAACGACGCCACGTTGCCTCGTCCAGCATAATGTAAACATCCGAACGCGCAAAAATCTTTACTTATTGCCTCCTACTTTCTTCGCCGGGGTCACGGCCCACCCCCTCTTCCCTGCGGCGAATCCCCGCGACATTAGGTAAATTTCGTTCGGGATGGTTTATCGTTGTCCTCGGTCGAGGCTAGCGATGCACGAAATCGCACAAAAGCGAGGGCATATCTCGGAAGGCGGACAATGCCACTTGATCCCTCAGCCACTGCCTCTGCGTCTCTCGTCTATTCTTTTTTCCTTTTTCCCTGGCCCACGTTCTCCCTCTCTGTCTCAGCCTCCTTTCCCCCGGATCTCTCCTTCTCCCTCTCGTTATAATGGGCAAACACATAATAAAGAGGGTAAGCGCGGAGAACGCGTACGCGATATGTGGGGCGTTTAACAATGGAGCACACCTGAGCACGGGCCGGTGCGTTTGAGGTGGCTTTAGGGAGGTAGAGGAGCGAAGGTACCGCATGGTGCATCGGTATGAAATGTGGTGGGACGAAAAACGAGCGGTCCGCGGCGAACAGGGCGAGGGGCGAGGAACAATGCTTTCAACCTCTTCTTCTTCTTCTTCTTCTTCTCCTCCGACTGATGCTGCTGCTGCTGCCGCTGCCTGGCCCCTTTTCCTCCGGCGTCTCCTCGCCACCGAGCCAGGGTGCCGGCACGATGCTCTCCCATTTGTTCGCGAAACACCGAACACAGGCAGTCACCTCGTACGCACGTCGTCGTAGCGCAACCTGGCATTGTCCGTATAACGCTCCCTCCGAACGGGGGGCGCGTGTGTGCGTCACGTATCTCTTTCAGCTGCATCGGCTATTCCAGCGCCTTAGAAAAATGTCATCTTGAAATCTTCTCCCCCTTTTGCCCTTTTTGGCTCGCTCACTCGCGTTGATGCACGGTGGATTTAAATAATATTTCTTGGGGAAGGTGAATGCGAGAATGATTGGATCGGTAGAGTTTTAAGAAAGGAATAATTCCCGAACTTCTTTTTCAAATTAATGTAGATTTCATGGCAAGAGTTAGACCCTTTAGTGACTACTTTTGCTATCCTTTTTATTTCTTTTGTCGCTGATAAGTAAGACAAAATTTTAACTTATTAAAAGTAGTACCCCAATTTTCAAATTTTAGTTCTCATTTTCTTTATTTCCTTTTTCAAACTGTTTATTCAATTGAATTTCAGTCACTTCATTTATTGATATGTCTCAGAGCAGGGTATCTTTGCTCAAGAACAATCCCATTTGCAGCTAATGCATAGACATATTTACTGAGAGTGCTTTAATTAAACTACCAATGAAATAGCCGATACGATAATAACAGAAACAAAGCAGTCGAACGAAAGGAGCGTGTTACGTCGCTGGTGTTAGCCGTAAGCGAGTCGTTAACCAACTCGTTTATGTGACAACAGCTTATTAGTCGTTTGAGTTGCGCAACAATGACTCAAACGCGCGATCATAGATCGTTATACATTAGCGGAACGAAACGCGCCGCGTCGATAAAAGGAAACAGGGATAATGAGCAGTGTCGATCTCGTGAGTGTATTTTTCAGGATACTCTGCATAAGCACCGCCTTTTATTTACTTTTCGCGCGTGAGAAATTATCGATTGCTCTCGATATGTCATTTGCTTACGTACGAAAACGATTTCACGGAAAGAAAACCGCTTTCTTCGTTTTTAACACGTTTCCTGTCCCGCTGAAATTTCAGGTTTACGTGGAATTAAGTGCTGCAACGTTCAATCAGAGAAAAGTAACAATTCTTCGTAACTTCAATTTTTCTTCTTCAAGATTTGCTTCGTGGAATAAGTAATTTTCTGTAGTAGATGTAGAAAGTTTTTAGAATCCAATAATAAAGTGGTTGAAAAATCCAACTACTCTCACGATATGTATCTCAATCCTATACTAATATTTATGATATTTCTTCTATTCCCATTCGATAGAAGTTCCACTCGCGATAAATTCCATGGCTCCATCGAGGCTTGGATAGTATTAACAAGCACATAATCCTCGAAGATCTTCATCTGAACAACGAAAATCCCCTTGTCGCATTTCAGTGGCTATAACTCGCGCCACTGCACAGCCGCGCAGATTGCGCGTGCATATTCCGACGAACATCTCGCGTCACGTCGTTTCACGTTCGACAACACCGTTGACGACGTTAACCGGGTTTCGCTTTGATCTGCGCCCGAGGCACTTCCAGCCTTCATTTTTCTCTCTCGCACTCTCTGGCCGTGTGACGAGAGATCATTAACCACCGCGGACTTACTCGCGGTCGGGCATTAGAATTTAAATCGTCGCTGATATAATTACGAGCGAAAGCTGAATCTCAGGCTGCGAAAGGAATTACGGCGCTGATCCGTGTGGCGCGACGCGGCGGCGTGGCGCTGTGGAAAAATTAATAAGGAGATCCATCGGTCGTTCTGCCGACTGAGATTCGAATATTCAAGGCGCCAATCCTGTCGCGATCGAACTGCGCGTTATTGACACGTTTGATCGTCGGTTCTCGCGTTTCAGCCGTGATTTCGAGGCCCCCATCCACCTTGGGCTCGTTATGGAGCCAGTATCGGTCAGGCACCGCCATAATACGATCATTTTCTTGATAACGGAGGCGACTCCTAAAATAATCAATCGGTTCTGCATTAAATCTGGAGCTAATTAGAGAGGGATGCAGCGGGATGGATCGGGCTGCAGAATATAACAGTAACCTGTTTCGCCTTGAAGAATGTTAATAGGGACGTACAGCAATTCACAATCAAAACCAGTGAAATCGTTGGGGAATTAAGGAACTTGCATCGGGTTTGTACAAATTGGCTCATCAGGGTAGGATTCAATATATCGAGGCCGTAAGGTTTATTTAAATTTGCAGTTGCATTTTAAAATTCTTAATAAGTATGGAGTCTCAAATTAGTAACAGGACTAATTTAGTAGTACCTACTCAGTATTAATTTTGTGCTATTCAATAATATGGGAATTGAATTATTTAAAGCGGAGATACGTATGAAGCTTTTGCTTTCTTAAACTAGTTCGGCTGGTCACTGATTACTAAATACTCATTTATCTGAGAATAAAAAATGAAATATTTGATTATATCGGAATAAATATCTAGAATATGTAACTTTAATTTCGTATCCGAATCCATAGCAGCTGAAACTGAACGTCGCTCGCATGATCATCTCCAATCATCGACTCAGGGTGTTCGCCTTGTTACTACCCGTCCTACTGGCTAAGTGATAAGTACACGAAAAAAATCCAGGGTGGAATTTCAGCATTTTCCCCCGAGTGACACAGGTCCCTGCTGCGCTCAGCCATCGGGGATCCTAGCGATCCCTTTGCTCGGACTTTCCGCTCGAATTACGATAAACGAGCATCGCCGCGGAATGTATCTACCGAATGCTTTCCAGCTGCCATGATCGCGGTTGTCGGAATGCGTGCAATCTAATGTTGGCCGGCGAGAGGAGGCTGCTGGCCAGTGAAGTAACCCATTATCGAGCTAATGAACGCGCTCGGCGAGGATGGAGCATCGTGGACGATTTTTCGAGCGCAATGAATCCGATATCGACTCGCTGAATATTTCCCGCTGATAGGACGTTCCTGCAATCGCCTGGTCATCCTTTGGAATTATTCCTCCCCCTCCCACGCAAGCCTGGGAGCGAAAGTATTTTTTCCTGCCTCGGAGCGCGGGAAAAGGAGACGGCTGGACCCTTAAGTACCGTTTCTTCGTTCCTCCTCGACACGCTCGAATCGTGGCGCGCTTTCATTGCCGCTGGAATGCGATGGTTACTTCTCTCGTTCGCCCGTATACGCGCCGTTGGATCGTTCAAGGCCGACGGCAGCTAAGGTGAACGGATGAATGGATTTGTCAGATGAATGCTCGGGATAGGGGCGCATCTTCTTCAATTACCACTCGCGTGTGTCTGTCGGTGGCTTGGAACCGGCGTGTTTTCTTCTCGACGCCACTACCTTTGCCCGCCCGGTAGCCCTTTCATCCGCGATTGTATCGACGACCTCGAGGCGACAGAACGCGTTCGGGATTCGGGGTCGAAGGTCACGCAATCAACCGATTCACGCGTACCGCCGCGACGAAGCGCGTAACGGTGCTCGCTGAAAGGCTTTTCAAACCGAGAACCGTTCTACGATCATCCTGTCCCCGTGGCTCCGCGCGATTGGGACAAAAGCGCTCGTGCAGACCTGCCTTTGCAAGGGTTGAGTATGTTTCCACGCGTGGATCGCTTAGCTCATTTAACTATGGCTACGCGATTGCAGACGCAGGTTGCTGAAAACCTCCTGTGGAGAATTTAAAAATCATTTAACTGGATCCTCGGAATCAACTAGATCAGGAACATGAGATTGTCAATTACACTAGGAAAATCAGATGGCGGGCATTCGTGATTTCCTTAGTCGTCGGTCGTAATGATCGTCATGGCGCTCAGCCTGTTAATTCGAATTATATCCTCCAACTATATTCACTTGCTGGACTTGCAATCTACATCCACGATTCAATTCTCCAAACTAAAAAACTGTACTTTCCTCAGAACCGTCCTAATAACATATACTTATCCGCAACACATTAGTATTCGCTGCATTTGTCGAAAAGTCCGAAGCCCCGAGAACACTAAGCTTCGTCACCGGTACTAAACATCTGGTCGCCGAAGCTGATAGTGGAAATCGGAGCAACCTGATCCGAGGGTCCGAGGGGCCTAGGGCTGCATAATGGAAGCTGCCTGTTAACAATCGCGTAGAAAGACGCCGGTCCGTTTTAGATTGAGGAATATTGGGCCATTGTAGGACCACCACCGACGCGGCCGTGTGTGAGTGGTCCGTTGACAATGGGAAGCCCAGTGGGTGCGTTAATCCGGCATGTAAGGTTGCTCTGTGGGAATATTTCGGCGGGGGGGTCGAGGCTCGAGAGGGGGGAGGCAGAGAGATCTTGGAAGGAGAGGGCGGGAAAGAGAGAAAGAGACTCGGCTCTATTGTTGCATCCCGGCGATATTATCTGCGGTACACGCGATGCCTCTGTCGGTCCGCCGACAGAGTTGACTCGCGTTTAAGCCTCGTGTGTGCGTACCTCCGAGCTCCTTCGTAATTGCCGCGAACGAATGAATCGCCGCGGCAATCGCCACGGACAGATCTCTCGGTTCGTTTATCGGCTCGCGGCGCACCTTTGTTCGAAATCGATAAACACGTTCGCCGGGGGAATCATTTTCCATTTTCCCTCCCGATAAATCGCGCTCGATCGACGAACTATGCGAGATCCCCGGTCCTCGATAAGCTGCGCGCGGGCCAGGGGGTTACGCTCAGAGGCGTTTCTCACGCGTCCCTCCCTGGGAGGATGATAGAAGTTTCAGGAAGAAGTGTTCGTCGATGGTGGCGGGAAAGTTCATCTTCGTGGTGGGTTCTCTTGTTCTTCCCTATGTCATTCGTACTTCTAGTGGGTCTCTTGAAAAACTGGGATTGTTAGGATCTTGGGAAGGCACCATCTGGCACACAGAGCACCTAGATATCTGGACAGCGTCTCCGCACGCATCTTGAGCTTTCTGTCGAAAAGAAGCCAAGACGTTTCCAAATAGCCATAATTTTCGTTGCCATCTTCCTCTTAACGAACCTCGTTGCTCTCATGGTCGCTCTGGAATCCTCAAGAAGCCTTGATATGATGTCCCAGTAAATCCAGTAATCCTGCGGCGAAAAAATCAGCATAACATTCCAGTAAGCTCCGCACGCAAGCGAGATTTCGGGCTGGTCGAAAATCTGTGCGTATAAAGCGCGTGAAATGACGGGTCGAAGAGGCATTCCATGTTCGAGCGGTAACAAGCCGCTCGCGTCTCTGGTAGCAGTTTCAGGCTGTTGTTCGAGAAGAAGAAGGGGATCTCCACCTCCCTGTGTGTCTGTGCTGCCTGCAATTTCATCCTTTCGGTCGAGTGGTTTCGAAATTCCAGCACTGACGGGCGACGCCAACGACGCCGTTCCGGCCGTTAAGAGTCCCGGCTCTAATCTCGAGAGCGGATATCGAGCCGGTGTACGGTGTCGTCGGTGATCGGTCAGGGGATCGGTCTCTCGGAAAAGTGGCCGGGCACTTTTGTAGCCGGTGAACGTGGGAATGATTTTGAGAGAAGGGCACATCCGCGTGATCGGGATAGAGAGAGACGCGTGGCGGGCATGGGTGAAAGAGAGAGAGAGAGGGTGCACCTGGACGCCTCCTCTTCGAGCCAGTTCTCTCTCCGTGTGGCGTACGTGCACGTACACGAGCGAGCGAGCGGGCGAGCGAGCGGGCGAGCGGTCGAGCGCGGAGGCAACACACGTGTCGTCCCGTGTATGCGCGTTCATGCAGTTTGTAACGCGCGGAACAGGTATTCCCCCATTGAAATAAGGTAACGTCGCGAATATGAAATATACCCCCTTGTACAACTTGATAATCCGTGGTTACCATAAATCCTGAGTGATTATCCGCGTGTCTATTTATAAGCCTCGTGGCGTCGCCCTCGCCTCTCTGCCCCCGCCTCCGACCTCTCCCCCGCCTTCGCGCCGCGCATGTACCCTCCCTCCTTATCCCTTTTCCTTCTTTGTTCGAATACTCCCCCCCAGCCACCCACCCCCGCTATTCTCTCCTTCTTCCCGTCGAGAGGATGATCGCGCCCAAAGGACCTCGCGTTTCTACCTATATGCGTGTCACGGCCTTCCATCCTCCGCGCGAAGGGACCCTTTGGAGATACGCTCGATAGGATTAATCGGCTTACGAAGACACGGCTCTCGCGGCTCGCCCCGACCGCGGGGAATGATTTGTTGTTGAACATTCGTCCGCACCTGCGACAAAAATGGAGTTCGGCTGACGGAGCCGCACCGCGCCGCACCGCGCCGCACCGCGCCGCACCGCGCCGCGCCGTGAGCTTTCTCCTCTCCGAGGATACTACGCGGTCGTCGAGTCCGCAGGATTTCCTTTGCCAGGCACGCCGTCACCTCGTAAAGTGCCGATTAAACGAGGAAATAAAGCAGCCAACGTACGCGGGTTGCTCGTAATTTTATATCCACGAGGATGTATCGTTTAAAGTTATCTGCATTTAATTGCTCGAAATGGGGCACGAAATTCGCCGCAAGTTTACGTTGAATCGAGTAAATGTCCTTGTTACCGATCCTGTACTTCTTGTACCTCCGCATCTCCGTTGGTTTAAAGCCTTTCGTTAACGTAGTCTCAGTAATTCTTGCTCCCATTTGTGCATGAATTATAATTTCAGTCTTCCGTTTATTACCTTCTTTACTACCTCTATAACAAATTTTCAGTTCTATCTCACTTTCAGCAACGTCAGTTATTGTTTCATTCTAATTATCTATCTACAGTAATTTTGATAATATTCTCCAGTATCCCTATGCCTTCGAATCACTAAACAACTTAAGAAAATAAATTAAAAGTACAGCTACAACAATCACCCCACTTTCCGAAGTGAAAATGAGGCGCGTCCGCGATACATTGCGCAACATCTATGAAACTTTGAGAACCGGAAACATTGCGAACGCGAAATACGTCTGTGCGCTGTCAGATTAATTGCAGCCATTTCTTTCGCAGTATCTCGCCGGGAAGGAGTTCGGTCGGGCATTAACGCACAGAATGAATTTACAGTTTGCCTTATAAAAATGGTGATAACGATCTGGAGGATCGGGGCCGCCTCGCCGCGATGTCAAACGAAATCGTTCTGGATCGTGTTTCTGCTTGCACGAGCAGATGTACACTTTCGAACGATAACAACCACCCTTCCGGTTCGCCGCCCGGAAACGCGTCCATCTCGTTACATATCGACCGCTGTCCAACGAGACGGTCTTCGAGCAAGATCAACGCCGTTTTCTCTTTTGTCAAACAGGAAACGCATTCCGCGGGAGCATAATATTATATCTGCTCGCAGACATCTAATCTTCGTATCGCATCTGTAATGTATCATTCCCCGACGGTCCACGCTCCGTTGCGTAATTCCGGGTTTCTCGCGAATGAAATTGCTCGCGATCTTAGCAAAGCAACACGTTTTCCGCTACGTGAGCTGGTTCTGCCTGATTTCTTCATTAAAGGGGTACACCCAAGAAGAAGGCAGATTGATGGAGGAATTCATTTTTCGAGGATTATAACACGTTACAGTATGAAATACCTTTTACATATGTCGAGTCCTTCTCTTCAGGATGCAGCAATTAAACTAAGTTCAGAAGGAATTTCAAGTCGAAGATATTTTTACTCTTCTTCGAGACTGCTTTCAGATGGCATCTACGTTTCCTCTGGCTAATTGTGAGATCATAGAAAGAAGGTTTTAATTCGTTTATATGTAACAAGTTCGCGTTTCTAGCGACTTGTTCGGACCCTCTGTTTGAAGTACAGAAATTCTGTGATCAAAGGTTCGAATAGCGAGGCGGATAAAGATTTCGGTAGTTGGTGTCGCCACCCAGGGTCGAGGGAAGAGGTTGAGAAGAGCGCACAGTCAAGAGTCGAGGGGACGAAGAAATCGGGGCTATCCACGAATGTCGCCAGAGGCGCTGCACGTTATGCCGTGGCAAGCTATTAAAAACCCAAGTTATGAATGAAAGCCGAGCTGAAATAGAATGGCACGCCGTGCTCCGCCCACAGGAACAGGTACAAACACCACGACGATAAGCTTAGCTCAAGTCCAATGTCAGAAGGTTCCCCAGAGGCTAGAAACGAATCCTGAGCCTCGTTCCGCTTGATGTTTTCAACGAAATCGAAAATCCTCGATTCTAGAGGCTTCGATTAATACATATTAATACATTGGAGAACATTTTTCAATGATATCGATTTATGTCACAGTACATACTGCTTGAATGTTAGCAGCGGTAGGAAGAATCGAAGAGGCCGTTAGATGATGTCATGCGATCAAGGTTTTCGAAAGCAGGTTCCGAAATTCGTAAAACAGAAGATGAATCTGTTAATACTAGAAACAACTGGACATAGGGTTTCTTGTGAACACTGGTTCTTTGTATGTAATTGACCTTATCTTCTGCATACGAAATTAGATTCCTCAAGGCCTTTTATTAGAAAAGGAAATCTCATAGATTGCGTATTCTGTAGATATTAGAAAAGCTGATCTCACGTTTCTTCAGCTAAATTCCACAATTTTTTCCATATCTTCTTTTACAGAGCTCAAGAATTATCTGTCTTACCTCCTCGTAAAAAACAAACTTTCTTAAAAATGTAGATACTGTTTCAACTATTTTGGAACACATTTTTAATCCTCGGAAACCATCTACCTAAACTCTCGAAAATTTGTTCCTCTCAGGCTTCCTGAATCATCAGCTCCAGTTCACATATATTTGTATAGGTGTTCGCGCGGTGCAAGTCGAACTCACGTTCGCCGAAAATTATGCGTAAGCGAGCTCGCCATGCCGAGACGGGCAATACGTCCGAATGGTAAGGCAGGTCGTTTAGACGTTCGACGCGGAGGGATCGTGAAAAGGGCACGATGCCCGACTGTCTGTCACATTCTTGATGTCAGCGGACCAGAGAAGGGCCGGTAGTCGAGCATCCTGACGATTCAATTAGGATTCAGGCATGCAGGTCCGGATCTTTCTCTCTCCGCCTCGCTCCTCGCCTTGCCCTCTATGCCAGCTCTCTTTCGAGCCCCTCCTCGGCTATAATCGATCGCCGATTTCACGAGAGATCCATCGGCTCGCTCGCGTGGCCCTTTTGATACATGAAGATTACGGGACGAACGCGAGCGAGTGAATTTATTAAAGGCCTCGATGTTTATGCGGCCGATGCATCGATTATGAACATCGCGTTTGATGCACGATTTAAACGCTGCGGTATGCTCTAACAACGAGTGGAGGTTTTCAATCGAAGCTGAAAAGGTAGAAGGCTCGTTTTGGGCGACAAGAACAGTGGACGTTTGGACACGATAAAGGTTCGCTCGAAATTCAATAGCCTGTGGTTCCCTAGTACTCTGAGTGATTAACGAAGGCTGCGCCGGCTCGATCGATACAGAACTATCCCTTTACGTATGGAAATATCGTTATAATCGTGTACACAAACGACTCTCGGGGGCCTCGGTTGAGACTAAGGAAGAGGAAGCAAAGCGTTGAACCAAGGGGTTGAAAGCTTGGACGGGGCCATCGGCGAGAAGCGTCGCGGGACAATGGAGCAATCAATAGGGTAATGTGAGGACACTTTATCGAATTATCGATGCGGTCGACACTGGCGTACCTACGGTCAATGGACACGGGTACCCTGCTTTTCGAACGAACCCTTCTCCCCCTTTTGGCCTCTCTTTCTCTCCGTCCGACTCTTGCCCGCGCTTCTGCCTCTCTGTAACGTCCTACGTGGCCGCTTTCTATCTGCCTATCCGTCTCTCTTTCTCACCATTTCCCGTCAATGCTCCGCTGCTGATAAAGTGAACCATCCGTGCCGTAACAAGCTCAGTCGCCCTTGACACTTTGCCCAGTTAATGTCCAGGAGGCACGCGATAAATCCGCCCCCGAATAACGCGCGAGTACTCGTTCCCCGTGGAATCCATTATCCCCTCGCTGTGCGTGATCCCTGTCGGCGTTAGGGCTCTGTGCCCCCGATGCGTGCCCGCAATGGAACGTTCACGGTGTCCCACGTTGTCGATCGGCTGATGCCGGTGCAAACTGTCCAGAGGTATCAGGTGCAGAACACAATGGCCTCGTTGTCCTGAGGAAGCGGTTCCCTTTCAGCTGGTTGCACGAGAATCGGTAAGAATTGTTTTCTCAGCTTTCTGCCTCGGTGTTTCCAACCCTCTGCGGTGCGGTCACGTTTGACCACCTTCGATTCAGCGGCTGGTAGTGTCCTTAGTTGGCTAAACGGGTTTCTAGACTCTTGGGTACTGTCGGGCTTGCAATCGCTGCTGGTAACTATAAATTCAAACACTTCAGCTAATTAGCTGGTGGGATCTTTAGTCCCTCCTCGCTCGAAGATCTAAGACGACTAATTTTCTGAGTTCTTGATCGGGTACTTCGAAGGCTTGGGTGAGAAGGTGTCTTGAGACTATGGGGCAGACTGAAATTCTCAGCTCGCGACGCAAAAGACTGCGAAACGTTGCCAGGAAACCCGGTCGCGAGTGGGTTTCTCGGCCGAGACTCGGACATTTAACAGGGACGATGGTGGGCCGATACTTTTACGCGGGACGCGATCACATATTTCATGTCAGTTCGACTCGGCCTTTCCCCCCTCGGTGCTTCTATATATCGAAGCATCGTCACGCGTCCGACCGTCGCGTCGCAGCATACACACAGAGCAACGCACGCAGTTGTAATTGCCGCGTTCGGCCCTCGGTATTCTTATCTGAGTCCTGGACGACAGGAGAGCGGAGCGGAGAGGACGGTCCGACGAAGGCATGTCGATTGACCGCGTGTGAGAACACGATATCGCACGAATGAGTTATGATCCTTATTCGAGGATTTGCATACCGATTCATTATGCGCCGGTGGAAGTCAAAATTGGAACGCGTCGTGGCGCAACCGATCACCTCGCAACCACTCACGAGACGGAACGAAAAGAGACGATAAATCAAAGACTCCCCCGTGGCCCGATTTTTTATTTTCTCCAAGAACCTTGCACGTTTTTTTCCTCTCGAGTAGGTGGACAAAGTGCGCTGAGAATAAGTGAAGACGCAGTCGGTTGCAAATAGGGAAATGGTGTGAGGTCAGAAGGTAATAGACTTTCCGCAGTTGACATAGAAATTAATACATAGATAATAACGCAGTTACAGATGCGAAACTTATAATTCTTCAACACTGCTGTTACTGTTACACCTGGTACCTCGTTCACCCTGAACATCTTGATATGACAAGTTGACTTACACACCTTGGTTAGCAATTAGCATCACTCAACGTTGAAGTAGGTACTTTGCATTTTAGGAAATAATTCTGTAACGTTTATCTTTAGAATAATTATCGTTTCATGTACTTAACACTTTTGGTTGCTTTAAAACTGACAAGTGTACGGCGTTCTCTCTATCCTCAAGAATATATAATCTCATAGAACAGATCTTCTTTCTACCACAAATCTTGCATTTAGGCTATAATTTTCTCGATTCCACTCCAACCGAATACTCCTAAGTCACGCAAAAATCCTGGTCCATAAATCGTAATGGTATGCCAAGCCTTCGGAACAAAATTTCCCAAGCCGCTCTGTGACCTCTTTCCGCGATGACACGTTCATCCATCCAGCATCCCTCTAGGAGTCGCGAAGGTGTCAGGAGAGACAAGCGGAATGTAACGGGGCATTCTTCGGCGTCCTTCGCGATCGCTGCGCGAGGTTATTATCACGAGCGTGCCTACGAATCCATCAGTCGGTGAAGGCCGTGCGCACAGATGTTCTAAATTGCGCGCAAACAAATCACTTTGGTACCATCGGCGGCCGCGCAAATACAGTTGTGCAATGACTCGGGCTGTTAGGTAATTCGATTTATGTAACGGTGCCAGCGCTATTGTTGACGCGTGTCGGTGTTTCGCGCGGATTCATTCGGAACCTGCCACGGGAGAAAGAGGCGGACGTCCCACGGGACGTGTCCCCTGGCACAGGTGAAGGATACAGGCGCGGTATTTATTTTCATGCGCGTCGCGCTGCCTATCGGTTCAATTAATTTCACGATCCTGGACCGAACAGGGGACTGGTGACGCCCGAGTAGCGTGGTCGAACAAAGCAAAAGAAAGGATCGGCGAACGATACGAGAGCAGAGTCATGAGCCGAGAAACGGATGAGCGGATTGTTCGCGATAAGAAGAGATGACAGGTAATTCGGTGAATGGAAAGAAGACAGCTGCGCTGCTCGAAGCGCACCCACCCGATCCTTCCTCTCTCACGTCTTAATCCTTCTTACACATCGTTTTATCGATCCCATCGACCGATAAGGCCGATCAAAGGAATCGCGAGCTCTCTCGCGGCTAATTGCTTGGCCAGGATCGTCCCGATTCTGTACATCGGTGGGATAAATGAAGCAAGAAGTGATACAAAATTCGCTCCGTCGTGGAGCCGTCCAGTCCGAGCTGGAACGCCTGGATGAACGCGTCTCGGAGGATAAAACGAGCGACACTCGTAACCGAAACGATCGCGTCCGATCAATGAGCACGGAGAGAAGCTGATACGTCCGCCACGGCTTACCCCACTTTCATCCCCAGAACAGAGGTTCTAGAAGGTTGGGAAGGCTCCTCGGAGCGGAGGCAGGAGGAGGGAGGATAATACTCGCGCGACTGCCTTAAAGCGTGCGTACTCGCGGCTTAAACAGCAACAGCAGCAGCGGCAGCAACGGGCACCCCTCCACAGCCGTTTCTTCTCCTCTCGTCTCTTCTCTCTGGTCACTCTCTTCTCTTACCTCGCTAGTGGTTAGTCTCGGCTCCCTCTTCTCTCCTTCGTCCTTTCTCTCTCCCACCCCTGTCGATATACCTTGTCCCTAGCCTCCTCTCCTTCTCTCCTTGGCTCAATCTCTCCTGCTCGCTCTCTCCTCCTCACCATCTCGCTTTCCTCCGCTCTTCTCCTGAGTCTCTTTAGTTTTGTGCGCTACCTGCCTGCCTTGTGGCTCGCTCGTATCGTATCGTATGTAAGTGAGGCGAGGTGGCGTGGCGCGGGACGAGGCCAGGTTGGCCCGATGCTGGTTGCCTGTGTGTGGCGCGGTATGGCGTTGTCTCCTCGCGTGTACAAGCACACACACGGCCCTCCCCACGCGTGCGAGCACGCACTCTCACGCACGACGCGCCCTGGGACAGAGCGAGACCGATGGAAAGGAGAAGGGGAGGAGACGACCCGCTCTGCTTCGCGGGTTCGGTCCAACTATACAAGGCACTGAGACATTGTAGTATTCTTTAATTGCACGGACACGATTTGTTTCGAACTCGCCCAGGACAGATCCTTCACGCGCTTGTAATTAATGGCTGGAGCTTTCCAGCTATCCTGGAGTGTGGATTTGAAAGATAACTTTGTTTGGGTGGAGTGTCGTGGGAAATGGAATTGAACTTGACGAAGGTTTAGAATGGGGTTAAGACTTCCAGAACGGAACATTTTTACCTGCAGAAGTAGGTACTGCGTGTGTAAATGGAAATTAAGGTACCATCGTTGAGGAGTTTTATGTATAAAAAATTCTCTTCAATTGAATTGAGACATTATTTATACTGTAAGCGTTTGATGTCGAATTAGGAATCTGTATTATACCTTCACAGATGCTATTCCCGAAGAGCTAACTGCGGGAACATTGTATAGGACTCTTCTGGGTCTTTGGAGTACAAAAGAAAGCAACCGAGACAAGAGGATTCTTCCAAACGTTTGGGAACAGATTGAACAATCATTGTTCACAGGTAGAACCTATTCCTTCCCAAAGAATCTCAGCATCCTCACCTGACTCCAATCCCCCCTTGCTCTCTACATAAGAAATATCCCCATAAATTGGCACTTTGATAAAAAGCGAGAGGTCCAGTATCCCTTGCATAGCAACGAAATCCACAAATTAATTACCACAAGGTATAATCCCGCGAGGCAACTGAAAGTTCACCCTCAGACACTTAACGTCGAGTCAACGGTTGATGAGCACACGCAGGCTTCCCCGTGAAGCTGTCCGCGTCCAGAGGCACGTTAGGTCTCCTGCGCGCGAGAGAGTGCCCGCGCTCGCTGGCTCGCTTGTATGGGTCGGAGCCTGGCGATTGTGTGTGGCCGGTGCACAAGAGCGTGGCTCCCCTCCCTCCGGAGCCACACTCCACCACACTCCTCCTACCTCTCAGCCTCTACCTCCTTCTTCTACCTGCCGGCCCGGCCGACACACATGTGTATGTGTACCTTGGTCTTCAGTGTAAGATCTGAACCAGCGGAGAACGCACGCTATTGTTATATCATTATCATTGTCATCGTCCGTGGCCATTCGCGCCCGTCCCCGTCCGTCGTTCGGCGTGTGTCGCGAGCCCCTCGCCCTGTGTGCCCGCGACAGCCTGGTCAGGAGCCGCGGAAAAGCCTGTCCGCCTCTGTCCACCCCGTGCGCTCCGTTCCGGAAGAGACTCGCGAGGGAACGATCGACGGGAGCGCGCGTGCACGCGACACCCGGTGCATCAGTCTCGCGCGGCCAGTGCACGCTGCTCGCGATCGGTGGTGTGCAGGGTCAAAGGATGACGGGGTATATGGCATCGCCGGCGCGCCCTCTGACAGCGAACCGCGCACGGGGCGGCCCGGCCGTCTGAACACGTGGGAAATCGCCGACGACGACAGCCGCGACCTATCCGATCCACCTGTTCGCGAGCCGTGACCTTTTCGGTGTGGTGTCGAGGTACGATCGTGGCTCGATCTCGGGAGTGATCGTTCGACGAGGAACAGTGGTCAGCTGTGATCTGGGGAAACGTTTCGAAGTCAGGTGAAACGAAGGTGAAACGAGTGTCGTGAATGAGGGAGGCTCGACCGATTTCACTGGCGGACTAGAAGGAAGACGTCGACTGGTCGATTAGGATCGAGGGACCCGATGACGGGGAGGAAGAGAAGGAGGTCTCGGGTCTCGACGGACCAGATGGGCAGGATTGATCGGAAAGAGGCTATGCCTGACGACGCCTAATTAAATCGATTAGACTTTGGGGTTAATTGTTCTGGAACGTCAGTTCCCTTGCGCCTGTCTGTCGCCGCTACTGTCATCGTTCCAGCCTGTCCGTTTGTGATCGGCTACGTGAACGATCAGGGTCGAAATCCGTGAGTCGTTCGGTGATCGAGAACTGTACGATCGGTTGGTCGAGGAGAAAATTTCGGTGCTAAGTGACGTCCCGTGTTCGGCCGAGGTTCGCCTTATTTCCTATCTGCGTCGGCCGAACGACCAGTGTCACCTCTTCTTCGCCTTTGCTTCCCCTCTGCTGTCTTCTTTTTCTTCTTCTCAGCCTCCTTCGACGTTGTTCCTGCACTCCAGCCTCTTTCTCTCCTCCTTCTCCCCTCGTGCTTTCTAATCGTTCCTTTTCTGCGAGGCTGCTGATCGGATTGAACCATCCGCAGCGCGTTGTCATCGGCGTTCTCGGCTGTGAATAAAAGTGAACGCCCGTACAGCGTGAAAACTGGTGTCCGTTGTCGCGTTGCTAGTGCCGTGTCCTCGCCGTCGCCCTTTCGTTGACAAACAACCAACCCAGGCTGTCCTCCCCTCTGCTCACCCTCGGGATATTGCTTGTGTAGCGAGCGGAGGCTGATTTCGAAGATTGCTCAATTAGTTTTAAACCTGTGTCGTCGCGAGCAGTGCCGAAGGATTCGAACGGAGCACCTGTACGGGTTTCTGTGAGCGTGCGTGATCAGTGCGAGGTATCCTCGAAGTCTCGTGTCGAACGTGGACCGCTTGGTGTGCGTGATATCCTCCAGAGCTCTGCTGCTTCCAGGAGAAGCCGATTATGCGGACGAATAGTGGTGATAAATGATTCCCGCGATCGACGCTGCTCATCGGCGGAGGCTACCAGTTGGGACTGACGGTGAGTCATTAGTTTGGCTAAAAAATCCCTTGCGCATCAGTGGTCTGCTCACGGCTGAAGACGCTCCAGACGGCGAGCTAGTAAACAGTGTCTGATCTCGGCAGCTCCTGCTTCGCCGTCTCGTTTGGTGCGGCAAAAACGTGGCTTCGCTGGAGTATCTGTCGAAAGGTCTCTCCTAATAAAGCGACGCGATAGGTAAAGAGGAATTGGCGTTCGTGGAACCGCGGGACGTGTAAGGAGTTCCCGGTTTCGCGGCCCCGCGAGAGTCGTGCCGCGAGCCAGGATCCGAGCGAATTCGAGGCAGGAACCCGAGCGAGCCAGCACGCCAGCAAATGGAACGATAAATCCTTCGATTGTCGAACGTCGATAATCGTTCGCGGCGGCGCTCCGTTGTAGACACGGCCAGAACAAACATCGCCGAGCCCCGACCTGTTATCGTGCGCACGTGATCGCCGCGGACCGGGTTCATTTCTGCTCTCGCCAGAAGTGAAAATATTGCCTGGGCTGCTCGGTCACGTTTACAACGTAACACGTCGATCGGGGACGGCGACAGACCACGAAAGGGAAGCTTTCGATGAGACTCGGTGTCGCGGTTATCACTGGCGGCTCGCGACTCGCTCGATTCGCCCGCGAGTTCGATGGAAACTCGTTGCCCCGATTTGGTAGCTTGCTCTTAATGGATCTTACGGGTGCAATTTCTCATTATTTTAATTAGGAGGGCAAAAACGGCTGCCTCTGACCGCGGAACAATCGTCAATGAAATTGCTGCTAAAAGCGGCGGCGCGCTTTGGATGGAGCGTCGTCTCGCGTCTCTGCCACGCTCGACTTTCTCGGCCACCTCGCTTTTTACCTACGCTGGTAGCCGTGGCTGAATCAGCCGCGTCACCGCGCTAGATGACGAGCAGGAAATTACTCTGAAATCGCGAGTCTGGGGATTCACGAATATGCAAACGCAGTGCTAGTCGCTTCTTGGGTTTTTCTACTATTCGGCGTAGAAACTTTGGTCGTACTTTTTGGTGGAAAGTCTACCTGCGTTACGGTCTTGTAAATATTATCTAATCAGCTGTGTATACACAGTACTGTTCTGTAACCTTCCGCCAGATTTGGAGGCACTTGTACATTGTCATAGTAGGTCTTGTTTGATCTTTCCTTTCGATGTCTGCTCAATACGAAAGGAAGATTTTTCAGTTTCTTATCGTCGTTCGGGATGTTCCATTCGTAGGTCACATTGTGATCGTGTGTGTCATAGTCTGTTACTGTCATCGTTGCATTTGTTTCTTTGTGATTCAACGAGGAAAAGGAATATAGAGTCCATTCGCATGCGCAGTAAATTAATTGATTCGAACTTAAGTCGGAGACAACAGTTTGCGCATAGCAAGTAGTTTGCGGGCGCCTAGGATTTGATACATTCATAGAAATGAGAATTAATGAGTAAGAGATAATCTTCCTGGAAGTGTACACGTCCTGACAATCTGATCGAATTTTGTATACAAAGAGCCTGTATTTCACGAAGAGTGAAAGAATGTTGGCGTACATTAATCTCAGCTTAAAAATAGCTAATTAGCTGATGAAAGTCTGAGGGAATAAACTGAGGAAAAGAATCCAAGATGTAAAATTTTGAAATCTGTTGAATTAAAATATCGGTCAGAGGAACACCAGAAGGAATGCATCAAAAGAAAAACAGTAATTTTATTAACAAAGAGGAGATGCTCATGGAAATGAAGCTTGGAATATGAGCAAGTCAGAAATAGAACTATATAATATTTACGAGAGAGCTCGAAAAATGATTGTTTCTAAAATTAAGCATGGAATAAAATCACTTTCTTTCACCTTTAATATAAGAATTACGCTTCTGAGAAACTTCTTAAGATGAGATTTTTCCAAGAAAACGCAGATGATTTGCAGAAGTGTCTAATATTTACTCGTCACCAATTCAAAACCTATATGAAATATTTTCATACAACTAATAAGCAAATGTCATTCAATTACTTGGCTAGTCCTATTTTAGAGATATTCAGACGTTCAACAGAATCCGAAGAGACGTTACAATACAGGAAAGTAAATCCTTTCCAGTTTCATATTCCGTTTCTCTGTTGTACTCCAGCATCGAATTAAAGGTGCTTCAACGCTTAATGAAAGTTTTCCTTGCGCATACCATGCAGTTTGCGGCACGGAACATGTTAATCAACCGGAGTTCATTAACAGGGGCGGGATATGAACATATTTACGAGCGGCGCGCAGATGAAGAAAATAAAAATTAGCCTGGTTGGTTGCAGGAAGTATAACATAAAGAAGCATAGCTCGTGACACGCGACGTCAGAACTTTATTAACGATTCGATTGGTTTACATTTTTGCGCGTGTCGCGTTATTCCCTTATCGATTATCGCGCGACAAAGTATCCCTCGTAGAAAGCATTAATTTCCCCATGCCAGTCGACGATCACGCTCTCCGAAGTGGCGGCAGTAAATTGTTAATCGAACCTGCTAATTACACGTTTCCAGACAGTAATGGAAATTCCACGAGTGCCCCTTCCATCTCGTTATTAATCTCTCGAGATGCGGAGATTTTCTAATACATTTAATTAACCCCGTTGCGTAAACACAGCCGGATCAGTGCGTTCGGGAAACAGTAGTAGTAATCGAGGCTCGCGAGCGCGCTTAAAACCATAATAATTCGGTCTTCCTGTAGCATAAATATACTCACCTGTTTCGCGTGCAACTTCACAATCAAAGCAGATTGGTCGTCGTTTACTTGGAAACTTTTTCACGCTCCTTCCTCCAGCGAGCTTCTTGCTCGTTGCTCGATCGGCGTTAACAAGCGACGGAAAGATAAACACTGTTGAGCAACTTAATCGACGGCTGCGTCGAGATCGTCGAGCCTCAGGTTCGCCAGGTCAGGAGTCGCGGGGAACGCAGCATCGGCAGAGACGATTTTTTTCAGATCGATGCGCGCAATGTGTTCGCGGTGAATGGTGGCCACCTTTAGTGGCCATATTTCCAACTTAAAAGGAGCTGCTGTCAGCAGTGATTTGGGTGGCGAGTGAAGTGCCGCTTTTATAGTACGCACGGGAGGAGACAGTCCAATTAAGGGCACATTTGTATACTTAAGTGCACCGATATCGATGTATAAATCGGTCCGCGTTGCACGATTTATGGCTCCGCTGAATGTCGTAAAACGTCCGGCAGCCAGATACAGCTCGAACGGCCGAGAGAAGGAGAGGGACCGGGCCTCCGCGTTCTTGGAAGCTGAACCCACGTCTCCTGCGAACGTTTGAACGAACGCCACCGGCCAACGGTCCCTCTTTTTCCTCCTTTTAATTGCTGAAAAAGTCCATTCTCGGCGACCGGTTCGTCGCGTCACACACGAATCATCTCTTCCCGCGCTTCGTCGCGCCATGCTGCTCCACGTCGTGAATGAAATATTGAAATGAAGCGGAAACCGAGACACGCGACTCGCGCGGGATCAGGTCGAACTGGGATGCTCCAGGGATTCGAACTGTTGATTCTGGATGCAGGCTGTCGTCGAGGACTCAGCGTGGAGCTGGTTGGAAGTTGCATTCAAATTATGGCTGATTTTCTGAGCCTCTGTGACATTCTTGTTTTCGATCAGAAGATTCAAATAATTGAGCCAAGATTTAATCATCGTTGGTACCGCTATTCAAACCAAAATGTTTTCGCTAAATTTGCACTTTAATAGTCCCCATTGAATATGTAGCTTTTTACGAATCGAAATTAACGCTGTTTTTCAGTCTCTGGAAACGCAATTCTTCTCGAGCGTCTCGGTTATAAAATTTCTCACTTTCTAGGGACTTTCTCCATCAGTGGTAATATTTTAATTATAGCGAGTGACTGCGCGATATTAATGCTAGTATGTAGTAGCTCGGCCCCGCGTGGTGGGGAAATAACGTAATATTTTTCTTTTTTCTCTCGATTTTCACTCGTTGGTCTATGTGCGCTTCATGCACCTGCGAGTGTTCTAGAGGAGCCTAGGGTTATAGTAAGGCGTACGCACGGTAATGAGTTTCGAGTCATGCCGGTCTCGAAGAGGCTTGAAAAGTTCTGCAAACGCGCGCCAGTTGACGTTAGAAACTCGCCGGCAATTTGTCGCCGGCGCACGCTTTTCAGCGATCACCCATTTTCTAATCCGTCGATTTATCATCGAGGGAACGCTCGAGGACCGCGTGAAACAGGTGAAATCTGACTGAACATACAGGGTGTTTCACAACAAGCTGCACACAATATCGCATCTCTCTTATCTTCTACCGCGGAGGTGTGATGAATACGACGATGATCGTTTATGACGCGCCAAGCAAATGAGGATTGGCGTTTTATTGCATTTGCAATTTATACAGTGTCGGTACAAAGTGTGACTTTACGATTACACATAATCTTTAAGTGCTGAAGATAAATTGATCTTCGAGATTGACTCATAGTTAAGCGATTCGACAACTAGCGCGTTTTAATGGACACCCAATGTTTTCGACACTTTCTACCTCGTTCCTCGGGAGAAACTCAGAAACTACTGATTTTTAAAAAATTCAGATTTTGCTGTTCTCCAAGAGGAACCTCTTAACCACAAGAAACGTATGACATTTTGTCGTCTTCAGAAAAATCCTTGTTACACAATTTCTACGAGGTCTAAACAGCTTCTGGGTCTCGTTTGAGGAAGCAAAGAAGGTGGACGAGCACAGTGGTCGTTTGAAGCATCTGAATCGTGAAAGCAAAATAATGGAACGTTTCCGGAAACGATGACTGCGTGTCGTCATCGTTGTCTCGCGGCCTGCTCGCCATGAAAGTCATTCTCATGCGAGAAAGTCGGCTGAGAAGAGGGGAGTGGTTCGCTTATCCAGCGTTCGCGGGTGAATGTCACCAAGGAAGCGTCTCCGCTGGGTTTCGCGAGGGGTTAAACCCTTTACGCGCTACGTCACAAAGGAGAGCGAGTTTGCAGCCCTTCTAACGCGGCCTGCGCCCCCATCTCATTCTTCCGCGACGGAATGCGTACGGCAGACAGCGGCGGGAAGGCACATTTCCCTTGTCGTAAATCTTCTTCGCTTGTTTCTCGCGTGCTCTTCAACGATCGCCGTTGAGTTACGCTCGTCGGCGCGCGGCGCGCGGCTCTGCCTCCGACCGACTCGTGGCTCCTCGCTCCTCTGTCCGCTCTCCGCGTTAGCGACTCGTAAACGCTCCAAATGAAATCCTTTAAAGCACGGTATATCCGTTACGTGTCTGCCGATTTGCATACAGATCTGACACATTTCTGCCTGTACCGACGATGGAATATTGACGTTTCTCGTGTCGAGGTGCTGTCGCTGAAATATGCTAATTGATTTCTTTGCGAGTTTCTAGGATGTGGAATTTTTAGTACGCGCTTGTATTTTGGAAGAGGGAGAGTGTAATCTTCTTCAGCTTTATGGTGGCATACTATTCTTCAGATGACCATAGATAGGTATCGGATTCAGGTTAATTGCAATTCATTATTAGTAGAATTTTTGTGTTTCTATATCTCTGTGATATAATTCTCTGCATATATAGCGGGAATTTTATTCCACCTCGAAGAAGTGAAATCTAAATCTGAGATATGGAATACTTACGACTTCGTGTTCGTAAATATCAGGCTTAAAGGTTTCTCCGAATCAAGCTCAGAGCAGACTACTGTACTCATTCTTCGTATTTATGTAGGAATGGCATATATGTAAAATACGATCTCGTAATACACTTGTTCACGGTACTTTACATTCGTACATATTAGCTCGAGAGCCATTGATGGATATATTGTGCACCTGTCAGGGAATAACCGATAAGATCGAAGTTAATGCTAAACATTATTCAACTAATTTCAGATACGGAAATGTTTACTTAAGACACTTATCTAACAAAGACAGTTCAATAAATAAGAACTCCTATTCAAAACCTGAACCGTTAGTTAAGAAACTGTTAAACACTAAGCCTCTGAAACTTTCAACGTCAATTTCTTCCAAAAGAGTCGCACGAAAAGCTCCCATCTATCTACAGTCCATAAAATTTCCTCTGCGGTAAAAAATGATGAGCTTTTTAATCACACCGCAAACTCTCGGCACATCGTAAACATTCCGGGGCAAGTGGCCGACTTCTTCCCACAGTTTCTGCAATTGCAACAAAATGCACGGTACTCCGAATGGGCGGAGAAATGGAGGAGCTGGACGAGGGCTCGTAACTTTTCCACGGCGAAACGCAAATATTAATTATCTCGGATCGGTCGGGCGCGATCTTGAAAAACGGCCGTGTAACGCTCACTGGCATACTTGGCGCGATAATCAGATCCACGGCTACGATATGTTTCTCAATAAAACAAGGTGTACTCGCCGTGTACGCGCTCTATCGGTCGCCTGCTCGCGTTCGCGCGCGCGCCACTCTGCCTGGATTTGAATATGTTTACATTCTTGTCTTGTTTATCGGTCCGCGGATCGCCGGTGAACGAGGCGAACTGCAGCGAGGATGCAGGCTGATGGCATCTGACTTTTGCGAAACAGGTGGTTTTAACCATATAGGCCGATGGAACACAATGAGACGTGTTCCTCCGGTTCGACCATAATCCGTCTTGGAAGTCAATCCAGTTCGCCTTGGCATGGAAAATGCGGCTTGTCTTCGACCAAACTCTCTATTGTTGTTGGCGGGTATTGGATGTAGAACAATGTCTCTGAAAACAAACGCTGGCCGGCTGCGTTTCCAACCGATCGATCGATTGTGCTGGGAACGATCGCAATTTAATCCATTTGCATGAAAGGGTCGAATGGGGCAGAGATGGTTGACTCTTTCGGGGAGCTTACAAGTCTATTCTCTGGGAGAATATGTGGGAACTGAAATGTTCTTTAGGAAATGTATATTTGGGAGTTGACGAAGTAGCGGACATCGTGAATTTACATAATTTATTAATTAGAGGGTCCACGTTGCGTAATGTACAGAAATAACTGTTGAAGCACTGTCACTTCCTCGGTGAGGTCTGAATCAGTCAAGAGCAGTTTCACTCGTAATTCGAGTGGACGTTAAAGCACGGTGGCAAACGTTTATCATTCACGCCATATGAAACAACACGGTCTGTTCGAGTCATCTGACCCGTTCGCCCACTTAACCTAATCGAATCGCGATTCTACGAAACAAATATAAAAGATCAAAGCGTTTTCGGGTTTAACGCTCGTGAATTTGTGCCGTAAACCGGCCAACAACTGAGAAATAAAGTAAGGCAGATGGTCTGCCCGTTTCTAAGCGATTCACGTTTTTAATTTCGAGGATAACACGCCCACCGAACTATTTACGACTAGAAGTGGATAGGATTCCGCGTGGAATACTGATCAGATTAAATCGAATCTTTAATAAATTGTTAGGGCATTCCTTTTACAGATTATTATTATTACTAACTGTTTTTATTACGATGGTAATACGTAAGGATAAGGTTTAACATTTTAGTAAGCAAGTTAGTAAGTTTTTGATTTAATAGTAACCAGTTTAATTACAAAATCCAGAAGGAGTCTCCGATATTATGATGTCTCCTGAATCACGTTCGAAAATCTCTGCGTTCCCTCGCTTGGAATTCCTCCAAATTTCCATTTAAAAGCAGATCATCCCACCTGTGAACCCGAAGATCGTTACCTGCAGCTGCTCGCTCCATCGATGAAACGGTCATCGACCCCGACCAAACACTTTCGACCCGACAAGTTTACCTTTTAAGGTCTACGAATCGTCTACGAGGTTACCCTAGACGTCATCGAGTTCTCCTAGACGCGTCGCCCTATACAGGATTCCGTTTCACGATCATCCACTCCCCACGGTTCCCGATTTCCCGTGCGTCCAAACGAACGCTCGCTCCTCAGCAGGAGGGGGTAGGGACGAAGAAACAGAGAACGAAGGAACGCAGAGCTCGTTTTCGTAAAAGAAGTAGGCTGTTCGCTCGGGCTCTGTTAGTTGGTCCCTCGAAACGATCGGTGTTTCTCTCCCGGCGAATGCACCGTAGACAACACGACGATTTCTTCAGGAAGAGACGGCGAATTCCGATGGGTGGGAGGTCGATATCATCGAAAAGGGCCGGTGGAGGGGCGGCGGGGAGGGGAACACAGAGCGGCACCGTGCGATCGGCGGAGGGGAGGGGGAGGAAGAAAGGAGGCAGGGCGGCGGTGGGCCTAATTAGTCAGGGATATATCTGGAATCTCATGGAGCTTGAGTTTTGTAGGCCTCCTTCAGTTTTATGTACGCAGGCGGATTTCTCTCGTGGATTAGCATACAAATCGATTTAAACTCGAGATAAATAGCCACTCAAAGGCTCCTCACACGGAGCCGACTCCGAGCATTATCTTGTCCACCGGTGAGATTAACGCTTAATGCTTTATACTTTACAGCCAAGAAGTTCCTTCCCCGCGCTGCCTCCCGCAGTTACCACTATATATACTTAAGTACGTACCTGCGTTTTGTCGTCGTGGCCCGTCGTCCTGGAGGGAGCCTTTTATCTCTCCCTCTCGCTCCGTTCCACCTCTTTTGCGTAGCGGGAAGAGCCCCCTCTCGGCTCCCCTCCCCGTCGTCCGATTAATCGAAACGGCGGGTTATCGTTCGCGCAATATCGAGCCGTCGATGCCCGGATCGTTTACACTTTACACCCCCGATGGATTTCACGGGAGTAGCCGCGGCGTTTCGCGCGGTGGCGTCATCCGCGTCTCTCGGGAGGTGCCTCGGGAGGTGCCTCGGGAGGTGCCTCGGGAGGTGCACACAGGTAAACCGAACGACGATAAAATCGCCACTTCACCGCCTCCCTCTTTCGCTGCGCCGCCCGATGATCCCCCGACCGTATCTTCCCTCGGCCGCTGAACGTATGTATGACAATTAACCGCGGAGTCGCCTTCCTCGAGGTTACCTCGGTCCCCTCGCGCGAGGGACGCTTATTAAAGGGCGAGCACTTGGAACCAGTCGACCAGGACTTTCTTTAAATACGTTTATTAGGATCTACGACGGGCTTGCGGTTCTCCTCTTTTCTTTTTTCCCCGCGAGCCAGCTTCTTGCATACTCGAGTGTTGCGTTTCAACGAATTATCGCGCCGGATTTATGTAGACCGTTGACGCTCGTGAAAGATGATTCAGACCAGCTCGCGGGGACGATGAAATACGTGGAATGTTTGTGTGCTTACGTTCAGCTCCTTTTGCTTGATACAGGGGCTGAAAATGAGATTTGTTTTTATATGGAAGTGGTTTATGAGAGTGCTTGCGTGGTCGTTAGATCATTTCATGCTTTTATATCGAGGATTCACCAGGGTTGAATTATTGGGGATTTGTAGTATTAGATTGAGTTAAGACTTATCCTTAGAAAAATAATTCCTTTTTCAGCATTTCAATTTCATGTTCAGTTACCATGGTCGACATCGATCCCACCCGAAATTTCTTCAACGCCGTTTAATCGTACTTTTATAGAGGCGTGGAGCTTACGAAACCTCCGGATTTAACCTCCACCTATGACGCGTTGTAAAATAAAATTTATAGCGTGCCTATTGTGTTCCCGACGAAGCTTTTGAATCCCCCAATCCTTCAGAGGTTTACGATTACATCAAAGCTGTTAATTTATTCTTCCTTTCTCGGCGATGGCCACGATCTATCGCTCGCCAAAGGATCGTATGGACCACATCACCTATCGAATCCTAGGAAAACGAGTTTCGTTCCCATTCGACGGTCCTCGTGAATGCACGTCACCCAGTCAGTGTTTTATCGGCGTATTCCGATTATTCATGATCGCTCAAGGTCCTGGGAGCAGCGATCGTCTCTAGCCAGTCATTAACCGATGGCCATGGAACACGTGGACGATGATACCAACGAAAATCCCCTCCCCTGTATGTTTGTCCTATCTTCTTTTAATACTCGTTAATTCACATTCTTCGTTTTTATCCTAATTCGTCCCGTTATCCTCCCCGTAGCGCTTGTCGCTTCTAATTGGCTGTTACGCAAACGTATAAATTAAGCTGATATTAAGTAACGTTTTTTTTTTCTTGATAGTAGGCTTTGTTCATGGTATCGGCTCGTCAATGGCTCGAGATTGTCTCGAACGGGTCTTGATTCGAATAATTACCGCGTCTCGTGAGCGGAGAGGCTCGTTACCTTGATCGTTCCATCAAGCCCAGCGGATTACGCGTACGTGATGAATCGATAGAAGTCTGGGCGATTCGAGCGAGGGAATTTCACGGGCAGCCGTGATCACTGAATGAAAAGCTGTACCCTTTTCGATCGTTAAGGCGAAAGGTGCGGGAAGGAGGGCATGCACCGACCGTATGCTCGTGTCAACGAAACCAACGAGCCCGTTTATTTGATAGTTAGCGTTAAAATTGGCGTCTTAAGTAATAGCAGCTCGGAAGGTAAATAAGTACGTTACATTACGGGGACCGTAATAATTGCTGCGTTTGTATAATGCTTCATTTACATTAAATAAGACATGTTCGCGAACCTGCCCCTCGTCGCTGATGTTTTAGCAATTACCATAATTTAGTTAATTAAGAGGCATTATCGGAAACTGAAAGTAGCCTAAAGGATATTCATGGACCCGCGATGCTATCGTGTATCGCTATGCTTATCCGCCGTAACGATACCAGTCGTTATTAAGCAGTTATCACTCTAATTACGTATATATGTTTTAGCAAAGGAGAAATTTCATTAGGCGAGATACACGATACGAACCGAAGGCGGTCTGCTCGTCGGTCCCCATTGTTTATTCATTTTTTATCGCCTTTAATGACATGGCGTCGATTGGTAGCACAGAAAGGATAATTTTCAAGCGCAGCGTAAAAAGTAATTGTAACAGCAGCCTTCCGTATCGTGACTGTTCGCTCTCAATTAACGCGTCGTAATTACTCGTCCTCGACTCGAGTAATTCCGTGAAAGACATATAAAGACTATCATACTTGCTTCTTAAAACTCACTCGTTAAATAGTATCGTGACGATACGATAGGAAAATCAAAATTCATTATCACTAGGAATAAGGGGAGCAGGATTGAGAGATTGAAAGAAACCTGGAAAGGGAGGAGGAATAAGAAAATATTCAGTAAGGGCTATGAAGGAATTAGTTGTCAGAGAAAAAAGGAAAGGAAGCAGGTATTAAGGGTTAGTTAGGAGAATCTAGCTATCTGAGATATTAAACTTCCTCATGAATTTCTGTCGACGTATATCTCTCAATATTACGAACCACCTCGTGTAAAAGGAACCCTCTGAGTAATTGCTTCTGCTAAAAATTCGTTGCAACGCGTCTTTGCGATACAAGCACTCCAACAAGTTTAGCATTTAACCCCGTTTCCAGAAACCTACAATTTCTGTCAGAAGTCATTAAAAATACCTTGTTTCCACTTCCTCCCCTCGTTAATGCGTTTTAACGAGCACAAATCGACGCGTTATCGTGGTCGATAAAGGGCAAGCATGTCGAGCGTCGTTCCCCCGAGTCCTTGTTCCTCGAGTCACTTCCATCTTATCTATCGTTACAAGTTTATTCGAGACGTCATGTCCGCCTAATGAGCACGCATGTACGAAAATTGATAGGATGTACACAGGCAGCAAAGTTGCAGTACGAGTCGTCTTTTGATCGACTTTGGTAACGTACGCGAGTGGGACCGGAAGGAGGCCCTCGCAACTGGGCCACTCGTGAAACGGATGAACAGGTGAGCGCGAGTAAATCAGGGTAGGCTTAAGTCTCGGCCTGGGGACACAAAACTGGCGGAAAGGGGGAATTGAGACGAACAAGTGAACGTGGGGAAGGAAAAATAGAGCAAACGAGTGGATGAATGGTGACGTCTACGCCACGGAGGGTTAGGGAAAAAGGAGCAGAGAAATGTGAAGAGCTTGTTTTAACACTTTGAGTGCCACCTCGCTTATATGTGCGTAGGTGACAGTTATGCGAGATTATATGAATTCTAGTCATTTTCGTGACTGGCTGTGGTATTACACAAGTGTTCAAGAATAATTACGAGTTTTATCTTGAGATATGACACGAGACACTAACACCTTTTTGTTTTCTTCGTATTAACAGTTTTAAGGTTTGAAATATTCAAATTTTCAAATTCTCAAATATTCAAATATTCAAATATTCAAATTTTTAAATTTTTAAATTTTTAAATATTCAAATATCCATATATTTCAGTTTTCATAACTTGCAAATTTTGACAAATTTGTAACAAATATAGCATTACGTTTAAATTGCTTCGGGAAAAGTATCCCCTTACTGCAAGCAAAATTATACATAATACAAACTACCTATTCTAAAACATCATAGTAAGCATAACGCACAATCTTCACTATTCCAAGATGTGGGCATAAAGGTATGCGTTTCGTAAGTTTGAAAATAGGCTGTTCAGTTTTGAAACGATTGTCAAGAAGCATAACGAGGAGGAAGAGTAGGATCAATGTTGGATCGGGAGCAGCGGCTGTCACATAGGTGCCAGGCAATTCGCCAGATCGCCTCGGGACGCCTCCATAGGCCAGGGACACGTGCCTTTCGCACTGTCCAGTCACGGCGATGAAAACGTCCGCGAAATTTTCCTTTCGATAAAACTGATTTACGGTCGGATTATTGTTGCATAACACGGCGAACACGGCGACGGCTCGCTGAATAATTGCGATCGCGAGAAGCCACGGGCGGCTTTGGCTCGGGCCTCGCGGCTCTTAAATCTTCTGCAGCTTTTATTCGTCGATTTGGTGGGTCCCTGAGAATTCTCGCGACTCGAGAAGCTGGGGAAGTCGTACGCGACCGTGCGCTGTTCGTCGATGCCGAGAAATATAGCGATTAAGCACGATAACGATACACCTGTCGGATAAATAATTTCGACTGGTTCCGGAGACTGGTTTCGTACCGATTTCATTCGCAATCTACCCCATGACTGGCTCGCGTGCCACTCGTTCGCTTCCAACAGACAGACACACGGGCATCGTCTCGTGCTTGTCGCTCCCACAATTGCGTGTGTACCGATCAAATTGTTGACTGCCACTTGACCTCGCGTATCTCACCTCGTCTTCTGCCGCGAGACGCATCGACCGAACCGGCTACTTTCATACAGGAATGAATCGGTCGGCTCGATGTTAAATCGGTGGAAACCGTCCCGGCTAATAAATCTCCGCGAATACATTCCTGACTGTAATGCGCTCCCGGGACGAGAGTTATGTGCTATTGATAAGCCATCGCGCAAAAGTGTAATTTACGACGTCGTTTACGATATGCGTAATTGACTATAAATGAAATTGCCGAGGGTACAAGCTGCTGATATTTTTGGCTCGAAATCAGTCACTGATTTAACATTTAGGGAATTGCATTTTTCTCAAATCGAACTTATTTCAATATGACGGAACTCCATTTTATTGGAAATATTCTGGACTCCGTGTGAACATGGAAATTGGTACCGTTCTCATTTGTGTATTCTACGCGTAGGGCGTAGATAAATACATTGGTACAGTGCCTAAGGATATTACTTCCAAAATTCGGACTCATTCTATTCAAACTTTTGCGCATTCAAAATGATTATGAAAGACGTCTAAATCTTCTGCCTAGTAAAAATGAACATGGAGTAATGGTATTATTTCTTTTCCCTAAGAAATAAAAAAGATACCGTTTCACAACATGCAATGGATGTGATAAACTTTCTGTCCTCGAAAAATAAAGTTGCACCACTTATCAGCGGCATTATGACCGACGTAGGTCCAAGGAAATGGATGCTGGCGTTGCAAAGGGTAATATGAAAAGGGCTCACGAAAGGGACCCTGCAAAAAAAGGATCAGGAGCGATTTTATATCGGACAGTGGTCACTCTGGATGTTTCTTTTGCCCAATGGAACTTAATTTTAGACAGTTCGAATGGCTGCGACCGCGGTCCTCGCGTATGGGTAATGCGTGACACCGTTGAATCGCTGCTACGCGGCAAGGTGTTGAAGCTAAAGGCTCGTATTTTTGTCGCGGCCAGCTCGTCGGCTCGGCGAAACCCTTTCGGCCAGCCTGGCGATAAATCCGTATCTTTATGAAACGGCGTCGAGCTTTCCTGCCTATAGGGGCTCCTTTTGTTCGGTTAAAACGTTTCGTAGCACCAAACCGGCTGCTGCCCCCTTTCTCTTTCTCTTTCACATTGTACTGTCAATGGGATCACCGATACCAAGCACCGCACGAACACTCGCGCAGCAGGAAAAATTGTTCCATTCCGTATTCAGTTTCCTTGATCATAGAGTAAACAATACGGAATTTATCGCTGCGACGCTTTCACTAATTGTAAATGAGCCTTTGTTCGAATTCGCGAAGAATGCAAAATTTCACAAAACTTTTGCTTGAAAGATCTTGGGAGAAATTGATAAAAAGACTTGAAGTCTACGAAAATATCGATTTACTTATGCGATAGGTACGTTAATTATGAAACACATTTAGTAAAATGTTTATTTTTGTAAGAAAAAAATGCCTATTTTTAATTTGAAGTAGTAGCATCAATAAACCCTTTATCAATGCTTCAGACCGTTGCCTATAAGTTCTCTGAAAAGATCGGAAAGATACACCGAAGGGAATGGAGACAACAATACGACGACGTCGACGAGAAATTGGGACAGGCCCCCATTAGCGACAGCTTTGGGAACCACTGATACGAGCGCTTCTCTCGGTGGACACTTACGCCTTTAAATATATCGTCAGTATCATCGGTGGATTACTTTTGCTTAATAGATAGGGCCCGATCGTAAATCGAATTTTGTGATACAAGGAAACGTCGATCCCCCGGGGCCCGTCTGGCCGAATAAGTGCCTCTATTCCTTTGTGAGGCCTGTTATCCGGTACTTAGGTATCTGGTGTATCCGTGTAAAGGCCCCTGACGATCCAATCTTATCGCGACGAAGGGCCCCGTGGTCGGGGCCCGGACCCCCGTATAAATTATCGCCACGAATTTCGAAATGCTTCTCCTTCTCCGCCTCCCTTTCTTTCTTCTCGTTTTGCGGCTCATTCTCGGCGTATCCCCTTAAAAGTGGTAGGAATTCGACGCATTGTGGCTGGCCCATCGTGTGGACATGGGAAGGGGGCGAGAGCGAGAGAGGAGAGGGGATGGGAGATTGAAAACGGCTCCTAATCAAAGAATGACGGTAATCACCGAAAGTAATGACCAGACGTTTCGTAGGCCTTTAAAGCCTACGTACGCATCGTCTTGTGCAACTACAACAGGCCGATGGGCAATAAATTGTTGGCTCCTACGCGCGAAACTCGCTCTCTTTCTCTCTCCCCATCTTTCCGTCTCCCTTCACTCTTTTCTTCTCTCTATGTGACGCGAGTTGTTCAGCCTCTTTCTCTTTCTCCGCCGCTCGTTCTGCTTGTTCCCTTCCGACCGATCACGTTCGAGACACCTTAAGACAATAATAAGGGGGATAGCTCCGTTGTTAATGCGTTTCCTTTCTGTGCGAGACGTTCTGGACCGTGACCAATGAGAAGAAATTTATGGTGGCCGACCGCTACGCCGAGCAACGTCGTTCGCGCCGAGTGATTACGGTAATATTTTGTTTATAAACGCACGCCGCGAACTGTGTGCACTATTATTGGTTAGTGCTTTAGTGATCTATCTATAGGGATTGGAGCCTTTCAGTGATATATGTTTAGAAATGGGAATACATACTTGTTTCGAGGATGTTCTTTATGGGATTCAGGTTCTCCTATGATCTAAAGTGCTATATTTTAACACTGGAATTACTAAAGTAGCCAAAGAAAATTGACTTAAAAGTTTACTCAAAGAATTACTCGATCAGCTACCGCTTTTTTTTTTAGAGCTATAACATACCTTGATACCTGTGTATTTCTGCCAGTTCCAGCAGTTTCCGTCTATAATACTGCTAATGGACAACATTTCAATGTTTCTTACGAACTGCCTGGTGAAACTTCACAGACCAATCAAAATACTCCGTTCTTCAATTAAAATGCTTCGGTCAAC
Source organism: Calliopsis andreniformis (assembly GCF_051401765.1). NCBI lineage: Eukaryota > Metazoa > Arthropoda > Insecta > Hymenoptera > Andrenidae > Calliopsis > Calliopsis andreniformis. Next base: position 26,259,065 of record NC_135064.1, read on the forward strand.
AGGTTGCTGGACTTTACATTCTATGTAAATAGAATTCAGCAATCCAAAGTCTGATGAACTCTGAAAAAGCGACTTCTACGACTGCTCGATTGGGAAACGTCGCGTTTCGCAATCCTGTTTTTACAGTGGCGGACCTGTTTTTGAGGTGCTACCGGAAAACCTGCTGTGTTCATATTAGACGTGATTGATATTCTTGAAAAAAGTATTTTCTTATGAATCGACGATCTGGTAGATAAGTCTCAATAGAGGCGAACGTCGGTGCAAGGAACGTATGAGTTATTGTTGATCCAGTCATTCCGGTGGCTTAGACAATCAGGATAAAACGGGCTCAGGTACAATTTGAATTTCAATCGACCGTTTGCGTAAAACTAATTTGTAGCTGTCACTCAATTCTACGCGACAAAATTGAGAGCTTCCGTAAATGTCAACGATTATTATTGGTTGTATCAGGTTTCTCTCTTTTTTGGTGGCTTTAGTATTGTTCGATTACTCGAGAACAAAAGGATCAAAGGAGAACCTCTGGTAAAGCTGAACTGTGCTCTGATATATTCATATAAATGACAGAAAGGCTTGTCTTTAACTACTGCATCAGCTACGGAATACTTATTTCTTTGAAAGGGAATAGCCTGAAGGAACAGACTTGTCATTCGACATAGCTGCTTTGAAAAGAATTCCTCTGTAATTCTCTTGTCGATATTCTAATTCGTTCCAGCGCGATTGTAGTTCAATTGAACGTCGACAGAATACAAATTCACGTACCGCTCGTTTTATTTCATATTTCGCAAGATTTATAACTTCGAAAGCATCGAAGGACACCATACGAACCCCTTCATCTTCCAGCTGACGACTACCGTGAGAATGTCAGTAGTCCCATTCACGTGCATCCACGTAACAGTATCGATCATTCAGTGATAGCATCGGCCATAAAGTCGACAGATCGACGCGACTTCATTAACAAGCCAAAGCCCCAAGTTCAGTAATGCCATCGTTCCATAAGCCGCAACCCATTCGCTGGTAATGAAGACTGCATTCTTCCCGATCTTTTTTTCTTTTCTTCGGCAATTAAATATGCCTTACACCAGCCAGGGACGTGGCCTCTTGTTACTCTCGTGTATTAATATTTGTCTAATATGCATGGAGGATCTCGGGAGCGGAGATGAGAAGCAGCGAGCTCGGTTCTCTGGTTGCATAGCGACCGCTTAAGATGCGCAATTATCGGACTACGTCTGGAGACGCTCTCGACGACGGGGAATTTATAGAAGAATTCGCGAAAGGAACGCGATCGTGGGGACACGGGGAGGCGGAGAGGGACGACTCAGATGCGACCGATACCGTTAGCAGAGCCTACAATAAAGTAAATAAAGAGAGCCCGTTCGACAAGTTGAGTCGAGGCGCACTTTTATTTCCTTCCGCTGGAACCTCCTCGTGGCGGCGCGGCCAAGAGGAATAAAAAGGGGACGCTCACCCCGGGGACCAGTTTCGAGCGAGCTCGGCCTGCGCCGGTTGGCCCCGTCGATGCTCCACCTCGTTATGCACTATCATCCTCGATATCGTTCGTTGATTATGTAATTGACGTGCTGAGCCGAGGACCTTGATCTACACTAATTCAACGGCACCTGCTGATTCCACAGCGCTCCTCTTCTCTACTGGGATCTTCGATTACCTCCCTTCCTCCTTTTACTGCTGCTCGCCCGTCTTTTTTACCATTTTCATTAAGCGACGATAAAAGTTGTCACATCTTACGTAGATACGTACCGCAGATATGCCATTCTGTCGAGGCAAACGATCCAGAACATTGATAATAGCGAGACGTTGGGTACCATAGTTGACGTTCCTCGAAAATTGCCTACTCAAATGGGGGGAGCAAATATGTCTGTTAAATAAAGTCGTACGACGGAGTGGCTGAATGTATCTGACAGTTAATGAAGTAGTGGAGTACGAAATGATGTTACTAGCAATTTTACTCGTTTTAAGACACCTTTTATAGTAGGATATTTTTTTTTTATAATTACATGTGCATGAATCTTTCAAAAATCGCGGGAGTATTTGTATTTTTTTAGTTTATTTCAGTCTCTGAATTTTGTATTGCGCTCAACTACTTTGTAAGATCTAGGAATTTTAATCCTTTTCTATTTACTATATCTATTTCTCTCGCGGTTAATGAAATCTAGCCTAGCATAGAAGTGACGAGTTAATTCGTCTTCGCTAAGGAGTTAACGGACCAAGGAAACGTACAAGTTGTGAATTTCATTTTTTCGCGTCTGGCCGCGCGTGCATACAACAATTTGGATCGTGATTCCTATCGTCACGTTCCTCGTCTTATTTCGTCGCGTCTAATTATGATTCCTCGCTATGATAAGTTAATTCCCTTACATCGTTCAGCTCGCGTTGCCGGCGCCGCAATTTATTAATTAAAGAATCGACCTAAGCAGAATCAATTTCACGGGACGACGACTGTTTTCTTCCCTCCTCACATTGTTTCGCGTTCATTGTCACGGTTGGCAAAATGCCTGACGTTTATTAGCCGTTCTATAAATCTCGACAATGGAATTTCAGTGTTTTACATGTTTATAAAAAACAGGAGGAAGGATGTTCTAATTTATTAATGCTAACTGAATGCAAGATATTGCAGCACGTAATGTCTACTTAGCAGAATTTATTGAATGAAATTTAAAATTTATTTAAACTTCGACAGAGTACAAATATTTCTTAATGGAATTTTTCCTAATAACCAAATTAACGTATTCTTTAACTGCTTTTTTTGAGATTCTTGTAAATTTTCTTTCATTTCAAGTGTATTTCCCTTCAAACTCCCACAATTCTAGGACTTAATTGTCGAACAATGTATATGACCGTCATTACGGTATATCTAGCACGTAGTGAGACCGTAACGTTGCTACCTTTCGATTTACAGCCATGTAGTGAAACAGTCGCGACCATTTCCGGGTGAACAAGTCACTGGGATAAATGTCGTTACTCGAAATTACAACCTCAGTTGCACTGGCTACCGGCTTATCCTTCGTTAACGAAACGATTGCCCAGTAATCGCCGCGTCATTATTGTAATTTAAATATTTTATTCGCGCCAGCAAAATCAGCAGCTCGCGATTCTCTTCTTAATTAGCACCGCTTCGTCTACACCGAGTTATATCTCCTTTTTCCTCCCTGAATTCTAATTAGCCATCAACGTCCAGGAAACGTGAACCGCGCGAAAAAAACGCGGGAAGTCGATTGTCCTATAAACGCCGACATTTATCCGCGGATAAAAGACTTAACAGTGGGTAAGAGCGTTTCATTGGTCCTCGTATAAACGTTTCACGAATACATTTCCCTTGATTTCATATCTCCTATGCGAACAAGAGCTTTAAGCCAGCCGTTTATTACGAGCGTCGCTACTGTTTGATGGTTTCCGGTGAAAATGGCCAGACAAGGAAACGCTTATTACGCTTTATGCTTCGCATGAAAAAAACAGGTTGCGAAATTCCTCCTCTCGTCCTGGTCAGGCAACTTTTCACTCGATTATCATCGATTTATATTGAGTCGTAACGTATCGAGCCTGTAAAAATGTTCACGCGTGCGTAGATAGGGTACTGTTCGCCTGGAATGCTTCTACGTTGCGTCTGATTGGAGATCCACTTGCGTTCTCTTATTCTTTTAGGGAACTGCTGTTGGTTACTCGAAGCTTTCTCTTCTCCTTTCAGGCGCCTGAAATATGCAGGGTGTCCTAGAAACGAGTGATTGGGACTTTAAAAGCTTATGCTAGCTGAAATACTTTCTTTGCAAGCCTCTATACTGTACGGTCTCTCAATTGGTTCACCGATAAGTTTACGATGAGGGACTCATTTCTGAAATCAACTCATTCTCACGGTGAGTCACTTTAACCGTATTAAAATACCGTATTGAAACAAAATTCTCCTGCTTTCTATCATTTCAAGCCACAGCACATGTAGCAATCGAAACATAATGAAGAAGCAAGTACTGTCATTCCTAAAATTGGTAAGAAAGTGGAGACACCTTATTTCCAGTCGTCCAATCAGCTGAACACTTTGCAAGCTACCTAAGCGTCGCTGGCATTTCTCAGAAGTCTGCAAGGCAATTTACAGCGCTGAAAAGGGAAGCTCTGCACTCGAAACGGTCACAGCATCCTTCGTCGCCAGCTGCGCCGCAGCCGTTGGCGCGCGATCACGGGCAAAGCCCAATTATTCTTGACCGATGGCACCTGTGGGCCACGCGTCGGGTCCCGTGAAAGCTCATTGTTTCGGTGAAACGGGACGACAAGCGTAACGCGGCCGCGATAATCACCGATGCGTCTCCGCGGCGCGGCGCGGCGCGGCGCATCTGCATACAAGCAGGCCAGCTTCAGTGACAACGGGTAAGGGAATCACTCCGTAAATGTAAACTTGAACGAGCGGCGCAAAAACCGCGAGACTGGTGCATCGGGCGAGGGGCCGTTTGTTTGGCTAGAGGCTGGAACGAGCGGAGGCTTCTTTCTCTCTTGTGTTCGGCCCCGCGGTATATATACCCCCGTGCTCTGTTCCCTGGTGCTTTCTGCCGGTTCTAGTGTCTCCTCCACCTCCGTCTCCTGCCCTCTCCTCTCTTCTTGCGCGCTACTCTCATCTCCATTCCGTCCACGCTCCCTCTTCTTTTTCCTTTGGCCGCGTCCACGATCCCGGAAAACGCGCTCGGCGCTCCGGGATCGGCTGGCTTGCCCGTCCGCTCATCCACGCCGCATTATCCTCTCTCGCGTCTGGCGAGACTTTCCCCCCCGCGGAGCCCGAGGAACGCTGCCTCTTTTTTTCAAAGAGAAAGCAAACCGCCGTATGAAAATAGAGAACCGACAAGATTTTTCAGAATGCTCCGCCGCGATATGAGGTCTGCACTGGCCTGCATTACGGGGTTAACCCTTTGCCTTGTAAGCCACGCCAGCGATAGAGGTGAACTTTGGTAACTCGTAACTCTGTGATTCGAAAACCTTTATCTTTATGACATTACAGTGAATACAGTGCTGTTTATTTTCTTCTGTTCCGCTGTGGAACCCCTTTCAAATTAAAATGCTTGTAAGCTTATTTTAGCTCCAACTGTTTGGTCCATGTGGAAGTCAAACTGTAGGTACCTACGTTCGTAAATCGAAGTCTTAACTGCCTCTATAGTTTCTTAGTCGAAGATCTAGACAAATTTTAACTTGGCGAGTAAAAGGGAGTTGGAAGAGAATTTTGAGTCAGCTTGCTATACAGGTACGCCATTTCTTCTCTATCTGCCAACTATATGGTTATTCAAGAAAAATTCGCAAGCAATACTAGCCTTTCCACAGTGTATAGAGATGATTTACAGCAGAGGAGCGATGGAAAAATGGTGGCTGGAGTAACGATCGAGGCTTTGTGGAAGCGTCTGTTCGCTGCTGACGCCAGAATCGAAGCTTACGGACGCGCAGTCCTTAAGCACGCGTGAATAATTACTTTGGATAAGGAGCGGCCCTGTTGCCAGCCTTTTCTCTTTACACACTTTATTAACTCTCTAGTCTGGACGTGTGAAGGATCCGAACAGAAGAGTTATTGTACTTGACCGACGTGTACGGCTATCCATGCAGCTTGCCTGGCTTTTTCTTCCCCGTCTTCCGGCTGCTGGCTCGCGGGTCCAGGGAGCTGCGATCGATTACTCCGGTCCTAGCGTGCTTCCTTTTGAACTTTTTATTTCGCTTCCGCGCCAAGTATGAAGAAATAGAAAAACTGCAGCCTTTGCTTTCCAGTCGCAAAGGTGACGACCTCTCGCACGTTCCTCGTCCGCAAAAAACGTACATATAGAAGCTTAACAAATCTACCTGTTATCTCACTCACCATCAACTGGAGAATGAAGCTAGGGATAATCAGTTAATTATCATAAATTATAGAAATCCCAGCAAGTGAAGCTATCCAATATCGAACACCACTCAACGAACTAGCTAAAAAGGATTAGGTAATGATCCACTAATTAGCATAAATAACGCTCTCGACGCGTCTCAGCAAGCGACGTTCGAGATAAATCGACATTCAGTAATCGATCTCACGATCGTGGATAAAGTTCCAGCATTAGCCGCTGGAACACGCGAATGACAAAAGAGCCGAAGGGGAGTCGAGGGCAGGCGAATTCTTTCGCTTTATCGTTTCTTCATCCTCTAGTGGTGGATCCTCCGTGGCAGCAAAAGGCGTTGCTGCAGGGCGCAGGGAAGGGCGAGGAGGAAGCATTCGGTGAATTGAATTATTTAAAGGCCGCGCAAGAACAGGCGCCTTTTATGAGTGTCCCACACAATGGCGGCTTTGTGGGCCTCTGGTACACGTGTTGCGTACACGCGCTCACGTACGCGGTGCCTAGCGTCGCACCGCGCGTCGCACCGCGTGAATGTGCTAATAATGAAGGTAAATTTGTTCCGAGGAGTCATTAATTAAAGTATTTTGTAACAAGGCGGGAACGACGACGGCGTCGGTCGCCCCGCGTCGTGCGTCCTCCCTGTCTGCGCGGATTTTCCGCATCCACCCCGAGGCAACGGGTAATATAAACAGGCCTGGCTCGTGGTCCGTGGATGTTGGGCGCTTGTGTGCGATGCCGCGTTGTATACGCGGGAGACGCTCGTATAGAAGTGGTTCCGGAGGCGCGAGGAGAAGCAGCGGCAGCATCGCCACGCCACAGCAGCCCGTATAAATAAAGGTGGCGATCATAGAATTGCTAATGTTTCAAAGAGAGATATTATTCTTTTCAGAAGATGACAGGGCATGCGACTCGGCGAGAGTCCTTTCAGAGGGTCGAACACAGGGGCCGAGGAACGGAGGACGGAGGACGGAGGCAGAGGACAGAAGCCGGGGACAGAAGTCGGTGGCGCGCGGTTGGATGATGGTTGTCGGGCATAGCCGGCCTCTGGCGCCTTTTCTCTCTGTACCGACTTTGCTGGATTCGCGTGTATAAGTCCATACAGGCGGACCCGGCTCGCCATACTTATATATTACTCGCTGAGACGCGCCCTATACGAACGAACACGTCCTACACGCGTCCATGCACACAACGACGTCCAGGTCTGCGTGAATACGTATACATTATGTGTCTATACAAAACAAGCAGCCAGCACCAGCGATTCAAAGGCCTCCATTCAAGGCTCCGTCTCTCTATTCTTGCTCTCCTACATTTGTAAACCATTTCGCTCGCCCTCCCCTCGCTCGAGCGACTATACTAATAACTAATAAGGAACGGAAGCCTCGGACCTTCAGCCCGAGCCAGCGACTTTTCCTCTTCTGCCTCCTGGACTGCGCGCCCTCATTACCCGGGCGAAACGCGAGCAAGGAAAATAACGGCTTTGATATTGTCTCGACGACTCGCTGCCGGAGTAATGGACAATGAAGATCGTATAAAGCGATTCAAAGAACGTCGCGATACAGCTGTGAGAGGTATCAGAACGATGGTCGAGCTTTGCCCGCGCTGTCGACAATGAGGGCGGAATGAAAGCGGGGGAATAATCTTCGCGGGCTCTGAATTAACTTTCGCTTCAAGCCGCGCGACCGTGTAACGTTGTCACAATATTGGCCGAGTTTACAATCGTCTTTCCCTCCCTTTCTCTCCTCACGCCTCGTTTCCTATTCTTTTTCTCGAGGAATTCACTCCATCCTCTTACCACGGGACAGCAAACGCGCACTTGTGGCGGTTCCGTGGACAAGCATCGATTTGCGTGGGTTCTTTGAACGATTGAAGTCCATCGGAGTCATGTTAGTTGAATGCAGGTACAGTGTCCTCGTTGATAGTCCATTCCTCTGTGAAAAGTGTGCGGAGTACGAGAAAATAGCATTCCACTTCTTTTGTTTGATTTTTTGAATGCTCAAGAACTCATATGTGATCATTTAAGACGTGACGAACCATGAAAGATACCTACGTATTTTTTAGTAGTGTCAATTGGTTTAAAGTAATACATTTTCTACATCTAAATATTTTTACTACCTCCTCATTCAGAAATTAATATTATAACCAAAATCTGATTCCCTAAAATCAAGTTAAAGATAAATTGAAGTACAAGTCTATAGAGATGAAGACTCCCAGCAAAAAGTGCTTGAAATTGGCGAAAACGTGTCTACAGAATTTCACTCCTGCCCCAACCAGTTCAGAATAGGAACAGACTCGGAGTGGAAGTCGAGTTATTAAGTCCCGGTCCGTAGGGTCGTTTGTCCGAGGCGAACGACGATTGGGCGAGGAGACTGCAATCATCGCTGGCACAAAAAGCGCACGACGGACAGACGACGGGAACAGGACACTTGATCGTAAAAAATAATTGAAAGTAGACGCGTGGAGGAGAGGCGTGAGAGCACAGAAAAAGCATACGACCCGGATGCAAGCCGGAAAATGACAATCACAGGTCGCGGAACCGTTTCCTCTGTCTGACGTCAATCTGATCGGGAGTTGGCAAGCTCGTTGCAGTCCTAGCATCGGGGCAAAAGGGATTGCGAGGGAGAGGAAAGAGGGTGAGCCTCCAGGCGCACTCGACCTTCGCTAATTCAGTAGTCGATCTTCTCTTGCTCGAGTCTGAAATTCTATCGACCTTCGAGCAAATGTTGGATACAAGAAAAGGGGGATATACTCGAGTGAAGTATCGACCTAATCCTTCCAGACATAATACACTTAATGTGTTCCTTATCTCTCGTTAGAAGGCTATTCCCGAAACACCTGTATAGAGATTTTAACATAGACTTACTGTTTAATCAAAGTAATTTTAAACAGAAGTGGTTCTAAAGTTATATAGTTGAGCCAGAAATCTAGCGTGTTCGGGAAATTAATGAAATGATAACATGAATATGTAAGAGGCACTAAGACATGTAAAGTGACAGGAATATGAGAAGGGCTTCAGCTTCTTGCAGGATCACGATTAATTATTATCTGTTTATACTTGGGGATAGTTCCACTCGATGCCTCAATTTAGCACGTTATATTTCCAGACAAACTGTACCATCAACTAAGGCCTCTACTAGGTTCCCCACATGTCCTGTGTACTCGATTACGTTAAACGTAACATCCTGTAGAACATAACACGACAAACGACGTAAAAGGGTGACTTCCATTCCTTCGTCCTTCCCCATTGGCTTCTTCGATCCCCATGCCAGATGGAAGTGCACGTCGACCTGTTCGTCACTGGCGTAATCACTTTGTCGACGGGGCTGGTTGACAGGTGTCTACCAAGGACACTCCAGGTCCGCGAAGGAGCCGTCGTGCTCGGGCAACGGTCCCTCTAGGCAGCTGACGTAACCTGTGCTATCGCGATGATTCGTTATTTTTTGCTGTGGTCTGTTGCGCGCGCAAAAAAATACCTGACACGTGGAAACGCGACGATCCAGAGCCGATAATCGGTTTCGCGTGTATCACAGGCCGAGACGTGCGTCGTTTGTCCGACCGATTCTCATTAATCCCCTCGCCGATAACTATCTGCAGGGTGGACACGTAATCCCTCTTCTATCGGCGACAGAACAGACGGCTCTAATTACGCGTTAATTTCTTTTCCCCGATCTTTCTCACCCTGCGACGCCCGTTCGGTCGATGGACTCGTCGAAGAAACCGGGCCGCGTCCGGGCGTGCAGCTTTTTATTCTTACCAGAACGCTTTCCACTGCTTTTAACGATCTGGTTTAACACTGTTATTAAGCATTTCATTAGGACTCGCTACAAAGTAATAAAGAAATTTATTCTTGCTGGAAGATCGTCGAGGAGACGGTCTCGTAAAACCGGATGAGTGCTGCTTCGCCACTATTAGTAGATGGTTTTTGTTCTTCGATGAAGATAGTGTATTAATGTGTCTGTCTTGATCCAGAAACTGAGAGGAATATCTACTTTATGGGGCTTCTGGTGCGAGTTGGATCTTAATGATAACTACAGGCTTCACTCGCTATAAACTCACAGGTATATTTTTTAGGCCGATTGTTGCACTAGTGACTTAGTTCTCTCTTGGAATATGTTCCGAGTATTTAATGTCGTTTAAAAACCCATCGAGGATCGATCGAACGAAGACTCATTCAACTCGGGATTGTTTCACTCGATGGGCTTCAGTGGTGGGCTCTGAAGACTACAAGGAACCCTCAGAACAAGGGCTAGCCTCCCCTCCGTCCGGTTCATTGTAAATTAATTACCTGGAAATGAGAAATCTCCGGTATACGTTCGCTTCCGCAGCCAAACGAATTCAATGGGAGGTAAAAAAGTGCTCTTTAAGCTGATTGTCCTTATCGTTCGTTCGAGTTTCTTCGTCGATGTCTTCGGTGATGAATTTCTGATACGATATTCATTACATAATAGAAGACGATACTTTACAGCTTTTCTCAGACCTGTTTACGAAGTCTGCAAAGTGAACTAGACTCTGTGTTTCATTTTAACGATATCTTCAAGATACCTCACATTATGAACGTCTTCTCTATCTTCTCAGCGAGCTCTTCTCAGCGAGCTAATGTGGCGGAAGAACAAACGCAAAGTCCTAAGGAGTAAAAATAGCTATCGCGAAACGTAGAATAAAAGCGGTACCTGGCGTGCCGAAAGGCACCGAAAATTCGCGAGGTTCGTCTAATTGAATTAGAAAACAATTGTCACGCGTTGCAAAGGCACACTCAGGTTGCGTGCGGACGAACGGTTGTTTCGCGTCGGCGCCTACGCAACTCCGCGCGGATGGAGCGTGTGGAATTTTCACCTGCTCAAATAGAAGCCCAGGTCCGTCGAGCCCGTCGTGTCATTGTGTTTGCATTATTATGTTAATCACAACGAAGCTGGGCAACAATGCGTCAACCTCGATTTAGGAAGCGGCTCGAAAACGAACATATAGCTGAGCAAATATTGGCTGAGCAAATCATTAGGTGACTCCTCGCCGCGGCCACGCCACTCGCTCGAGAGAGGAGACTCGCGAAGTTGTACACGCTGGTAGTTATGTGCACCACACACACGCACACACGTACACACACGTACAAACGCTTATGTGGACTCGCACAATACGCCGATCTCTCGCAATTCTCTCGGCGTATCGCGAACCCGCGACTTGCAAATTGAGCCTACCTATTCGCGGCGTCACAAGTGTTCTAGCAAACGACCTCGTGATAGCTAATTCGCAGGGGACGTCACGTGATTCTCCATGCCGACAAACTCGCGAATATCCATGATCCATGCGTGTCGCTTTATGATAAGTGCTAATTAGAAAGTTATGTTGCCATGGCGAAACCTGTCCTTTCGTAAATCGAGACAGTTCCTAGGCTAATAATAGCTCGGCAATCTGGATTCGCCTATTTGTAGAATCAGCAGCTTCCCCAGGACTCCCAGCAAACGTTAACACGTAGCGATTACTTGAGGCAAGTGGTAGGACGAACTTTGAACAGTTGGATGTCGCTTCAGTGATTCTTGAAATGAAAGTGTACATTATCTGTAGCCTCTGGGCGAGCCATTAGAGCAATATTTAGTGAGTCAGAGTGTAATAAGTCAATTTACATTCTAAATTCATCTTTTTCCATGCGCTCTCTCCAGAGAAGCGTCTAAGAGTCAGATGTCCTGAGCACTGTGAGAAAGCTGGTAGCACGGACGGCTTTTAAACCGCGAACAAAGCCCAATTGGAGTCAGAGCGGCGGGAAACGGCGGCACGCGATGAGGATGCCGCTGTCCAAAGGCTCGAAGCGTGCTCGACGCGAGGACTCGTGGCACTAATAATGTTAGCGTAGCGCTGCTCGTCGAGTGGTGGCATGGAGGAGCGGGAAAGTGGTCGGCTGAGGCCACTCGTTCGGGCAGGCAGCTACCCCTAACACAGGAGTCGAGGCCCACGACGGGTCGTCCTCGTCGATCGTCCTGCCAGCGAACGGTGCGAGTTTCCCACCGGCCGACAGTCATCCAACGCTCGTTCATCCCCTTCGTCCCTTGCCACTCGCCCGTCACCAGGCCCTCCCCCCGGCGACGTGTAACGCAATTACGATTGTTGTTTGAATGAACAATCAAGCGCCCTCGAGGCGCGCGCGCCCAATCATTCAATTTCGGTTCAATCGACTTGGAGCGCGTCGCCTCGGCCACCCCTCTTTCTCTCGAGAACCGGCCGCGTGACGCGAGAAAGACGGAATCGCTCGACTTCGGGAAGAAAGAGTTCCCCCTGGTGGAGGGGGGACAGTAACAAGAAAGGGGAGAGAAAACTGGAGTTATTGTTGCCTCGCCAGCTGACAAAGTAACCGCGCCGAGGCAGCGCTGCTCGGTCCCTGGCCCTGACAGGGCATGTATTACGGGAAAAAGAAGCTAATAACAGCCCCTGTCCCTTCCTCATCGGCTTATCGGCTACCTGTCGTTTGACGTGTGCCCCGCAAAGGCGCTAGGCCAGGACGACACCAGGAAGGAATCATTGCCGGATAAACGCCCGCTTTCTTCGCGTGCGCGCGCGTGCACCGACAGCACGCCTTGCGAAACCCGGTTATTAGTTCACCGCGGGAGGGTTGCCCCCCTTTCTCCGCAGATTCTTTCCACGTCACGAAGTTGAAGGTACCATAAACGACCCCTCGTCAACGGAGAGAACGACCTGCTGTTACTTCATTCGTGACGTCATCCCGCTGAATTTCACTGTCATGGAATTCGATTGGTATCTGAGCGGGGAACAAATACGTGGCGCGAGTGTGAAGTATTATGAGGAACTTTCTAATTGGAAAGCCGGATTTCGTGGTACAGCGCGATCGGACACTCGATAATATTTTAATCATTTCGGGCAACGATTCGGAGGTATGGGGTGGAGCTGAAGTGCGTGAGCCTACGGTCAGTCTCGCTCCGTGGCCTTCCCTGGGGTTCAGAGTGATTTATGTCGGTTTTGCTGACTGTGTGTCCTGTTTCTTGAAAAATTGAATCTAGCTTCGTACGTGAAACGAGGTATAAATTCTAAGTCAGAGGTAAAAATTGAACCAATCCCTGTTGATAAAACTTATGTTACTCTAGATCAAAAAAGAAGACTTAAGTAAAGAGTGATTGAATGACAGAAGAAAAAGACACCTTAGTTTTGAATTTGGCCTGACTTCGATTGATCGAGGTCCTATTTGTCTTTGAAACCATACATTTAAATATCTTTTCTTGAAATGAATAACTGCAGTATTAATCTACACTGAAACACGTAATTCCACCCAGCGATATGTTTCAAAAGAGTTGAAATTCGAAACCGACGATAGCTCGTTCAATTGCCTTTTTCCCACAAGTTTAATAAAATAAATGTTGATGCCTGGGCAATATTTAGTAGCGACTTGGCTGGCAACCGCGGATAAAAATCTATTATGTAGCTCCTCCTCCTCCTCTGGCAGCCCTGAAATATGAACTGCGCGGGCATCGCATGCGAATTACGGTGATCACCGAGCCGCGATATATCGCTTTCGCGGTAACGTAGCCGGGAAGGTCACGAGGAAGGCAAGGAAGCGTTCCGTTAATGCAAACGAATCGCCCGTGCCTCCTATCATCCCCATAATCGTCGTAGCTACACGAATTCCAAGATTTATGCCGATTTCCGTGGACTCTATGGTCAACGTTCCCATACCTCGACAAATTAATGGCATATCGAGTCGAAATAGGCAAACCAGTTCCGCTCGAAAATATCAAATCCTGTCGGGGGGCAAGAGACTTAATAACTGAGCGTATTTATTAGCGGCACGTAAATGCCTCTCGTCGACGAGAAGTATTTCATCAGCGGGAAACGAACGAGATTCTTTCAAAATCCTCTCTCTCTCTCTCTCCCTTGATTCCAATCCTGCTTTCTTAGGTACACACTTCACCGATCGCTAACAATCTCTCTCAAGAAGACGTTACACGGTCGATCAAGCTGATCTCAGGCGTTATCCTGAAAAAAGTGTTCGCGTAGAAAAAGCAAGGCGTAGCTGACCAATTACCGTGTTTACATGAACGGTGTAGTCCGGATAGACAGCGATTTCTCGGAGTATAAATACCAGTGACTTAGTTAAGCAACTTAGCGCTGGCACGTTTGGGGACTCACAGAACGTGGTACGCGCTGGAAGAAAGAGAAAAAGCTGGCCGAGGAGGACGTTGATGATGACGACCAGGTTGAAGTAAGAGAGAAGACAGAGGAGAGAAAGATTGAAAGGAGGTTGGACAGAGGAGGAAAGGGCTCGAGAAGAGGACAGTGGAAAGGGAGCCGAAGGGGGACAGAGGAGGAACGGGTGAACGGGTGAACGGCCTGCCGCGTCCTTGCGAACCACCTGACCACACCGGCCGTGCCGCCACCACTCGGCCTCTCCAGCATCCTTCCAGCGGCTTGGACTTGCCTTCCAACCGGCAAACAGCTCGCCTACCGGACTCCTACCTGACCGATCGCCTGCGTAGCTCCAGGCCGATTCTCGCGGCTCCTCTCCGCCGATTGTTCCTGAATCTTCGAACCGCTACTCCCTTTCCACCCGATCGGACGCACGCTCTTTAATCAGCTGTTCATCTCCGCCGCGGCTGCGTCTGCCTGTCCCTCTACTGGCTCCAGCGTGCAGGATCCCTGCTATGGTGCGACGACTCGGCTCCAGGATCATCTAGAGAACAAGTGCTTTTAGCGGTTGTGATTGTTTCTACTGTGGCGTCTATTGTGGACCACTTTGGCGTCCACAGTTCAGGACCATTTTCCTTCCCTTTCCAATGATCTTCAGTGGAAGAGAAGGGGAACTTTACAGTGGCTCAGGTTTCTAGTAGTGGCGAGTGGAAGGTGGGGTTGTCCATTTTGGCGTCCACAATTGAGGACATCTCTGCTTGACTTCATAATGGTCTTCAGTGGAAGAGAAGGAGAAAATTTATGCTAGCTTAGATTCGTAGTACGTAGATAGTGGTTAATGAAAAATGGAGTTGGAGTTTGTTGGGAGGAGAGTGGAGTCTTCTCGACCCTTTGCAATTCTTTTTTAACATGAAATGGCTTCTGAGGAATCGACGTGTACTTGTAATCACTATCGACTATCGACTGAGTTGTATTTTGTTGTACAGAGAGTTGAATTCTTCGTTACGAAACTCCGTAGCATGTTTATCTCCGAATCCCCACGATTCTCGCCTGTTTGGATCTCACACGAGTACCGTCGCATCGGTTTCCCAATCTTCTCAAATGTCACTTGTAAAGTTGGAACGGCTGTCATGAAAGTCCGTGTAACGGGTTTCCGCAAAGTGCAGTGTCTCAGGTACACGTCGCCCACGCTCAGCCTGGACCGTACGAAACTACAATAGAGGTAACAATGACGCCATAAATTGCATCGGCTCTTCGCACTCGGCTCGCTAGAAATCGGAGCGAAATTCCAGGCTTCGCGAATGGCGCTTTGTCCATGGTTCCAGTTATCCCGACCATCTTGATACCGGAACCACTGTCCTGGATTGATAAAGTCGCCACGCAAGAGAAAACTCTGCACGTTCGAGTTTTCCAATAGCCAAGAGCAAAAGAAAGGGACTGGTCTGTTACGTGGGACCGCGTCCAAAAATGGTCACCCGTTGGGTTCCCCGTACGCTTCCTTATTTCTTAAGGACGCCCACGCGTTATTAGCATATTAATGCAACGACGGAAACAGGCAACGCGTTTCTGGGGGACCTAAATGACGAGAGTGGTCTGGACTGCTCGCCTAGAGCAGCTCGCTGATACGTTTGATTTCGATGCGCCTTTGCGTGCGTTATCTGCGAATTACAACTTCCTTTTCGTTGCGTGTGGAGGTTAGTGAATAAACGTCGTCGCGCGCGAAAAAGCCGCGATTCTCGTGAGATATGGCCAGGGAATGTTTCCCTTCGCGGCTAACAGCGGCAACGTTACATTTATCAGGGGTATTAAGATTCGCTGGATCTTTCCAAACGAGGGATAAAGAAAGGGAGGCTCCATTATCATCGACGTTCATTCGTGTTTCGCAATACGCAGCCGTGGCCACTCAAACTCCCATTACATCGAACGTTTCTGTCGGTAGCTTCCGCGCATGAGCACCTTATCCAACGATTTGCGCGTAATATGAGTCGATTTTATGCATTTCTTCTCATAACTGGTATGCATGGTTGCTTCGAATCTTATCCTCCACTGCCTAATGTTCCAGCACCACTTTCTTCTCGCTAGTCGAAAGTGGCTATTTAGCGCCTTTATGGCCGTTTGCTACCTAGAAACTTACGCACGTCTCAGCCGTCTCGCTTCCATGACCACGAATTTATCAGACGCTCTATTAATACGGCACCGTGCTGCTCATATTCTTCCACTGGAACGAGGATTGCCCGCAGTATTCCTGCAAGATAGATCAACGTATGACTGAGATCCTTAAGTAGAATTTATGCGTTCACTTTTTTTGCTTTTAAATTAAAAATAATAGAAACTACAGATTCTATTATTGTGGCTATTTAGTTTTGTCTGCTGCTAAGTATGCGATAGTAGATTCGTATAAAAATTCAGGTACACAATATTCTGACTATCAAAGTGACCTGGACATCAGTTCAAGACCTAATCTGAATACGAATCTCTTACTCTTGAACTTTTTCTAATTTAGTTAAAACCACAGCTCCATAATATTAGGAACTCCCATTCCAATTCCAGCTCTTCCAGATTCTCACGTATACTCAGTGATAAATGCAACAGCGACCCATAATAGAGCAATGCAAAGTCGCCTTCGAAAACGATAATTCAAAGGCGACATCGTTGTTTGTTTTCCCGCAAATGGCCCTCGCGCTGGACCGCAGGGCCAGAAGGCATAAGTTGCGGTGGAATCCCGAGGGCTAATGATCCATCATCTCCTTATTCCGAAGTGGCTACTTAACGACTTTACGGTGCCTGCTAGCCGGGGAACGCCCACGTGGCACAGGTACCCAAGCCGAGAGCGCCATGCGAATTGATCAGCCAGCTCTATTAATAGAGCAAAAGGCTACCTGCTGTCTTCCGTGGATGCGCGAAGAAAGATGGCTACGGTCAGCTAGGAATGCCGCCGCGGAGACACCGCTAATGCAACTCGTATTTCATTGTAAACTCTGCGTAAGATTCGCGACGCGGCTCGAGATGTTCCCAAAGTACGAAAAGGGGGAGGCGTTCAACTCGTCTCGAACAAATCTTTCGGCCAACTGTCCTTCCGCGAAATCTAAGAGGAAACAGTGCTCTCCATCGCGTGTAGACGATCGCGTCGCTTTTGGAACATCACACCCATAAAGTTTTCCTTCTCATTCAAACGATTTTCGTCGGTCGATCGAACTCGAAGCACGCCGAGCGATTCCGATGATTTCGGTGCGGTCATAAATTAAGGAAAACGGGGGAAGAATGTTCGGCGGACATTATATTTTCTGAGGACGGTTCATTTAACATCGTCGGATTCCAGCAGGCGGGAGGAATGCCGGCGTTTCGAGTTGAAAACGTTGAAACCGTGGGTAGGTGCGCGCGAGACGGCGAATCCGGTGGAGCGGAGAAGAAAAAGACAGTGACGTAGTACCCACCTTCGTAGGAATCTCGTGTCATCTACCAGGTACTTCTCTCCTACTACCTCTGAATCATCGTCCTTTGTCTCCTCCCGGGATCCTTCGTATCTGTCGGTTCCAGCCGCGAACCACGAGTCCTTCGACCTCCGTGCGAGCCCGCGACGCATTCGCAGACGACCCTTTGTTATCAATTATCAGAGTTGAGGGAAGGGGGACTACAACGACGCATTAGACAGTAGTTTCGTTTATTCTTTCGCTGTTGGCGCAAACCAGATATCGATTAAGAACATTAATCAAGTTAGCTATAAAGTGTAGCTTCTTGAGCAAAATTCAAAGTGAGTTCTTATTTCACTGCAGATTCTCAAAACTGAACTACCAAGAATAAACTCACTTCCAAGTTTCTCAGCCCCAGATCGCGGTTCGTCCATTAATATCTCCATTAGCAGCCAGCAATGAAACAATTTCCCTTTTGATCTGTTCGCAGAACGGTGTGCTTCCTGATGTTCGCCGCAATTGTTCGTCGGTGGATGGGGTCGTCACGGCCATAAACCCGATCAGCTGGAAGGAGATTCGAAGCCGGTGAGTCGAGAAGCACCTGCTTATTGCGCTTATTCATTCAGCAGCGGGTCCGTACTCCCGCGTGGCACGGCTGAATGGGTGCGAGCAAAGGGCACGCGGTTGGGAATCGCTCGAGGTATACCTGTCCACGGCGATAAACGGCGCGATAAATCGACAAGAATCGACGAAAAAATTTGCCTTACACAGCGTCGCGGGTGGGTCTAGTCCAGAGTTTCTCAAAGGGGGGCCATACATGCCTCCCTAGGGGTCCTAACACCAAATTTTCGAGGTCACGTAAAGGAAAGAGGAAGATGGAGACAAAAAAGAAGTTGGTAGGAAAAACAGAAAGGGAGAAGCGGGTCATAGAGGTGACCAATCTTTAGAAGTGAGCGACGAGTCAAAAAAGGTTGAGAAACCCTGGTCTAGACCACATTGTCGCATTAAAAAGAGACTTCAATAGAGTCAAGCGCTCGCAAGCGGCACGAGTATCTGCAACAACGTAGACAACAAATCTATTCGACGTTCGCAAGGAGGTTGACGGAAATTGAGTCGCGGGAGGTCATCGAAATAACGCGAGCCAGGTCGATCCACGCGAAATCGTGTATCGCGCACGTGGGTCGCGCGCGACGCCAAAGGGGCCGAGGGAAAAATCCGCTTACATGGACGAGACTCGGGGCACGCGCACGACAATTACAGCCAGGCTGCTAGGACACGATTTTACAATAACTCAATTCATTTCCGAGCTACGTAAGAACGGGCTGGCAAAAAGGCGAGGCTGGATATAGTTATTGCCGACGCGCACACGTGAACAGGTCGGTCCGGTCGAGAGTGGTCGCGGAGAAAGACAGGGTGGCGGGCAGGGATCGAGAGCACGGGGAAGAAGGAAAGGTAAAAACGGGAGGGAGCGAGCGACGGAATATCAGGTGGGAATGAGAAGGACGGAGAGCGTGTGTGAGAAAAAGATTGCGAGAGATGGTGGGAAGGGTCGTCGCGCGGAGAGCGGCGCGGCAGGGGCGGAGGGGGGCAATCGAGAACGAGGGAGAATGGAACAGAAGGCGAGAGAAGGTCGAAAGGAGCGGAAAGGAGCGGAAAGGAGCGGAAAGGAGCGAAAAGGAGAGGACGGTCCCCATAGTGCAACGCAGTGTTTGCAAAAGAGTCGATATCTAATCGGCGGAATGATCGTCGAAAAGTAAACCCGAGAACAGGGTGGAGCCCTGCTGGCAGCGTCGGTCACCTATGCACCGTCTCGGCTCGTCTCGTCGCCGCGGCGTTTTCGTTCGGTGCTCCTCCGCCGATCGTGCATGGGAGCGGACGGGTTCTGCACGGGAGATCCTCTCCGCGGGAATACCTGCTCGGTGCACACGCACGACGCGCTCGTTCTTTCCTCGACTCGGCGATCGCTCGGACCTGCTTCTACGTTTACATACAAGCGCCAACCTCTCGATACGTACGCACCTCTCGGCGCTCACGCACGCACACCTCCGCGGCCGGCCGTTCGCGTGCGTGCGTGCACACCACCACCGGTATTGTATAATGCAGCCATTGATAGCCGTCCTCTCTTTCACGCACGCGATCTGTTGCAGTCGCTGCAACCCGTGTCCGGTGACAGCGTCCAGTGTCCAGTCTCCCTCCCGGTGAGTGTCCGCAAGATTTATTTTCCCATGCGATATACGGGGTGGCACCGCGAAAACTGGACCCGATCCCTCTCAGACACGTCTCTTAAACGCGAGTGGGAGAGAAAAGGACTTCCTATGATAGGTGCAACAGAGTATCCCACGGTGAACCGGTGAACAGGTTGAAAAATCGTTCCGTCTTTGAGGAGGTTCTGCTAGAGTGTGCGGCTCGCGGGACTGCTACCGTAAACTGTGTGAGTGACGCTGTTGAAGGGTCTCTGGTCGATCTTTGGACTCGCTGGTCACATGGATTCTATTCGGTATGTAGATCAGCTATTTGTTGCAATCGGTGGTTTTGCGTTCTTTTTGTTCTATCTTGTGAATGCTTGGCTTACAGTCCTAGTAGTATCGAGATTCAATAGTCTTATGTATGCAAGTGTTCCAGTTTTCACTGCAGGAAAACAGAGAGAAGTTCAAAATGTTTAATAATAGATGTTATTGAAATGAAAAACTGCGTCGTCACCATTGAGTACATCAATTTCGAAGTAAATGAAACATCATCGTACAGACATTCCAGTAAAAATTAATAACTGGTTTCACACATTTTGACGTTAAGTAGTACCTATATCTACATACAAAAAATAGTACAAGAATAAGATATACAATAGAAATAACTTGCACTATACCATTGAACTGTACCATATACACAATTCACTTCACCAGACTTCAGACTAGCACTCGTAACGAGAAAGTCTCGTGCAGTATCCATTGAAAAAAATCCCGAGACACCATACGATCGTTGCACGACAACCGATACAGTTTTCGAACATCGTAAGCGCACCAGGAACGCCATCGATCGCGACACAGCAAATAATTCAGAGTAACCAGAGAAACAAAGCTCCAAGAGAGGGGGGTCGTATACGGGGACAGGTCGCTTCCGCCATTAATTGCAAAGTGCGTCACGTTTCGTCGTTATTTTCCCGATCTCGATCTCGATCGCCGCGTCGGATCACTTTCCAGAGCGCTATCTTTCTCGGGAGGCTGCGGTACTTAACGAGCAGATCGCTTTCAGCCTCGACGCGGCCGCGATCAATTTACAAGCGGCGTGCTCACACGGAATCGTAGCAGCTCGCGGATCCTCGATCCGCGCGATTCAATCTGCCGCCTCGGCGCTCGCGCTCGTTCGAATTTCGCGCGTCGATCGCGATCGTCTTCGGGTCGGAGCACTGGTTGCGTCGCGCCAGCCACGCGGACCGCGAATGGGAAACCGCGATTCGACGAAAATTGCGTAAAGGGAGTCGGATTACGCTGCCTCTCGGGGGCCCATGATTCGAGGTGAATTATTCGAGGTTCGAGCAGGATTTACACATCCTGGGTATCGTGACTCGGCTCCGTCTACGAGATAGCGATTGCTGCGCAATCGTGGGCTCGTAAAATCGGAGGATGGGACTATTCGCGTCGAATTTTTCGCTTGTAGGCTTGTATCGTTAAAGTGCTTCATTAGGCAGGGATTTTCTAACTTCTTACGCGCTTTGGATTCGCTTGCTTCTGGAGTTTGCTTGCGAAACCATTCCTAGAAAGTGTGAGAACGCTTGAGACGAGCCAGGAAGAGTTCCACTTGTCATAGATTTGTAACACCGAAGGTTTGATACTTTGATTCCCATGTTAGTCATATGTTGATTTCTGGGGAGAGTTGATTTCGAGGTAGGATTCGCCGTGCCGAGCAGATAATACAACAGTATTCCAATAGGCCCTTACATGGATGACTCTGATCAAATATTGATAACAGTTTCAATGAGTCTTAGAAATTCTAACTGTTCAATAGTATGGAAGAACTTGCCGATATTTACAATAACGATATTTTAAGGCATTCGTAAAGAGCACCAGTGATCTCCACTATCAACTAAACAATTTTTTCGTGAATTAAAAGAGGCGGAGGATATCGTAATTATTATCGAAGACATCTACTGATAACTGAAAGAAACCAAAGAAACTTTGTTATACAGTATTATTTTAATAACAAAAATTAACGAGTGATTCTAAACCTATAAGAGATAACGTACTTGTCAAAAAACAATGGGTCATATTTCCTGTAAACATCCAATTAGTATCCATGACATCACTCAAAATATCATCAGCCAAACACAGGGAATTGCGAAATCTGCAAGGACGCAAATGTTAATTCTAGATCTACGAAAATTTGAGTAACAATTATGTACGTGGTTTCGTGAACACGTAACCTTATTAACGTCCCCCGCTTTTTTGCCCCTCGACTACGTTCAGAATCCCACTAAAAAGACCCACTGTTTACCATTGCAATTTGACTGTTACTGCCCCACCTACCGGAAGTTTCGTCGAAACGGATGATGTAATACGAATATCTTGCGCGTTTGCACGGAGCTATCATTTTCTCATTGAATCGCGCGCGCACGCTTGGATGTTGTATTCGTAAAGATATTGACACGACGCGACGCTACCAATGGAACACTGTGCAAACATACCGCTGCCCAGTCCAAGTATCTCCGGTCGCCGTGTTCGCCTATCGATAAAACCGCGCGTATATCGCGAATCGTTCGAGGTAAGCCGATAAAACTTCCGCGACCGTGTGTAGCGTAAAATTTTCGACGATGGGAAAGGTTGTTCTCTTAATCTTATCGAGGTCTGTACGCAAACAATCGGATAATACTTCGTGACAAGTTACCGGTATTTCTCGCTGGGTACCTCTTTCATTGAAACATTTTGGTGGCTTACGTGGAACCCGTATTCGTAAAAATTTGTAGGTACTGATATTTAACTTCACAAATTCAAATTTTCAAATATTCAAATATTCAAACTTTCAAATTTTCAAATTTCCAAACATTCAAATTTTCAAATATTCAAATTTTTAAATATTGAATTTTTTAAGTATACACCCAACAGTTGCTTTTCTTATCAACATTGCTGTTGCAAACTGAATTCTGGCATTATATTCAATGAAACTAACTCCTTTATTTTATTTATCGCTATGTCAGAACAAGCAGAGTATAGATAATAAACAAGTAACGAGCACTCGTCATTTAAGTACCTACCACTCATGTAATAGCTTCGCTAAGTTTAATACTATCTCAAAGCCTTCCACCACTCATCGTTCCACCAAACAAACATATGCCGTTCACCAGTCACAAGTCACAAAAGCGTCTCAGTCCGCAATGGCCCTTACGGTCCCGCGTTCCTCCGCATTTTCGGGACAAAGAGAGAATGACAGGGAGTAGCGCGGTTAAATTCGGAGCAATCCGCGAGCGACGTGGCGGCGAGGTGGAGTCACGGGTCAGAAGGAACGATCCCCCGCGTGGTCGCATAAACCCCGACAAAAGACGTTATTTTTTCCGTGCCGTCTGTCAGTCATAATTCTGAGATTCTTAGTCGCGATGTCTCGGTCGAATCGCGAGCGGGGGGTGAAACAGGTGCGTGTGCCGGTAATCTGCTCCGCTATTTTGTCGCGGCTGCGCTTAATAAAAACGCTTTGAAGCGGGCCCGTGTCGCGGCGCGGCCGACGAGCATAAACTATGCCGAGAGGAGGGACGATAATAAAACGGAACGATGACGAACGGGTTCGATGGTTCGCTTTATTGTCGGGGCGCAAGGGGGCATCGGGACCGACGCGTATTTTCGTGCCTCGAGAATAAACCGGTGATCATAAACGGTTCGTAAATTCGTGAAAATGTGTGCCCCGCGATAATTTGACTTTTCGCGAGGCAGATACGTACAGCGGCGTTTCCTTAGATTCACTTTTTTTTTGGAACCTGTGGCGCCGAGCGGGTCGTTCAGACAAAAGTCTGTCTTTTTTTGAAATTTGCCTGAGATTAAATTAGCCGTAGGAAGGGAACAGCGTTTCTATCGAGTGAAACGGGATGGTGTATCGAAGACAAGGAGAGAGGGAAACGGAATACAAGCGTAAGGAATGCCGTCGTAAATACGCGCGATTGCGACCAACGAACTCGCGACCGCATCGGGAGGATCGAGTGTATCGAGAAAGAAATGATTCCCTTGGGAGAGAAGGAAAAGGGAGAGAGAGTGCGCGCTTTTGTCGGTGCGTCATTACGACATCCGGTCACCATGCACGACCGTCCTGGCTGACGCGAGCGGTATTTCAAAAATATCGAATAAAATACGAGGCAGTCGCGAAAACAGAACCGACCCTCTATTATCCTCCACGATGATCCCCGTATTTCATCTTTTATTCGAGATATCGTTCCAACGGGTTATTTTTAGCCGTTTCTATTTTTCATGACACTTTTGATGGAGAGGGAACGTTCCTCGACGGCAGCGTCGCGTTTCGTCAGGAACGCGGATCGATCTTTGTAGATTCTTTTCGGGATCGGTGGTAATTCCATTAGCGATGGGCGGACAAGTGTTTCAAATGAGAAACAGATTTGATGAAACGAAAGAAGTGCATTCGAGCTTCAGAAGATACAAATTTTAGAATTAGTTGTGCTTGACTTTTTTCTGAGGTTTTAGTATAGTAGTGTCGTGTGATTCATGAAATTGATATTTTCAAGATTTAGCAAGGAAGACCTTGTTACATTCCTATTCAAAATTTTCGAATATTCAAATTTCATAAACACTCAAATTTTGAAATAATTTCAAAATTTAAATATTTAAATTGTAAAAATGTTTAATTCATAATCTCTCGAGAACATAACTTATACGTAGTACGATATATTCGCGGTGATTCCAATTTAACGTATCAGTTCTAATCTTTCTTTACTCTCAATTACTATTTATTATTATTTTCTGCTCGAAGAATCAGTTCCTATTAAACCTCAGAAAAAGTGTAATCAGCGCTTGTCGTAGATTAACTACTTACCCCGATTGATCGAGCCCGGTTATTGCTCATATGCTAGTCATATCACGGAGCGTGTAAAAGAGAGAAGCTTCGGATGCTGTCTTCGTTTAAATACCGCAGATTATCTAGAGGAGATCGTTTTTCGGGGATTAGAGCGTTCGATGTGCCGATTTCGCAGACGCTAAAACCTTGTCTATTTAATTCAAGGATCTCAATTTATGTAGAACTCGCCAATCGTTGGACGCGGCGCTCTGGTAGTCCCTCAGCTGTGTGAGTAGAGAAGCCGATCGTGAATCTGTCGTTGACACCAACAGCCACAGCAAGCTTGACAAAAAAGAAGGAGGCGGGCATACTCATAAAGTGCGGATGTTATTCTCTGGACGACGAGCGAACCCGAGGAGAGAAAGAACGAGGGGACAGTATTCGCGTATACACACATTTTTTTTCCTCTCCTCTTTCTTTCGAACTCTCGCTCGGAGCGGCGTGTAATGGTCCACGACGGCGGAAGAATTCATAGTGGAGAGAAAAATTTGTTAACGGTTCCACAGCGAATTAGGACGGTTCAACGATCCCGCGGAACGATATAATTGCGTCATTAGCAAATTTCGGTGCTCGCCGCGGATATCGAAACCGGTCCCGCGCGAAAAGGAAAAAAGTAGAAACGCGTAGTGGTCGGAGGAAGAGTGGATCTCACTGTTGGAGTTCACGTGAACGGTTCAGGTTCACGATCGCCTTAAATCTCCCGCTTTTCATCGGTCGCGAATTGCCTGCCCTGAGGGCTCTTTGTTTCGGGGATATTGCTCGAAGGAATTCGAAAGCGGGACTCGAAGATCGGCCGCCCCTCGATTTACATTCGAACGCGACGAAGGATTCTGTCGAACACGCCAATCGTGAACTGGAAAGAGGGTTGTCGCGAGCTGGAGGGAAATTCGGTGGCTCGAAACCGTACAAGCGGATTATACGTTTTCCTTCGTATTAAAATACGGCAGGTCTCAAAGGGAAAATAATGTCTCCCTGATTACTCGCTTCGGTTCAACTCAAGCTCAACCCACCCCCGACCTCCACGGCCTTCTCTTCATTCTCTTCCTGTCTCTTCCCCGTTTCGCTCCCTGTCTGTCCGCTACCCTCTGATCCGCTGTCCCTGTTCACGACCTCTCAGTCCAACCACCGCTTCTTCCACCGAAACGGGGATTAAAATGATGTTTGCGTGAAAGCCAAAAGCATTACCGACTTTATCTTCTGAAGTGCGCCGTATTACTCTCCCTTTTATCTGTCCTCGCTTCCATAATATTTGTTTTCTTAATTTCCGAGAACACTGCCTCTCTGAATATCGGTTTTCCTTTCGCCTTCTTTTTCCTCCACTCTTCGTTACTTTATGGCGATGGGATTTTTAATTTCGCGATTCTTCTTTTTACTCCAACCAGTGGAATATTCTTCAACTTTTGTAATATTTATTCCAAATGTTGTGTACTTTTACTGATCTGAACTTGTACAATTCTGTATAATATTTTAGGAATTTTTCAAACAATTTTCTGCTCTTTTGCTACCCCTTCGACGAGAAATTGTTTCCATCGTGCCACAAATTATGCCGTATGCTGCAAATGTTGTACAATTACGTCTATGGTGCAGTGCTCTGTTAACAGGTTGCAGTAACATTGCAAAAATGTCAGGCACTGTAAGTCGGATATCGGTTTACCGGGCCAATTATGATAAACCGGTTCATCGGTGAATGCGAAATGCCACTTTCTAAAGTCGACTCCCCAATGAAAAGAAGAAACTCTTGTTCCCCGTGCATTTTTGTTGCAATCATCGGCTCCGTTTATTTTTAGTCGCTCGCTCACTCACTCGCTCAATCGTTACGTTGACTTCTTACAACTTCATTACGCTGCCGCTAAGCATCGAACTCTCTGCTCGGGGTGTACCTATAAATAACGAAAAATGTATATTTTATATTCGTCGCGTTGTACCAATCGCGTGCACGTGTTTTATTCGAAACAGAAGACTCGAGCTTGTCACGAAGTTGCATTTTCCTCGCTGTTTGTTTGCCAGAGAACGTATATGAGAGCCAGAGAACATGTCACATGTAGGTACTGGCAAATTATCAAAGTGCAAATTGTGCAGTCGAAAAATAATCAAAACTTTGGTATGTTCTTTTTAACCCTGCTATGTTCATGTTGAAAACCTTGGATGAAACAACTCTAACCATCAGCATGTCATTATGAATACAAATAACGAATTTATAGTACAACATCAGGGGGTCAGAAATGCAGATATTAACAATAGTCGTTACGCATTTTGTTCATTATGAAGAAAATTGTCTAAAGAAACAGGAAGCACAGTTTGCTCCAAGAAAGATCTCAGGAACGTACATATTCCTTTTGTCCTCGTTGCAATAAAACCAAGAAGATTGGCTCGGCACAAAATCAGTGATCAAACAGACAGGGCGAGCCGAGAAATTGGGCGTCCGATAGTGGAAGGAGGCTGCGGTGAGAGAGCTCGTTCATAATATATGACGGCCGCGCGAACATAAAATTCTCGAATTGCAAAATTGATGCGGTTTATGTTACTTCCTCTTCCTTTATCCACCCCTCTGTCTCTGCGCCTTCCCATCGACAGTTCTGCTCCCGCGTTCTGCTCGTTTCCACGTTCTACGCAGAGAGGCACGTGGTCTCGCGGGTCCCCTGCTCGTTTCACTGTAAAGCAACTCCTCATATTGTACAGGGACGCGTAATTCATTTTTTACCGGACTCGGCTCAATTATTTATAAATTGCTGCTCCCTCGGGAGGGACAGACGCAACCTGCCACCCCTCCCCTCGTCGAATCCACGTCGCGCATCCCTCTCGATAGAGTCGGCAGGCTCTCTCGGATGGCACCGCTTCTCCTCTGCGGAATAAAAAGGAGAGAAGCCGGGAAAGAGAGAAAGGGGAAGAGAAGTGCGGGCTCGGTGGAGAGAAGCGAGCGTGGGGCAGAGAAGGAGAGGCAGAGAGCGAGCACTTGACGAGAACGAAACGCGCGTTCGGAGTACGAACCACTTTGGACGATCGAACCAGAGGTACAATTTACCGGTTTGCCTCGCTCTGTTTATTTTGTTACCGTGCTAATGGAATGGTTACGATTCCGAACGAAGCAAGTTCCCTTTTTCCCGTCGATAAGGCGAATTATAAAGATTGTCCTGGAATAAAATTTGACAGCCGCTAATGGTGATCCCTCCGAGACGCGTACGCGAACGTCAATTAGGTGGAGCCGAGGGAACGATGACCATTCGAAAACGCTAATAGCCGCTATTGGTTTAATTTTGGATCCCCTTCCAATACGCGCGCGTATCAGCTCGTCGACGATTTCGCCTCACTCGTCGGCTCACGCTCTTTCGGGACATGACGGGAGCGATTTCCACCGACTCGATGATTTATGCGCAATAAAAGTGAAACGTTTCGGCCTGTACAGCACACGAACGTTGTGATGTCTCTCTTTATAGGATAGATTATTGGAAGCGTTGTGTAGGAGATAATGGAAATTAATAATTTGCCAGCCCTGACGTCTATGACTACGGTTGCCGTGTCTAATTATATTGCTCGTAATTCATACATAGCATTCGTGTGTGATAGTAAATGATAAAACTGTTTCCAGTTTTTAGTATTACTGTGAGATGGAGTTATGGAATTCGTGTCCGACGAAAGGTTATTTAAGTAATAAAATATGGGCAATTAATTAAGAAGCTAATGGATGAATGGAGAAAGTCTTGTAACCTTTGGTGCCGAAGGATGTAGTAAACCTGATTTAGAAGTAACGATATTATAGGACACGTAAAATCATAACCAACTAACCAATAACTGTTTTTATCTCACTTGGTTCGGGTATTTAATAGCAGAATTTATTTTCATCTTCTAGATGACCAATAGATGACACATAAATCCACGAAGTTTCATTAAAATCGCCGAACGACATGTTAGTAACGTCTCCCCATAAAAAGCAGAATTCTTAGAAAAAAAAAAAATTACCACATAATTGAATTGCAAGCAAGCCAGGCGAAGACCTCGGCTCCCAGCTGCAAAGAAACCGCAGGAACGCGAGGCGAAGACCACCATCGCGGAAGAACTTAACGAAAGAAGCGATAGGCGCTTCGACCGTGCGGGAAGTGGCGCGTGATCCCTTTCGTGGGGTGGCGCAAGGAGGCGAGGATCGCGCGTAATTCGCGATCTTAATGACGCGCCGCTCTGCATAAATTCGCATGTAATTGGAGGCCTTTTCGTGGGACGAGAATTTAAGGCGGTGCGTCGCGCGATGCGCCAGCTTCACTCGTATCTCTCGTTTTGCCCTCGTTCAGCGCGATCCCTGGCGTCTTTGAGAAATTAAAAATGTCGAAATATTACACGGCAGGTCGCAACGATAACCGGCCATCCAGAGATTTTACCTGACGCGTTAAGGATCCCGCGGCCGCGGCGATGGAATTGCGTCGGCGTTCCTCGTCGGCGTTCCTCGTCGGCGTTCCTCGTCGGCGTTCCTCGTCGGCCCGCTTTGTGCCGCGGCGACGGCCGCTCGCGTTTGCCAGCGCGAACGGGCGCATTAACGAAAAGAAAAAAATAAGGCTCCTCGGCGGGGACCCCTCGGCCGCGCGATTATGCTGCGAGTTGCTGGCGCGCGAACCTAAGTAACCGGGGCGGGGGCTGCAGTCGGGGTACACGCGATAATCCGCGCAGCCATCGCATCTTAATGAGACTTCTAATGCTCTCTCAATTTATGCAATTTCCGTCACTCCGACTCCCTTGCGTCGCGCCGTCGGCGCAAGCTAGATCGTAATTTCTTTTACTCCCTCGCGTCGCCCTTCCGTTTGATAATTAAGTCGCGCGATCTCTGCCTCGCCCTTATTCCTGACCTCGCTGGTCTAGGAGAAATCTACTGGGTTTCAATTTTTAACGCGTAACTCTAGGCTGAGCATCAAAAGCGTGTGAGAGGGAGAGGAATGCTTTAACACTTTCATTGACATAAATCTAAAGCAATTAAAATTTAAATCTCTTCAGAGTTTTAGGGGAAATAGCTATTTTATTTTTACAGTAGTGCAATAAATTCCAATGATCCAGGTTCGTTACTCATTGTCTTCTGGGTCAATGTAAGCCAAACCTATTGAAACCTACTTGAATTCGAGTTTTTTCCTGGTACATACACGAGAATTCCAGTACGTATCCATAACCCTGGCTTTATTGAAACTTAAGCATGCACTACTGTACCACTTCTGTGAATTATGATTCTTTTTCGAGTGGGTGGGAGTTATTCTGATGGACAATTAAAATTTATGTCGATACAAAGTGTGGCAAAATTTGGGCTATATCACTTAATCGTGGACCTGTAGTACTTATTGTGCCCCCATTGAATACAAAAATGCTTTGACATGGTCTGCAGTAAAGAGTCCAAACGCACTCCTAATCCAACCGAATAGGAAACCTACGTCACCGTGTTCGCTACTATCCACACTGCTACCCTGAATAATAGTGGGAACGGTTATTAGAGCCACCATATCCGAGATCAATCGAACATTTCCTCTTTGTTTATCCCTTATCTGAGATCGAAATCGACGATGCTCGGCGTAGTATAATACATCGAGCAACGTCGGAGAGCATCAGTTCGTTTGATGGCTGGATCGTCGTGACAAGGGCGACGGTTACTTTGACTACTCCCCTGAGAACAAAATCTCCCTTTCCGCTTCTCTGCCCATCCCTTCCTTTCCCTCCTCTTCGTCATTCGTCCACGTTTCTTCTCCCCTTTGAGTCGGATGGGCCAACACGCAGGCTTGTTTGCAAATCGACCAAAGGACCGCTGCCTTATTTTTTAAGGGAACCATATGCTTTTTAATTGATCCTCTCGCTCGCTTCCCTTTTCTCTTCGATGGCTCGTGAAAAGCGCACACCACGCGACGTCGTCCTTTTGCCGACGAGTGTCTTCGTAATTTCATCCGCCACTGCGTTTTCCATCGTAGAAGAGAAACGTGTTGCGACTTAGTCTCTGAGTCTAGAGTAAAACAGTTGACAGTTTGATGAGACACTGATCCTACGCTGACAATTATCAAATTATCAACTACTGGTTGATTTGGAGTCTGGATTCTAAGGTCTAGGATCGCTCGGGATGCCTATGACAATGTTGGACGATGTTCTTGTGTCCATTGAGCGGTACTCGACTCTGAATTGCCCCGAGTCATCGAGCAGGAAAAGAGAAGAGGAGCCAAGGACACGCGGTGTCGACAAACGAGCGTCGAGCTCGGACCCAGCGACGCGCTACCATTGTCATCCATTTGTTGGTACAAATCCCTGGCTATAATCATTTAATGCTCACATTCATCGCGAGCACGGCGACGGTATTGTGCTATCGCCTAGTGCATTAGTCTCTCGCACGCATGCGCAGACGCGTTCCCCAGCCAAGGAGCTTAAAGCATTAGGGTGAGCTTCGTGCGACCGTCGTGGTACCGCTTCCATCTCTCCTCTGCCTTTCTTTCGGCGGCCCCATTCTCTTCGAGAGGTGATACAAGCACGGCCCACTTCCTCACCTTCCGAACTTCAGTGTCGAATTCAGAGCCGCGACTCGCTCCGAAATCCTCGCCACCGATTAATCTCCGCCGCCAGGAAATTCTTCGCGCCTATTGTGGCACCTTGGTCCCACTGCGTGGGCGGATGGACAGTTTGTAAGGTGGTACCCTACCCTTGATATCTGACCAGCTTCTCAGGTTGTGCTATTCATCATGACTGTTGTTGAAGTTGAATCTTGGATCAAGATTATTGGTACCAACCTTATTACTGAGGTTAAATCTTTGATCGATTCATTTCTGATTATGTGTTTGTGAATTAAGACCAAGAAGACTAAAAGAGACCAAAGGTAAATGAAAATCGTCTCCATTAACGCATACTGTTTGGTCCTACGTTAATTCCTTCATTGTTTTTTTCTGCTTGACTTTTTATATTCTGCGAGGTCACTTTGATGACGACCCACTAGTCTTCAAGTAACGTTTTCAGACAACAGCAAGGCTACAATGGTGCCTCGTGGTCCACTCGTTTTTAGTTACGATTTAACAATGTTCTGTGTGTGTGTGACGCTCATCGCGGCCACCGATAGTCTGTTCGTTGAATGCCGCACGCACACCGAGCGTGCGAGCTGCGCCTCTTTGTGGGACGCTCAAAGAGCACAATGTCCATAGTCCCGAGTCCGACAATGGCCTCTCCACGACTGGTTAATATCAAGGTTGTTTGAAGGGTAGCCTGGTAGCGCGCGATCGAATGGAATTCGCGATGTGTTTCATCGCTGACTTATTTTCTGACATTTTGATTAGAACTGCTGGGATTACCTTAGAATTAGAGAATTCAATCAGTGTCATGAATCTAGTGCATTGGAGTTAGGTGTGCAGAATTAGGCTGGGGTCAAAACAAGGGAAGACATATGTACGATTGTCCGTCAAGAATTCGCTCGTGTGATCGAATTCGTGGACAGTTGGCAAATTACTCGCTGGTGAAATTATTGTAATTTAGAGAAGGAGAATTGTGCTGTCAGGAAAACACAATGAAGCTCTTCAGTCTCGAAAGAAGTTTCAGAGAAATTACTTAATCGCAGGCTGCAATCACATCACGTGTCTCGACACGACTTATAATGAATCCAGCATGACAGTCGGACGTACTAAAGGAAGCTATTCCCATTACCAAGAATCGGCTCATCAGAGGCCAAGGCAATGCTTCAACCACGAAGTCGGTCTCGAATACGTCAACGTCTCGGTACATCCGCTATATTGATTGCGAGAACACTAGATACCTGAAACCACGTGCGCGCGCCACGTCGACTCAAGAGAGGTAGCAGGCGCGGATTCCGGCGTGCCATGCAAGCGGAAGCCTACATCGTGATTATCATCATATCTCCGCTAGACATCAAAGACTTATCTTACTCCCTGTTCGGCCCTCTTTCTCTCCCTCCTCCTATGGGCTGCCTTCGCTACACTTCCTTCTCTCTCCTTCTCCCTCGTCTCTCCCTTTTCTTCCAACCTCCCTCCCTTCACCCATTTCTCGTCTTCCCGCCGCCCCTTTCTCTCTCCCTCCGTCTCTCGACGCGTGGCCCTGGGGCTCCGAGAAATGACCATTTGTAAATTACCCCGTGGTTCGTCGATAGAGATCACAGGCAAGCGATACTTACGCGGTCGGGCATCGATAGCGTGCTCCCGCGATCGATCGTCGCGGAAGGAGCGTTTAGAGAGTGGACGACGGTCCTCGGCGCTCTCTCATACGTCTCATACGTGGGCTTTATTTATGGGACAGCCTAGAATAATAGCGCCGAAACGGGGAACGAGAGGCGGAAGGTAGAAAGAAACGCATGAAAAATCTTGACGCATTGTTCGAGAGGATGGAGGCGACTGGTCCGCCGAGAGTGAATAGCGTCGGTCGGCTGATTGTCTCGTGGAAGATCCGGACAGCTTCAACAAAGAACACGTGCCCTTCGAATTAAGAGGAAGAACGGCGACGAACGTGGCGCGGCTAGCTCGAAGAATCAGTCGAGGCTAGCATAGATCCCCTGCTAGACGGAGATCCCAGCTAGACGTCGGTAAATTTTCGCGCCCGCTGGAATGGAGATGAAGGCATTGTGTATCGGCCTCTGCGTTTCTGCGTCCTTCGCCGCGTATTCTTAGCCGCTTTGACCGTAGAATAACATTATAATGGACAGAGAGGGGATGAAACGGGGAGAAAGACAGGGAGAGAGAGAGAGAGAAAGAGAGTGGGAGCAGGGAGAGAGGGAGAAGAATGAAAGGGAGAGAGGAGGAAGGACGACGGTAGGAGACAAACACATGTTGCACACTCGGTCGTCGTTGGGGAAGCTGCCTCGGTTCTTTGCTCGTAGAATCTCCACCTTTCCTCTCCGTCTCGCGGCCAGTTCTCGCTCTATTCCTCTCTGTGTTTCTCCCTTTACAACTCGGTAACGTAAGACTAACAACACAATGGAGGCAACAGCTGCATGATAGATGGCCCCGACCGACCGACCGATTCCATCCACCGTCCGCTCTTTCTTCTTCGAACGAAGCCAGGCCCGACTTCTTTTGCTCCACCGGACCGGTCGTTATCGTCGCATTTATTCGCGGAAGCAACGAGGAAAGGAGCCGTGGTACACGCGCGCTGGAATTCGGTTCCACTGGCTTGGCTCATCAGTGGCGAGCCGATGGGAGCGTTTGTTTATCAGACGAAAAAGACCTTCTGGAGCACATCTGGGGGAAAGAGTTGTTCTCCAACCGTACACCACTCACTAGCTACGCTCGCCACGACTGTGTCGCTCAATTTGGGTCTATGTGGCTTTCAGGATGATCTAAGTTTCGCTTGACCTACTACTCTTGGGATACAAATAATGATACTGGCGAAATTAGGAACAGTAGCTGGAAACTTACTATAGTAAGGATGAGTTACCCTTTTGGTGGCCTACGAAAATATTAACCCTTCAGATTCACGAATCGACCCTTCACAGCAGCCGCACCTTTCGATCGTCTCCAGATTCCTCTGCATTATCATCAGACACCTCTGGTTGCCAAGACACCATGACATAAGAAAGGGAAGGACGTTGAACAGCATCCAAGAAGTGGCTGACAGAGAGGGAAGACAGCAAAGAGAGGGCACGCATCGAGACCAGCGAGTTGGCAGTATTATACGGAAAGAGATACTACCAGGAGTCCGCTATCGTGAGCAATAAATTGCTCTGTTCTTTTTTCTCATCCCTCGGGCTACTTTTTGCCCCCGTTGTTGTAACGTCGTCGTCGGCGTGCACGCACACACTCGCCTGTCCGTGTGTACGCATTCACGGACGACGTGTCCAGCAGTGGGCTGCTCGTCCAGCCTAAGAAGATACAACGGGAAGCACAATAAACGTCGATGACTCGCGGCGGGTATGCGCGCGTACGCAAGAAGTGCGTCCTGCTTTCACGACAATCCAATGCGGGCACGAGAAAGTAGTCGGTCCATCCGCTTTTATACATACCAATGGAATAGAAAGCCGAGATAAGTTTTATAGGCGATCGAAATCGTAAAACGGGCCCACGGACTGAGGAGCTTTTAACGAGCCGTCCACTGTGGCGTTCCCATGCACATATAGGCGATTGTTGGAGCAGGTTGAAGGAATCGAGGTGAATGATGGATCATTGAAGCACGAGTGAAGTCAAATGTCTTGGAGAATTCTTCGTTTCTTAATTTGATGACGGATTTTGTTTATTTTTTAGGCAGAGGAATTGCTAATTACATGAGACGAGTTTGGCCTACAGTTTAACCTGAATTTATCTACTTAGATCTATCTAGATATAATAACAAGTGTAAGATCTCGAAGTCTTCAGGATTTTATAGATTCCTAGACCTCTGATAAATTTCTTCCCCCTCCTTTGATACTCTCATAAGCATTCAAGGATGTACCCTACTTTCAGATTCATCTGCTGAACTCCCACTTCACCAATTAACTACTTAAGTTGATAAATTTATCGCTTCCTCAAAGACAGTGTAAATCCTCTGCAACACCTGTGTAAGATTCTAAGATTCGGAATTCCCTACCACCAACAAATCAACGTCGTTCGATGAAGATATCTCAGCGATCTTTGACGAGTTAGAAAGCGAATAATTTGTCGGAATATGGAGATGATAAGTATACCGAGAAAGATCGAAGAATCCGAAGGAATTCCTCGATGGTGGAACGCAAGCTGGTCAGCGAGTCGCACGCTTTCATCGAATCGACGTCGCGTACACGCTCGTTTGCATATCTATAGATAATACATATCTTCTGGACGAACGTGCTGAATGCTTTCGCGCGCGGGATCTTCGAGTCCGTTTCCGGTGATTTCTCCAGGCGTTACGGGATTCAGCCCATCAACGACTTAATTTTTACGCGGCGACGCGCGCCAACATCTCGCCTGTTCTCTCGTACGCACGGATTCATACGAATTATAGAAAGTACGCTTTCGAGAGTGACCGTCGCCGTCGCGCCACGAGAAAATTCGTTCTCTTTCAGTTGTTTTCACGCGGGAAAATCTCCGTGCTATTTATTGGCCACGTGTGGGCGAAGTGACGTGCCCGTTATGTGCAGGATTAAGAATAGGAAAACTTTGGAGCCATACTCGCAGATAAAATAGGAAATTTAAGTGATTATTCAAGCCCCTTTTGTATTTATGGCTGCTTATTTGTATGTTTATTACAGAAACTAAAATGTTGGTGAGTCAGATTAATTGAAAACTACTTTCATATATTTTTGACGTCCAGACATGGTAATTATAAAAAACAGATATATGGAAAATGTATGAGTAATCATAAAATAAGCTAGCTGCAGTAATAGTAAACAAATGTTATTTATATGTGATAGGTATCTATCCTCTAAAGAGGATGAATGTGAATTTTCAAAACATGATGCTTGAAAGCATACCTAGTTAGTAAGCGCTTACCCTACCCTTCTTAATTACCATCTTCATACCTTTTTTTCTGTATTCTCGAGCCAGGTATTTGTCTCCTTTTAAGGCCAAAATTTGTCCTAGGTCAATCAGTAGAGTCCCAGTCGCGATCATGTGAAAAACAAATTCCAGTAACACGTCCCTTGTTTTCTTGCTACTAATCGATTACAAAACCAAACTGTGAATTATCTAGTAGTCAAGTGCACATAATTATATTGCTTATTAAACAAATCGAATCAGTTATTACCTTGTTGCGTTCCAATAAACAATTTGTTCCTCTAGGACAAAAACGGAGTATTCGTATCATTTCCATCGCATTAAAAAATTACAGCTGATCGATAGATTAGAGATTTTTTATGCGCGATTACGTAAAGCTAAATGGTCTTTTCTTAGTTAAAGTTAAAAATGAACGCAGATTACGAGATTGTACCAGTTTGTTTTTAATCGCGAACACTTCGTGTACTGCTTATGTGAACTCGAACCTGCATGTGTCTTTAGGTGTAAATTTATTATGGTATGAATTTAAATCATGTGCACTAGAAATCAAGCTCCTGAATATCAACTATGAATGGTAACAATTTCAAAGCACAATTCTCTAAAATATAATCTACATTAAATAATTGAAACTTTTAACTGCGATTTTTATAGTATTTAATTTCTTGCGTGAAAATTCAATCAACATTTCAGTGGTCAAATTAGAACTACAAAATGGGAAAAGGGTCATGACACGCACGTGCTCTGGACGTCGTTATTAAAACATTAGACAGTGTGGGATAAATGGCCGCAATAATCCCGCGACGGGGTTCGATTGTAGAGTAAAAATTGACAGGAACGCGTCCCTCCCCTTTCGGCCGCCATAAATGATCGTTCTTCTTTCTTGGCTGCGTTTATACTCCACGGGCCGATAAATACGGGCCAGGCATAGGGTGGAGGCGAGTCTCGCCCACGAATTATAGGCGTTTTAAAAATATTGTTCCATCACTTATTCAGCAGGCCGGCTAAGGTATCGCTTTCCAATAGTATCCTTCGATCACAATTTCCCACCGTCTGTATTATTGAAGCCTGCCCCCAAAAACTCGAATGGGATAGACGCTCGGGGTGGATCGTCTATTTAACTGGGGGGTAGGTCGAGTGGGTAAGCGAATGAAATATGTCTATTGCGTGAAAAGAGTCTGCGTCCAAGTCGATTTCGATTGTGTCTTGCTTAAAATTATATGCATTCCTCTGTGGTGTTTTTAGAATATTTGTACTTGGATGTTTAAGAATTTGTGTTGTCGATGGTGACAAAATGGTTTATGAATCCATGTAAAAATGATTAAATTTCTGTGGGAAGTATGAAAGTGAAAATTTAATTAGAGTTAACATAGCTTTTGATGATTTCATTGAAGATTTTTTTATATATTGTTGATCCATGCATGTTTTTTGAGAATTCGACCTCCGATGTTCTTGCAGCAGTGATAATTACACCGCAAGGGAAGATAATAGACCGATGTTATGTTATTTTTCTTGTAATAATAACCGTGTTAGCATGATCCTTGACGGCTGCCATGCAAAAAGTGGCGCGTGAAAAGAAAAAAGACAATGAACCAACCAGTCTATCAATCACCGTAGAGACAAAGCAAGATAACGAGGCGTAGATTATATATTAAGCAACAGCAAGTTCTAAAAAAGTAGGTTGCAATTATCTACATCTTTGACTTCCACACACACACACACCTTGTCACTGAACAGAATCTGCATGCTATGTATTTAATCCTTTATTTTTTTCGAATATCAAATCGCGTATGGAGATTTTGCTCGATAACACGACTGACGTCAAATTCTACCTTTAGATACATACAATATAAACTCGCAGTTAATACAATTACTAATCAGCCTTCAAATCTCTCTTACCTTGATACACTGTACCACACATTTCAATTTCAAGCCAAGATTAATCGATTCCCAAAATTACTGTCGCACATATTCATATCAGACTCGAAACCCATCAACTATCTACCCCCTCGAAACCTGTTGTCGCAAGACGCAATTCAGCGAACCAGCCCTTTGGCGAGCATCGAGCGCATCCTCCGCGATACGGGTGAGAGGATTATCGGGCATCGGAAACCGACCCCGGGGCAGGTTTTGTTTGCTGGCCTAAAGAGCGCCGGTGCAGGGGCGAAGGACAAACCGTGAGGTCTATATTGGTGTTCCCTTTCTCCAGGGTGGATCGGCAGGACCGGTCCTCCGAACTGTGGCCGCGAACCCACACGAGCAGGATTGCGAGGCTCGAAGGCAGACGTCCCCTTAAGCGCGGTTCCCTGGGCGTTAATGAGCAGAGGCGGTCCGCCGCGGCATTACGCATACATTAGGAAGAGCGGCGATCGCGGTAGCAGCGGACGATTGGATCGGTTTCCGCTGGCCCCGTCTCGATCGCGGCTCCGCCACTGTCGCGCGCGGCCGACTCGCGATCGGGCCCCTATATAGAGAGATGGGCCGGATGAGAGTGGCCGCTGCTGGCATCCGTGGCAGCAGAAGCAGCAGGGGCAGCAATAGCGGCGGCACCAGCCGCCGGGAATGGGAATGAGAAGCTCAAGCGGCGCTTTCAATTATTCCCTTCGAACAATCCCGCCGCTTGTTTCCTTCGGCGATTACATCTCCGAGTATTTATTCGCTGCCTCCCATTCCCGCCGTCCCACACCTCTTTTCCTCTTGCATCGTTCCCTCGCTATCTATCCGCTCTCACCCTCTTTCTGGCTACTGCCGCGGCTGCTGCTCTTCCTTCTTCTCTTGATGCTGATGCTACCGCTCCTGCTGTACCTGCTGCTGCTGCTGCTGCCTACTCGTTCAGGAGTCACTGATCCTTCTGCCGCGGCCCACGGAACACTCGCTTGCTTGCAATCTATCTAATCGGTTCCGAGCCACTCTAGGATTCCTGCTGACTGCCCAGGGACGATTGCTCCGCTTCGTTGGGAGCGCGATGCTTTGCATGGAACGACTTGCTGTTGCGGAGAGAACCCTGGGGTTATAACTTACTGCATTGATTCTTGGGGAATGTTGGCTGGAGAGAAGGAAGTTGTTGGTTGTTGCTATTTGTCTTTTAATAGCAGCTGTATTTGGGATTAGTTTTGGGAGAGGTTCAAGTGGAGGAAATTCTGTGTTAAAATTCTTTTTCTGAACTGTCATCGTTGACCATATCTTTCATGTTGTGTTTTTATTTTTGTTTCAGGTAAGTGTCCCTATCTACACTGTCTAAATATCTTAAGTGAAAAGTAACCAGAATGCAAGGTGAGCTTTTCCAAAATTATTTAATTAGGTTGTGCATTAGCCTCTTGATTACAGTCTTTATCAATTTTCCATTGCTTCTATTGAATGTTTTATAAACCTTATTTTCTGGTATTAGAATCGCAGAAACCAGAGGAAACTAAAACCCAAAATTTGAACACGACACAAAATCAATAGAATCGGATATTCCTTAAAGTAATATCTATTCCTGAATCCCTCGATATCACAAATGAATCAGTCTTCTATGGTCTTCAAGGGGTTAAAGCACAACCACTCGAATCTTAAACAAATTCGAATATAAAATTTTTTAAACCAATTAACTCCTATTCAAGACGAAAGAACATTACTTATGTGCTCCTCAACGAGATCGCCAGAATTTTTCGAGCACAATTTTAATGCATCTCGATATATCTCGACTCGATGATTCATTTTTGTTGGTCTTGGATGAGCAGCGGGCCTTCGAAGACTCGATCGCTGCGCAGTAATCTAACTAGCAAATAATCAGTCTTATTTATGCTGTTGGACGGCAAATTTATGGGGTCGTTACGCGAGATTTACGAGATTCGGTAACAATATGCAGCGGGTATTAATTGGTGGTTCCAGTGGCTAACGAAGTATGCGCTTTGATATTACAACGAATTGATGTTCCATTAAGCGCCGAGCAATAAAGCAGAGTCGGAGGAGAATACCCCTCGTCTCGTTGATTTTCAATACAATCGTTATTCTTTACGCGATTCATTAACCAATTGCCCTGTTCTCTTCCGCCCGCGTTTGTTCCTCGACTGCTGCCGCGACTGAGGGGACCGCGAGATCCGAAGGATCGATAAGGGGACCGCGAATTATTAAGGGTTAATTGCAAACTTAATTAACAGCTGGTAGAGGTTGACGAACCCTTCGAAAGAGAATCCTACTATTTCTCTTTCAGTGATAGATCATTTAACTCTTAATTTTCTAAAACAAAATGGACACAGTTATGTCGTCAAAAATAATGTTATTCAGGGAACTCTTGTTTTAGGATTTTTTAACACAAATTCGATACCTACATTTCGATAATTCTTCTGTCAAAGCTTTCTCTGCTACTGTTGATGTTACATTCTAATAAATTTCGAGTAGACGTTTCACTAGAATTTTTTCACAGATTTCCCCACGTTTTGTTTACTCTTCATCTTCTACACACACTCGAATATCTTCCGGAGCAATAAATACAAAGATGCGAGAGTTACTAAGAGATTAGCCTGGAATGGTTACACTTCTAGGCGGAAGTGCTCGAAAGCAGCCAGATTCATTTTCCCGTGGTGCGTGTTGATCGAAAACGGGCCGTCATTTATGCTCCGTCCGTAAGTCGAGCATTAAGCCCCGAAGCATAAGCGAACGGTAGCTGTGGAGCTGAATCCCCGTTGCGTCTATCCATCCTCGAGGCTGCTCTACAGGCCACGTATGGTCCACACGTGTCTAAATTATTATTGTCTGAAATACGCTGGCGTGCACGTATAGGTAGGCGTCGCGTGTTGGTGTCGAACGCCGTTCAGAACTGGCTACCTTGGTTCGCGGTAGCCATCCATCTCGCGGTCCTACAACGATGTTCCATTAAATTATGACGTCCTCGATTTATATTTCGCGCGAAGAACAGCGGAGCACCGTGGAGCTTAGAAAAGGCAACCGTTGGTTGCTTGCCCTTAACTGTCGACGCTCATTTTTTATGGAGTCCAAAGATTCGGTGTTAACTGCGATAGCTTCTCAAATCTAACTTTCAATATGAAGCTTTAAAATAAGCTGCCTTCATACAGGCGTCAGAATCTGGAATTATAGAAACCAATAAGTAGAAATTGATGTTGAGTCTGTGTCTGACGGGTATATTCTACTTAAATTTCTCTTCTTAAATCCTTAAGATTGTAAATTTCAGACATTCCTGTACAGAAATTTCCTAACTTACGAGATTCGAATGTCTAGTTTTTCAAGTGCTCATAAAACTGACACATTTATTTTTCTTCCAACTTGGGTGAAAGAGGAAGATCCAGGGCTGGTGTATCTCGCTAAGGTAATGGCCCTGACCTAGCTCAAACTGTCTCAGTTTTCTCTTGCTTCTAATTTCGAGCAGGTCACACCCTCAGTCGGAAATAGCGTCGTGTAAAGACTTTTGAAAAGGGAGAAGAAGTCTCTGGGTCGGTAGTGTCGCGGCGTAACAATGATTAGGGGCAAAAGCAGCGACCTCGTCTTCGGTTTTCATCTTTTGGCACGCACGACGGTGCACCGGATGTCGGGCAAGGGGTTCGCGGTGTATTTATTGTCACAGGAGTGAGACTAGCGCGTTTCACGCGGGTAGAGACGAGCCCGCACTCGTGCCTCGTCCATCACGAATATCGATGCGTTACATCGTTGCTAGCCTAAAATTACGTTGTTACATTGTGTCGCACGATTATTCTGTCTGCGAATTCGATTCACATATGCGTATCGTATGCAGCCCGTACCATTATCGTGCAACTGTGTCGAAATGCTTGCAACTAGATAAATTGGAATACCTCTTTCGGGTATTCTGAGAAACAATAAATTCTGATGCTGACAGATGAGGAATTAATGAGTCTGTTGGCTCACTGGTAATTAAGACGAAGCAGTGTATTGTTAGAGGATTTTTTAGTAACTGCATTTTTGTGTTTAAATATCTGCAAAATTCTTATCCGAGTATTTGGCAACTATACTTTCTATTTATCTACTTTTTGAGGAGATATTGTGCAGTCGGCTTGGGTTCTCAAAAAAATACATGATCTAAACCTCCTTCAGAGATTACGCCAGTTCTAATTTATCACATCTATTTCATCCAGCTTCCCTTTAACTACCTTCCAAAACATCCAATCAAGAACCTTCTGCTGCCTGCTCCTAACTCATTTTTGGGCTAATCTGATTGATTATCCCTCATTAATCGCACCGCCAATTATGTCACATTCCGCATACAGCTCCAATAGCATACCATCAGCTTATATCGAGGGAAGGCTGCTCGAGGAAGTAGACTGAGAATCTCAATTTATAATTTCCCGAATTAATCTGATTGACTTGTAAATGTTAATTAATCAGGGCTTGATTTATGAGGCGGGTGCGCGGTCCGAGCGCCACGGAGCAGAGTCTAAGAATTCATCAATGACGCTACATCCTATCGGAGGTGTAATTCATACAGAGTCGAAGGTACTGCCTGGTCAGACCGTTTTCACGCATCGTACGTTATATACCTTAAAAGACTTCGGGACGAAGTCATTAATAATGAAAGCGTATTTGTATACATAGTTAATAACTCATGCAGCGGCGATCATACATCATCGTCGCGGCAGCAACTCGTCCACTTTATTTGCTCGGTCGCTGGTGGTGAGGTTCCCGAGGTGCTCGATGCAAATACCCTGACAGCCGTTTCGATGGAACCTTCTCTGGGCCCACGACATGGACCTTACTCGATGTCGACGAAATCGTATCGATCACGCTCGATTTTACCGTTATTAATCGTTCGGGGGACGCGCTAACACCGTTAAGCGTTTTGATCGCGCGTCAATTTTCCAATTACACACGCACGCGTTTCACATCGCGTTTATCGAGCAACGGTATACCCGACAGCGAAGGAGAAACGTCTTCGAACACCCAGCAGTCTAGCAAATTCAGCTAATGATTTCCGTCAGCGAGAGGTCGCACCGAGGGTATCGAATGCACGTTCTTATGCAGATATGAGGATTGCTAATGCTACAGAAATTATTGCTGATAAACTTTGGAAAGGAGAGTAGTCTCTGAAACAGGTTTTGTTACCCGTGATTACCATGTACAGTGTAGTCTCAATAGGAGTTGAATAGTGCCTTAAGTTTGAGTCTCATGGTGGTCAAAATAATCGAGGTTCTACTGCGGGGTTTCTCAAGGGAGTCTATATCGTCCCTTGAAGATCCCCACCCATGAAGGTGGCCGATGTTCGAAAGAGAGTTCCAAG
Source organism: Calliopsis andreniformis (assembly GCF_051401765.1). NCBI lineage: Eukaryota > Metazoa > Arthropoda > Insecta > Hymenoptera > Andrenidae > Calliopsis > Calliopsis andreniformis. The sequence continues at coordinate 26,302,092 of NC_135064.1, forward strand.
CTAGGAAAGATTGAGAAACCCTGTTCTATTGTATTTCCAAACTGTTCTAGTTTTAAAGTACCCTGAATATTCTATTCCACCTATCCATCTTCAGTATGATTTATAACATACGTACTCCACGTTCACCCGCATCTTCTTGCCAGATGAAAGGTCATGGAAGCTGGCTCCTAAAGAGCTACTGTACCGTCACGAGCATCGCTGATGCGCACCTGAATTTTTCTGGCCACAACATCGCCAGTGTTACCACTGTCGCTTAATTAGTGACGTCCCACGAACATTCAGCAACAAATCACCTACCGCGACTTTCGCGATCGTAGCCATTCCACTAGTTCAACCATGTCCAAGGAAACGCGGTACAAGTTGAATGACGTTCATTCCTGATCTAGCGGAGCCTCGTTTGCAACCGACGAGGAACACGACTGGGCTACCTGATAATGAAGATCGCGTGTCAGCTTCTGGTGAATCTTCCTCGCTGTATAGTGCCGCGATTAGAGAGTTCCAATTTGTGTCTACTTAACCTTCACCGCGTGTGCATTCAGCGAATGTGATCGATGCGCTTACGCGTTTGCTAAGTAAATCGCTATGGGAACGTATTCAGCTTAAGATCTTGAAACGTAGAATGACTCAGGAATTCGCAAAAGCTCCAAAGAATAACCGTAAATCTTGTAGATCTTCGACTAAGCAAAAATTCTTTTTAAATTCACGTTTCTAAATAATAGAAATATAAGGCGATGCATCGCACATCGATAGCAAAAAGTCCCCAACATGCTACACGCCAGAGGAAGTCTGAAATCACACGAAAAACTTGCAACGTGGAGAGGATAAGCCAGGACCAGAGGCGGCAGGGATGCAGCAGCATCGAATATGCCAGAGTATACTCGTGGGGTTTCTTTGTGGCGGCAATTAATGGTAGATTACCGGCTCGTAGGTGGCGCAAGAAGGGCAAACGAGATGCACCTAGCGAAATCGTAGAGGCAGCGGCGCGAGGGCGTGGGATAGAGACAGAGGCAGAGGGTTGAGGGAAAGGTCGAAAAGGGGGTTGCAAAAGGGTCATGGGACTGGGGCGTACAGGGGCAAAGCGGAGACGGCGGAGGGGATGAGATTACACGCGCCGCCTCGGGGATTACCGCACTCTGATTCTCCGATAAGAATGTCAAAATAAGCTGCCTTTCCCGTCACGCCACGTGTAATCTCTCGTTTCTTCGCCCACGAGCTGCGTAATTACATTGTGACGACTCCGACGATCGTTCGTCTGATCCGTCGAAACGATCATCGCCTCGTCGTCACGATCGCTCCTCTCGCCTACGATGACTAGAGCCCTTTTCTCGAGCAACCCTCCCACTCCCGACACGCACACGTCGCGCAAGAGGGATTAAAGCAGTCCTCGCGTCGCGTAAATTACGTTTAACGCGCGCGCATCCATACATGGCGCCTCTGTCGTGCAAATAAGTCGGGACTCCGACCTTACGAGACGCTTGCGGAATTCGAAATATCCCCTGAGCCGAGCCTCCAGGCTAGACACTATGTCTGCTCCACGAGGACAATCGCGGAAGGTGGACAGCTCGTTGTCTGATACGAACAGCGTCGAGGGAATCGCCAGTTGTCCTCGTAGGCGCTTTGGTTGATCGATTTTTCGGGGGTGATAGGAAAATGGAGATAGAAGGCCTTTGAAGGATTAGGTATATTCATCAGGGGGTATTGGAGCTAATCCTCTGGTTTGTGGCAGAATTATAGAAATGTTGGGGTGTCTTGAAATTTTTATAGACAATTTAGAGTCGTATAATAGACGCTATAATCAACTCTGTTATTGGCAGATACAATATTCTGTTCCAGTTCTACTCGTAACCTATTTCTACACACGTTTCCTTTGACACAATTTGATTGAGTAGATCAAAATTCCATCAAAAACTTTGATCCAGTTTCCAGTAGTACAGAACAAATTGAGTTAATCCTAGCACAGAATTATCTTCCATTTCACTTCTATTCATACTGTCTAAAGTCTAAAATATCAGTGAACTTTCCATGATTCAGTGCTCTCTCATGAAAGCACAAGTTACGACAATTCTAGAGTGCTCCCATCAGCCTTCACGCAGGATTTGCATAGGATGGACTGAGTGTCGGACAAGACAGGAACGCGTCGCGTTTGGAGGCTGATAGGCTAGGGATTGGTCGATGGTTATCTCCTCTTGGAGTGCGCCTGAATCCTTAATAGGAAATCGACAGAGTTATTACATGCTGGCAGGGTGTTGCTTCGTTGGGGTACATAAGGTCGCGCATACAACGAGCCCAGCTATTGTGACGACGCTTTGTGCGACACAAAGCTTTAATCCGCGAACAGATCTGCTAATGTCAACATCGTCCTGCCTTTCTATATCGACGGACGTGCACGTACGCTCGTTTCTCGAACGTGTACACTCACGAACACACGCGGGATCCGCTGGGGACAGGAGCTAGCCTCAATAAGCGTCCCATAATCCACCCCAACCTGAATAATCGTCATTCTCTAACCATTGTATCGTTTCCTCGTAAAACCCTCGAGCGGTTTGGGGTGAAGATCGCAGTACACACGCGGGGGCATTATATGCACATGTCCTCTTATAATAAGTATTCATTGCGGTTTGCTGGACTGCGACTTCGGGCTAGTTGGCTACTACTGTGAGGACTTATTATACTGAATGGAGAAGGGGGATGATTAAGGGAGAGACAACTTGTTGTTGGATCGAGATTGGACTTCTGGAGATGGAAATCGTTTGTGAAAGTGGAAACTTCTTTTGCCTTCTCGAGGGTCCTCTTCAATACGGAATATTTTCAAGAGAAACAGAATATTCTTGTTTAAACCTTTTCCATTTGCAAGGACTTAATCTTTGCTTCTGGAAAGTTTGCGTTACGATGGATCTGGTTTGTGTTTCCATCTTCCAGACGCTTCGAGTACTCTTCGTCAAAGTCCACTTCCTTCGAAGAGACACCCTGGCTAACGCAATACATAATTGCTTCCATCTCATTAGCCATAACGACCGAGGACGCACACTTTAGTGGGCAACGTTACCAGAAAACTCCTTGGTCGAGGGTGGTCCATAAAGTTATACCCAGTCATTCCTCTATCCCAGGGTCTTCCGTGGTCCAGAGGTGCAGCGTCTTTTACAGCGCGACCCCTCGTATCACAGTCAAGCCTCTCTATACGACCACACTAATACTTCGTCGCGCGTTTCCGCGATGGTCGTTTTCTCTGTATTTTTAGTGTTCTCCGAAATGAAGTTGCGAAAAGTGAGGCGGTCTAACGTCGCTGGCAGAGAGGAGCCCGGTACGTAATATCTTCGTAAGCTCCGTCTTTTATGACAGGACTAGAGCGCCTCTCAAGGATATTGGTAATCTTCGGGCTGGCTGTAATATTGGCGGCGCAGTGATCTCTCGCCCCGAAGACCTCCACCCTCCTCTGTCGTGTCGTGGCCCGCCACCCCGTCTGTTCACGAACCCGAGCCCCGCTACCCCTTCCATCCGCCGCCTCCCCAAGAACTGTCGCTCCTATGCTCGCGCCTCTGCCACCCTCTCGCCCCCCGACCCTTCGCCCGTGCAGGCAAGCGTATTGACGCGGCTTTGCAGCCACATTCCGGGCTAAGGACATGGAACGCTGGTGTACATACACCCCTGACACTCCTTTCGATCTTTTATCACGCCTCCGAGCTTCCTTGACCATTATGCTGCGCTGATCTCTCGATGTACCTCGGATGGAGGATGCTGTTTTCATTCGGGATTTGAAGGATCACTTTATGTTTATTGAGAGAGAAAATGCGATGTCTGCTTTCTTTTAAAATTCTTTGCTTTTGGTTTGCAAGTAGCTTAAGTATATTAAATACATATTCTACTTATAAATACATAAGTTAGATAAATTTGAGAGGTAGAATCAGGGCTCTCTCTAAAAGCCGTGAAGATTACGTAGGTTCGTAGAATGTAGCTGAGCAACATATGAAATTTCTCTTGAAACCTCTTCTACAATTCAAAGAAGTTCCTCAAAGTTCTAATCCCCACAAAGTATCAGTCTTCATGAATTTCCCAAGATGCTAAAACCTGCTTCGGGACTCGAACTTTCTTCCGTAGACCCAAAGGTTTCGAGTTATCACTATTAGAGTTAGCACAGTAAAATGAAAAGGGCGCGTATCTCGCTGCACCAAGTATGCCATGCAGTCGAAGGATTTCGTCCAGCTTTCTAATCCTAAGTACCACGTAATAGCGTTGTTCGCGCGAGCGAGTACGCGCGCGCAGCAATTCATTTCGACAAGCTTATTGTAAGTAAGAATTATGGGCAGGCCATAACGAGGCGTCTATCGGTTCGTTATGCGGCTGGCACGCCGCTGAAGATAATTGGATAGTACTCGGCAAAGTGCTCGAGCAACAATGGACACGGGAATAGGAGAGGTCTCGGGCGTCCTGCTTTTATTATCTTTTAACGGCGGCGACGAGCGAGCGTTCTGTAAACGTTTACACGGCCAGCGAGTCGCGAGTGAATCGGCTGCGCGTCGAACCGGTGAATAGACGGAGGAGCATCGAGGAAAAAAGCGAATTGAAACGTCCAGGAATGCTATTAACAATGGGGAGGAGAAAGAAACGGAGGATGATGAGGAAGAGGATGAAGTGGCGAAAGAAAAGCGAGGCGCGGGAATAGCGAAGGAAGCGGGCGTATTTAAATTTTTCACACGCGAAAACCATACGTTCCATTCAGTCCGCTCTTTCACGGCTCGCGCCTCGAGCTTTTGTCAGAAGCGTCCACCGGCGGAAACAAGTTTCCAACGATAAATGTTCCCGCGTATTTTTCAATTCGTTAAGGAGCGTATCGCGTGAAGGTGGTGCGCGCGAGCGAAAACGGGGAAGATCTAGTTATTCAAATAGTCTTTGGTTAATGCGCTCGCGCGGACGTTTATTCGCATTAACACGTCCTCGACGCGGACAGGCTGTGCCAGGCTCCACATTATTTAAGTCGCGATTCACCGAACAAGAGGCCTTTTTCTTGAGGCGTCCGCGCGCGGCTGCCGCGAGGAGACCCTTATTTAGCGCGAGACAGCCAGCCGGGCCGCTTAATTGCAAAAATTAACGCCGCGCCACCGCGGCCACCAGTGCCTGCCCGCGGCCGATTGTTGAAAACTAATTAGGGCCGAGATTTTATTACGCGGGAGCGTATAATACGCTTTCCGTTTGATAGCCGCGTGCTCTTCATAAAGGTCCAACGACTGACTCTCCTCCCCATCCTCCCTCCTCTTCCTCCTCTTCCTCCTCTTCCTCCTCTATCTCGTCTTCGCCTCTTTTCTGGACTCGCGCGCACCCGTGCTCCCTCTCCGGCCGCGCCTCCGCGCCCCCGCGTCGCGGCCTCTTGTGAGCGGGCGACAGTGTGTATATATGAGCCCCGGTAAGCCGAACCGTGTAGAGAGAGCGCGCGCGAGATTAACACGAGAGTAAAATAAAGGCTATTGAATCCCCCCATGGCTCTCTGAACAAAAATAGCCTCCAATGAGAAAAGGAACCTTACAGTTTCTTTTCAGCGCTTTCATAAAAATTTCTGAAAACTAATTTTCCTCTTATACGGACGACGCAGCGGGGCGCTCGGCGTGTATATAAGGAAAGGAAGGAACGGCCTTCGCTCGTTCACCCCTCTCTTTTTCCATCTTCTTCTTCTGCTTCTTCCTTCGCTTCCCCTCTTCTCTCGGACCACCCTCTCTCTTTATCCAACCTTTTCTCTCGTTCCTTCACCCTTTAGCCACCGTTACTCCAACGATACCGCCACCCTTGTCTCGCCAATGCTGCCTCCTACCTTCCACCCCCAGCCTCGCCACTCTTCCCTCGAGTTTCATTCCTGCTACAGCACTTTTATACGAGGTGCTAATCTTCCAGACAAGCCCCCAACATCCACCCTCCCTCCCATTCCTCCCCCTATTTCTCTCATTCCCCGGCTCTTCCTGCCTACCTTGCGAGCAACCCCCGCGGCTCACTCCACCTCGCCTCTCATACCCTCCCTTATAGCCTCCGCTAAAGTCACTGTCGGGATTATAATATAATATTGCGCTTACAAGGGTGAACGCGAGCTCCACGCTGGTCGCGTTCTCGACGAACATGGGGGTGCTGGCAATCTGTCGATCGTATCGGATTTGCTAACATTTCCTTTTGTACTTTGTCGCCTTCGCTCGCCTCCCGTTCGGGCAGCCAACCGTGGGCGACTGGGAAATATTAAAATGAGTTTAACACGTTCACTGCTCTGCAGGTTGTATGCGTCTCGGAACGTGTTATAGTGAATTGTGTAGTTACCGGTACATTAATTACCTGTGATAGAGCGTGTCCAAGTACTGTGCTTTCTAAAATTATGCTGTTACATTGTCTTGATGTAATAACGTAACTCTTTCATAGTCAAGTATTAGGGGTAACCATACTTAATTAACTATATTTCAAGATTAAACATGTACAGGTATGTGTCCAACCCTTTTTCATTTTATAATCCCCACTTTATATACCCACAACCTTATATCATCTCTTTGGTCAATTTTCAATTTTTCTCTTACAAAAAAATACCAATTTAATTTCCTCGTCGTTTGCTGGTGGTGTAGTCAAATTGTCATTTTCAGAGATTAAAACTTCTCTAATTCTTTTGAGAACAGTGTTGTTGCGATAATAACACATCTACTGTAAGCAAAAAAACTTCCCTCCCCAACCCAAGAAAGCGATCTCGACAAGGGTGAGAGGGTCCCACCTCGGGGCGCGCAGTATTACACGGGAATTCGTCGTTTCGTTCTGGCCGCGACACCGTGACGGTGTTTCGTCGTTTATTATCGGCGGGTCACATAACCCGTGGTCGGGCAGGCTGTCGCGGTCCCGCGGGACGCAGCCGGATACGCGGGAGACACAGGAACAATGTAGCCGCCTCTTGAATTATTCCCTTTGATTGCTTGCTTTCGTCTCGCTTCGCTCGCTCCGAGCCGAGCCGAGCTGACCTGACCCGCCTGCTTCCGACCCCGCGCTAGTAAAAGAGTTTCGCCAACTCCCCCTGGCTGTGCGATCGTAACGCGCGCCACTGTTCGGTGAACTCTGACGCGAAACGCCGGGGCTGACACCGATTACGCCCTTGTCGTCGGGGGGAAGACAGGGCGGCCCGAGGGTTGAACAGGCCAGACGAACGCCGATGGATGGGCGGATGGATGGATGGATGGCTGCGGCAATCAACCTCCCGTTAATACGGCTAAGTGGACACGAGCCTCTGTGCGCTGCCCGCGCGATTCAACCTACGTTTCCTTTTTTTTCCCCTCTCTCTGTCCGTCTGTTGGCCCCTTTTTCCGCCCGCGCACGAAGGTTGCCACTTGCCTTTGATACCGACCTTTGATGTCGCGGAGTGTACAAATTTCCTAACGTTCCCGATCGCGTTTCGCCTGATTTTTCGAACGAAGAGCATCTCCTCGTCAATGCGACCGCCGTTCCCGGAGATACTCGGCCTCGATGATTGTGGGCGGCCAAAAAGCGCCGAGCCCGCCTGGGATGCCCTGTAATTAATACTTTACTCTCGAAATTTCGTGACTCCCGAAAAACGTATCGATACCGTATCGTTTAGCAAATAGCTCGGGTCCTTGACGATGCTCGCTGCACCGTGAACGTCGCATGCAGTGGAGAGATATGGGTTTTGAGGTTTGTTTTGCATATTAATCTACTTCTGCTATTGATGAAGTTAGCTATATTTATCATTATGCGAGGTACAGTGTCTATGAGAAATATAGTGACTTTGTAGAAGCAGTAAAAATTCAAATGCATCGAGCCTCTGATAATAAGTGTTTCGGTGGTAGGACAAGTACTCAAGAACAGCTTAGAAAGGGTCCTAGCTCTTTGGAATTCTAGAGCAGCGCTGTCGAAACAAGGACTTGCGCTCCCTGTGGGAGCTAATAAAATAAATGTAGTCAAATAAAATACAGCCCTGACTCAAGTAACAGTGAATACATTGAATTTGGCGGCTTATAGCCACAAGGGTAGATATCGCAGGGTAGGCCACTAGAGTGGATCTTACCTTGTTCAAAAGATGTCAGAGGGACATATCTCAGGGGAGTGAGAGGTACCCGAGGTGCTCGAGACTACAAGTAGCCAGCAATAGATGTGACTATGTAATTCGGCCAATAAGGGTTTCCTTTCTCTGTTTCTTCGCGGAGTTGATCACATCCATTGATATCTTCTGACCTCCCGACAGCACTTTAACCAGCAAATGTGTTAAATTAATATGCCTATTTATTAAAGTATTTCAAGATTCCCCCCACACAACCTAATCTCAAAACAAGCTCCAAAACCCAAGATTCTCTCTAATTCCTCATCTCCTAAAATAGCCCTAAACTGCTCCCCCATTATCCCACTTAATGCATCAACCCTAAACCTAAAGGGCGTCGATTAGAGGCAGCCTTCCAGCTACTTTCGCGTAAAATTTGTGCGCACAAGCAGGAACCACAGATCCTGACGACAGGCCACTCCGTCATGCAGCACACAAAAAGGCCTTTATTGGCTGACACTGGACCTATTACATTGTGCGTTCGCGTGATCCATCTCCCGAGGACAGCGGGACAATGGCTCGATAACGCTTGAGCGTTTGATCGCGCGACAGCCCGACTGCGGCGCTCGCTGAAAGGGGAAAGAAGGAAGCGGGACCAGGCATTATTCGCGCGTCTCGCGGATCACGCTGGCTTTTCCGACAAGCCGCGTTACAAGGCACGTCACGCGACACGAAAATCCCGACGCACGGATTGAACGGTGGTCGACAGATAAGCGGCTAATAAATAAAAGAGGAATGAGTAAGCTGGAACCACCGCGGTCGATGACTCAGCCTTTCGTCGAGTTTCGCGGCGAACGCTCTTTTCTTCTTTGCCCATGGTTAATGAGGGGCTAGATGGAGGTGAATGGGAAGTCGATTATCTGTCGTCAGAAATATCGTAGGACGTTGGGTGGAATGCCCAATTTTTGTAGAAAAATTCGACCTTCCTGAAGAAAAATATATCACCTGGGTTAGTAAGAAGGTATTCACTGGATTGGTAAGAAAGTATTCACTTTGTTGAGTTTTTAGTTTACGTTCATGGATAGGGTGAGTAGATTTTATTTAGAAGATTGTATGAGCTCTCATCCCTTGAACAGATCTCAGACTGAAGATCTGAAAGTGGCCCTTCTAGAGGAGTTAACTCTTTAATACATAATGTATTAAAACCACAGAACCCCTTCTGGTTAAAGGGTTAATACAGTCCAACCTTCTTTCCACTGATCCACATTCTCGCGTCTATAGATCCAGCAGCGCAGAGACCTTGGAAAAATTAAGGATCACTTGAAAAACAGTTATCCACGGAAACACCCTCGTTCTTAATCGCGGGTATCCGGCTTTTGAAGGGTGAGCGGCTCGCGCAGCGCGTGAAAGTCCTCTGGATGAAAAGCCTCCGCTGGGAGCGCATCTAATTTCGATATTACGATAGCGATCGGTTGAATCGGTTCAAGGGCTTGGGTTGAAAGCATTTACGCGATATTTATTGAACGTTGTTGCCACAGGCGTCGTGGTAGTCGGTGAATGGGGGAGCGGAGCCAACAGCCCGGAGAAAGATAAAGGTGGCGATGAACAAGAGGGCCAGAGACACGGACGAAAGGATAGAGGAAGACAGCGAGAAAGGAAGGGGGCAGAGAGGGTGGCGAGGAAGGGGTTGGGGACGGGGGAGGGAAGCGAGTGAAAGCACGGCTTGGGCAGAGCGCGAATAGGCGAATCAATCATCCTGCGACTCATTAGCCCCGCTGGTGTGCTCTTCTCCCTCTCTGACACCCCCTGTATTATCTTCTCCTTTCACACTCTCTCGTTCGGCCTTTTTTCTCGTTCCGCTCTTTTCCAGGATACCTGGCTTCTTCTATCCCCTCGTCCCGCTTCTTCGGCAGACGCGAATCCTCCGTCGGTCTTTCACCGACGCCCCCGTTACAAGAACGATGTTCGCCACTCATTATGACCGGTTTCCATGGCGTGCTCGCAACGGCCAGCCTCTTCCCAGCTCCCTGGATCCACTGAAACAAAAAGATAACGCGAGCCAGTGGTTGTCCGCGAGGAAAATGCCTCGGAGAACAGAGGAAATCGCGGCCTCCTCGACGCTACAAGGTTTTTGCCCAGCCGCTTTCATGCACGAATTGGCTCCGCTGTCTGAGCGGGGATTACCTATTGAAACGTTAATTAAGGGAAGAGGAGAGCGACCTTCGGGTCTCGCAATTAACGCTGCGGCACGCTGACCGTGGCAGTTCGGCAAGCGATCCTCCTTCCGCGAGAAGGAACGAGTCCTGGCAGGTGATTACACCTGCGTTACATAACGCGTTCGTTAACCAAGGCCCGTTATTTCCCAGCGATTTGATCGAGCGAACCGTTTATCGCGAAACCGGTAATCTCTGCCCCCCTTTCCTCGTTTTTCTGGACCCGTCCCAGGTGCCGACCCTTTTGGCTCCAGCTTTTTCACCACTATCTCGACTTGTGCCCTGCTTGTGATCTTGGCAGGGTGGATCGTTATATGAAGATAGGAATAGCGAAGTAAAGTCATGTAAAGGAATAGCAAAAGCATCGACGAACTATGAAACTTGATTGATGGTATCAGTACCTAGGTGTAGGGGAAGCCAGGGCTAGTTGACTAATGGGGTAAGGTGATTACTTCTCTTTAAATTGTGTATTATAAGGTAGACGATATTCAGACACTGAAACAAATGAATGTCTAGCTCGCTCTGAAAGTGTCGCCGCGTTAGAAATCGGTATATTGTAGCACTATTAATACACTATTTCAAGGGAATGCTCTACCTATAGTGATATAAAAATGTGAAAAAAGATTGCAAAAAACTCACCTCTATACAAAGAAATGGATAAACAAGAAATGTATAAAAATTCAAATTTTCTTGTAAAACAAGAGTGAAGTATTAATCGATATTCTGTCAGCCTAGAGCAACCGATCCTTCTCAAGGAAGCTAATACCGACCACGATCTTCGAAAGGTATCGTCCGAGAGGCATTTCGAATCGCGGCGATGATTAAATTCTATGGCACCGTTATTCGAAGAGAGCGGGGAGCTCTTCCATCAACGTCAACAATGACTACCAAAGCACGTCGTTGCATAATACATTGGACGTAGCCGGGAGAGGAGCGTGCACAGACGTCGAAGCCGTCTCTGTTCGCGTAGTGAAGTTCCTCCACGGCATACAGGGACCGGACCCATTAGCAGGATATATCGAGTCCCGTAGGATTAGCCTAGTTGCCCCGCAGCGGCCCTCCTATCAACTCAAAGGACAAACATAACTACTTTAGTCTCGGCCGCAAACTCAAGGGTTAAGCGAGCCTCCGTTCCGCTTTACGCGAGTCCTCACGCACCCCTCAGGATACGCTATCCTTGAACCTTCCTGCCGAGTCCCCCTCAACCTTCGTCCCTGTCACGACGCGCCAAGGTTCGTCCCGGGCCAGAGAGCGAGTCAGGATTGATTCGGGCTGAATATTTCATGCCGACCTGGGCACCAACTCGTTGCCCCTCACAGTTCATTAAGGTCATTATTGTATGATGAATTTATCGTCCATCGGTGCCCCTCTTCGCCGCCGATCGCGAGCATATGGACACGCCGAACTTAACGAGCAATTAATCGCCAGCGTTAATGATTCTTCGGAGCGGGAACGTTTTCCTTCACAATTCAATTCTACCGTTGCTCTTTTATCTTTTCCTTTTGATCGTTCGGTTAGAATCGAGAATGCGATGAGAAGGGGAAGCAGAGAGAGGAAGAAGAACTGAGAAAGGGAGGAAAAGTGGAAAATGCGAGACAGAAAAGTTCTTCGTTTCTATTTTTATTCTATTCAGTAAACAACGTGCAGGCATCGCATCACTCATGCACATTGAACGTAGAAACTGTTCTCAGCGGCAGCAAAAGCAGCCTACTAATCCTATTACCAGTATAATTGGTTGCTCTTCCGCTCAAGTATTCAGCAGAGCACACCGCTGCAACCCCAAAATCGAAATGCAGGCCCGATTCGCTACCGAGCTCTATTATTAATAATAGATCCATCTCTACGCGAAATAATGTACGCGGATAGTAAATACTGATTAAATGCGTCGGTTTGATCGGATAAGGGGTATCGGTGCGGCAACAAAGCGCACAGAAGCAGATCGAAACACAGTCGGAATCGAACAGGCGGCGCAGATATGGAGGCTCCATCGAAAAGGTCGATTATTTGATATCTGTAAGCTTATCGAACCGTCACGCGGCGATCTAATCAATAGGCAGAACGGTTGCTAGGGCAATGCGCGGCGCGCATCTCTGCAATATCGTAATTATAATTATTAGCTAAACACAGAGCGAGCGGAGCGAGCGGCGCTGGCTCTGTGGCCCGCTCGCATCGAACGCGCGTACTCATACCTTTCTAACGGTTTGAGCGGGGCTGTTTCGATGCTCTGCCAGTGTGCGCGACTGCGATATATCCTAGGCATGCATTATGCACGGTATCCTCTCATTGGCTCGTACCCTGCAGTCGATACTCCGCATTGAATGGCTGTCTATAGACGCAACGCTCTCCGCCGCTGTTGCGTTTGTTGCGATCTATTAAGCGGAAATATTCGGTCTCAATGAGAGAGAGGAGATTCGACCGCGAACGCGCCGCCGAGACCATATTTATTTTCAAGGGAAGTATCGCGCCGTGAAACCGACCCAGGGGGCGAGAAATCCCCGTTGATCGCTACCTCTCGCGATATTTTCTCGATGGAAATTAATTGCGATCGACACCCCCTCGGAGATTCGCTCGCCTCTCGATCGACGTAGCTTTTCACTGTTCAGGGTGAGGTTGCTTGCGAGGGTTCAATGCAAAAATTCCTCTACATTTTTTATTTCAGGTTTCATGTAACTTTTACATTTTTTAATGATACTTTAGAAACTACTATTATGTTTCAAGAGTATAAAGCATCCTCTCTACAGTGAAATTTGTCTTGCCGCATGACTCGAGACGAGGTCTCGAGATCCCCCTACAATGTAAGACATGGGTAGATTGTTTTAGAAATTTTTAGGAAATTTTCCGCAGTTTTTTTAGTTAGTGTTAAATTTGATCATTTTCTATTTTTTACGTGATTTAAAAAATTAGAAGATAAGTCAGAGGATGATTATAGACATCCAAGTAAGATGAATTTGCGTTTGAACCTTTTTTCTAATTTAAGTATTTAAAGTGTAGGATGTATCTCTAATTAAAAAGTTAATGAATATACGATAAGCCTGATCGTCTTGACGACCCATTACTGAGCAATACGATCTTTGCACTCTGTCACCTCTCAACTTCCTGGGTCATGTCCTCTACCTAACCGTGCCTCTCAGTCCAGGTTTTTATTTCGGGCCCTCAATGATCTGATCGCCCACGGAAAAATACGTGTCCCTTCCAATGGCTAGATTGTTGAAGTCAGGAACAATTAGGACCATTAAGATTCTTCCACAAAAAATAAGACATCGCTTCCAGACATACAGCGAGACAAGCTTCAACCGAGTAGGGGATGGTCAAGATTTATACCTCGTCTTTCAGTAGATTTCGAAATCAGCAAGCTCCCACTAAACACTTGGCACAAAGACCGGGAAATATCGTGAAAGACCGAGGGAGCCCTCCGTTGTTTTTCCAGTCATAGAATCGCGGCGACTCGAGGCGGCGTGGCGAGGTCGAGGTACGGCAATCGCCTTTCAATCACCCGCGGAAATTGCCGTCGCGGTGCAAATAGCGGAATGTTTGAAATTACAAAACACGCGGGGCGCGAGGAAAAAGGTCGGGGAAACGTCGTTAAACTCGCGGCTCGACTCCGATTCCGAAATAACCGGCGGTTTCTTGCGCGTCGAAGCTCGTTCGATTCCCACCGACATTGCCCCGGGCTAAATAGCCGTGCAACCCTGCCCCTTCCTTGCTTGCGTTTCTCATTAACTTTTTATTTCGAGAGCACGAAAAGTCGCTTCTTCGGATGAAGTTCCTCCGACCTCCGGTCTCGCTTTTCTCCTCTTCCTCGTCCTGCCCCCGCCCCTCTGCTCGCCCCCCTGCTCGCCCCTTCCACTTGGAACTCGTGCCACTATCCGGTGGCGTGTCGAGACGATCCTTTAAAAAATTCGCGAACCAGCTACCGAGAGAGGCCGAGGAATCTCGACGGAGAGGGCAGAGGAGACGACGGAAGACGGGAGCGAAGAAACAAATGCGAGGAGATCAAAGTACGCCTCAGGCTCATTGGACGGAGCTGATTATTTTTATGACGTTATAGCGAGGCTGTCCAGAAGATGAGATGCCTCAGACCCTCGATCGTAACGGGCGCCTTTGCCGAGGGCCACCCCTCGTGCCGCTGACAGTGCTACCAACTTGCCCGTGTCCCGTGACCGGAATACATCCACGTCCTCCCGCTTCCGTCAGCCAGCCTTTTATTCCCGCGTCCTTCTTACGTTATTACCCCGCTGCCTACGTTCCTGCCTATCTGATGAATTAATGGACATTGCGGGTGGCGCTTGGGACGAGGGGGGCGCCAGGGAGCATTATGTTCGCGGGGATCAAAGGAGATTAATTCCGTGATTGAGGAAAACTCGATCTGGAATATTGCGGTATCGAGTGTAGAAGGAAGCTTAGAAGCTGTTTGGGATGAATAGTGTGATGTTAAGTGTTGTGTTACTGCTGGGCGGAATTTAGTGTAGGTTACAATTTTAGACAATATTACTTCTATAATTTATGGTAATAGCTACTTCAGGAGTCCATGGTTATAGTTACAGCTTTCACTCTGAACTCTGCTTAGGTATACATTTTCTTTTCGTCAATATGATTTCTGATTTTGAAACGTTCTTAAATTTTCAGATATTTCAATATTCAATACTAAAGCTTCAAAATATTTACCCTGTCATATTGTGTCTGTCAATTATTACAAATTTTCTCGAGAACCAATCGTCTTAACCAGTCATCTAACGCTTGAGAAAGGTTTTAGTGTTAAAGTAATAATACATTTACGTATTACACAACGAACTTACGGTTTCTTCCTCCTCAAACAATCAGAAACCACTTTACCAATGGCAAACGATTCCCTCTCGCAAAGAAACATCTCCACGCTTTTCAAGAGAGATAACTTTGCTCCAGAGTAGCTGTCAGTCGCGACGGTTTTTGCGTCGATACATTCTCTGGCTCGTTACATAATAACTGAACGTCGTACCAGTAAAAAGAAGTAGCCGATGTTAAAGATGAGAAAGCCGTGTACTGTCGTGCAATGCGCACTCCCGCTGATCGACGATGTTATTCTTCCCATTCTTAAGCAAACGAGCAACGACGCACGACAATCGAAGGCGGTATCTTGCCTGACCAGTGACGGTCCCTTTCCTCTGCCCGTGTATCGACGCGGAGCCACTTGTAACGATGTTGCAAGCAGCTTGGAATAGCGTTACGTTCAGACTTGTTTGAACGACACGCGGAAGCTTTTGAGATCGACTGCGGAGAAGGAAAGGAATTGAGGTCCATTGTTGCTATTCTCCCGATTTGTTATGGTTGTACCCCTTCTGAAGAACATCTATTATATCTACTAGTTGGAAATAGACGTCCTGTTAGGCCCCTATTACACTAGCATCTTCTACAACAAATTTATTCATGTGTAATTATGCATACCGTTTTTCAAATGTGCCGTTTCATCGTCAGTATTTATTTCATTTATCACTGGCTAAATATTTTTTATGCGACAAATAATGACTGTAGTTACAACTATGATCGTTTGACGAGGGTTAAACAAACTCTGTTGCAAACATCACAATATAATTAAATTTTATATTTGTATTAAAGGCTAAAGAAAATATATATTTCTTTATTATCGAAGTCACAATACTATCAAAAACAGATTTTTTCTGTCGATTCTGGTCAAGGATCAGGATGACCAGTGGAAGCTGGTCGAGGGTCAGGGCGACCAATGGAAGGTGGTCGTGGGTCACCATTGACCCGAGCGCAGGACTTAAACGGTCCGTACTCCTATGATTTAACGCCTAAGCTGCGGCAACGGGCGTCGGAGGGGGGAAGAGAAATGAATTACGCCTCTCAGCGGTGCGTTTCGAGGCACGCGGCCGAATCACTATGCTTCGCGCGTTCGAGTGAACGCGCCTCTACGCCGGCATTTCTTCAACGAAAATAACGCACGGTATTTATAGGCGGTTTTTATGTGAAAAGCTAAGTGCTGCTCGTAAAGTTACATCAAGAACGCGCACCGAGATCGGGCCGCCGATGATTTCGTTTTCTCCAAGCGTGCAAATAATCGACCCTCTCACCGTAAATCGCGTTCGTCTGGCTGAGCTCGCGTAATTGTAACAAAGTAGGCGAGGCTCGTTTGTTAAGTGGATTCAGTAACGAGAAGCGTACGTGAGAACCGTTAATTGATATGCTAATCAGTGGCAATGCAGATATTATTGCACGGTTATGCATTTTTAGCTCGGGCCCAGTGCATAGCTATTCATTAGCGTCTTTGCGAAACTGGTTCCCCCTCCGGTCATTCCTGTTTACGCGGTTAATACGCTGTCATTTGGTAGCGATTTCAGATCGTTTTCTCCTCAGCGGCAATTAACGGTAAACCGAGAAAGTGTACGTTGCGCGTTGATAACTGATATCAACGTCGCGCGACCGACAACATAGTTTCACGGAATCAGTGCGACGAATCTGTTGAAAGAATGTTTTCTCTACCAATTATGCACAGACTGATATTATAAAACAGTCGGTAGCAAATTGCAACATCTGATTGGAAAGGGTATTAAAAGCTAAAATCTGGAGGGTAGAATGCGTTCAACTAATTAGAAGAGAAACATCCTTAGAGATAATTCAGACGTGATAAAATACATTAAGAATTATAAAGTATGAGAAGTGGAGCATCAATAGTTCTGGTTTGCTTCGGAGCACATACAGGATGTTACATTATCTATGTTGTATTATCTATAGATATTCCAGCTGCAGCTAAAGAAATGACTATTTTTTCAAGGTTTAATGGTTGAATCTTTGCCACCTTTAAACCTTGAACTATGTGTTTCACATTGCATATTGTCCTTTCCTTCTCTTCTTTAATATGCTTAAAAAGTGAAAACTACCCTGCATCATAAAATCATGAATTTATGGATATTTGTTGCAATAATGTACCACAGATTAATGTATCGCATCACACTAATATGAGTTTCGATTCTTCGCCACCAAATCCTAATTAATTCATAATTCTTAGCGCACGTATTCCACCGTGACCAAATTTCTCTCTTCAGCAGGTTCGCCCAACATATCTATCATGCCCAGCGAATAAAAGAGCAGCCCTTACGTGTGCCACGGATCGTTAGCGGATGCACAGAAAATGATGCATGCACGATTCGTAGCTGGCATAATTGAGCTTGGTCACTCGAGTCGATCGGTGTACTTGAGGTCCTTTTCCAGCTGCCACGGCCGCCCCATTATTCGCCCGATCCCGCTAATATGGACCACGTGTTTTGAATAGCGAAACTAGAAGACGGTCAGCCTGAAGGGGAACGGTCGAGAGTCGCGCTTCAACTGCTGAAGCAGCACGTGCACTGTTCCTCCGACCTTCGACATCCTCCTCCACCTCCATCTGTTTCTTCCAGCACCTATAGCTGGCCGTTAGCCCTTCCGCGGCAAACAACAGCCTCGTTGTGACCGCCTCGTTCTGCGCGTGCACTCGTCGCCGATTTCGTGCACGCGTGCCTCGGTTTACGGTTGCTCGATTCGATGTAACGCCACTCTTGCGGTTGGCCTCATTGCGAAATCGAGTGATACGGTATTCCCACACACGACGGAGAAATTATCGAGAGAGTTTTCGAAGGCTACGATATGTCATAAGTAGTAGATAATTAATAGGGGAAATTTGGTTTTTAAAGCAGAGTTGCAAAGGGTAGTAAAATTCGTTCTGTAGCTCAGCCTTTTATTATGATGCATTTGGAAGGACAGAGATGATGAGGAATTGTAGAGCAAAGAATTATGGTGATGGAGAGATATTTGAGACACCCCCTGGCGAAGGATCGCAATTAAAGGTAGCAGGGCTTCGTATCGAGGGGCAATTTTAAGTTGCAGGAGGAGGGGGCGAGAATGGAGCAACGTTGTAACATTGAACCTGTCCGCCGATTTCACAAGAGGGATTTCACATTCGTCGATCGGAGCGGGAGCATCCTCGACCTTTATCTACGAAAAGTCGAAGACAGATAGGGAGGGGGAGGGAAATCATTCCTATAGAAACGTTAATAATAATAATCATAATAATTCCCTTCTCTTTTCACGATGTCTGTTCGACGCGGCCTTTTCATCGGGCCATGAATGGGTCGAACGAGTTGAGCCACATCCTCTCTTCCGAGCTCCCTTTTTCCTACCTCCTGCCACCATCTCCGCCATCATCGCCGTTCGAGCCCCTCACCCACCTCCCTCAGCCCCGACAAGGAACATCTACCAGAGACTGCGAGACCAATTGTACGCTCGGTACCGATCTAGGAGCCTCACGTATGAAAAGAGCCCAGTTTCTACGCTTCTTCTCGAGTACCTTCCGGCTTTCTTGGAAATTTCATGCCAGAGAAATGTTCCTGGCTTCGCCTCGAACATCGAGTCGATCCAATTTTATCGCGAACGCAATGCCATGCCTTTCAATGGGCTACGCTGACTTTGCTCTGCTCGTCTTTCAAGTTCAACGGATAACAATTTTGGTGGTGGTTGCGACGCTGATGACAGCGCCGCGACTTTCGTCTCTGCCTTATTGCCGGGGTCGCTTATGGAGTTTTAGAAAGGACCTTGGCAAAATTCTTCACATAAATGGAGTCGGGACTGAAATTTAGAGGTTCTTGCGAGTGGTTGGTTTAATAACTGTTCGTAAAATAAATTCCTGTGATACTTCGTTTGTGGGCTGTTTAAAATTTGTAATAAGTACTACATACTAATATGATTTCTGAACCTTAGAACAAGACTAAGCCAAGTTCATTTTTTTCAGAATTAAGTTTTCTCCAGCATCTTATTGCTTTCTCTTCATTGTATTAGAATAATAGGACTTTAGTTAAGTCAGGTTGTAAACTATTTCAAATACTGTGTTAAGCAATGTGTATCCCATTTGTGTTTCGGCTATCCTGAAAAATAACAAAAGTGGACTTGAGTCAGTCTGGCTCTGAGGTACAGATTTAGTAAGTAGACCTTTTGACACGATACAAGACACTGTATTTTCAAAGTTGAATTTATTACTCAGATTCTGGAAGCCTTTAAAAGTGTACCAGAGGTCATGTAACACCCTTCTATTCACTTCCAAGAGTAACAGTACACATCTACATACGTGTTCACTCGAGTGTTTCCTATGACATCTACTCTCAAGAGCATTGCTCTTCCCAAGCACTCTCCTATCTACCGTGTAAGTACATTGGCAAATTTGACACTCCAGAACGCCTCCCAATAGTTGTACTCTGAAACCAACACGTATGCACCCTACATCGGTACGTGACGCGAGATGAAAGACAAAAGTAGTGAATGGCACACGCCTAGGAATACCAAGCCGCAGCTCTCACAGCAGAAGAATCAATCGAATAGCAATAACGTCACCGCGGCCTGAAATCCGTGGCACGCTGCCGTGCACGTGGTTTGATTCGCGGCGAGGGAAGAGAGGCTCGAAAGGGTACATAAGAGGCAGCGATGCGAGGGAGAGCCGGAGGAGCGGGAAAGGAGAGAAAGGCAGAGAGACGGGTATAAAAAGACCCGCTTCTCGAATTTACCCTCCGCCGTCGTTCCTCTTCCGTGGCTCTGGCTCGTACGTGCAACGCGCCAGTCCACCATCACCATGCACCGCCAGCACACGAACAGACGTTCGCGAATTCGGGCGTGCTCGCGCACGCTCACGCACGCTCGAAACGCCGGTTGCAACACGCTGGTGTGTTGTATGCCTTGGCAATACGGAAGAGAAGAGCGCGCGATATCGCTGCGTATTATAGCGGAGAAGCGACTCTATGGGCCACGGTACGCGCACGTCGGGTAATCCGATCAAATGGCAAAGTGGATCGCAACAAAAAAAGACGATGATCTCTATCGCTGGCCCGTCGAATTTCAATATGGACCGGCACGCCCGAATAACCACCTATCCCGCGCAGGTATTCGTACGTGTTTTATATGAAAGCCGGAGTCGAATCCTTTGCGCGGACGCGGGACGAGCGGAGCCGATGTGAATGCCGCGGGGCGCACCCGCGCTACCGGATCTGATATACCATAACCCTCTCGAAATCGGTCTGCGAGTCCACCGAATGCCGCGGCTGTGTACCGATCATCACATTCAGGAGCATAATTATGACTGCCGCATGGGCTCTTACCTTTGCTGCTCTTCTTTGGCTTCGTTCTTCTTTGCGATCGAGGGGGTACTAATTACCATCGGTGGGGCTGTTGTGATAGGTACAATTTGCGATGGTAGGAGGTTGAATATTATGGGAGGAGGAGGACTCGAAGTGGGGATAGGAATATAAATTTATCATTATAAGGATGATAGGGAGCAATACTTTCTGATTCATATATGTATTCATGTCTTTAAAAAGGTTTTATTTGCGTCAATTTCTGAATGAATTTGACAATAGTAAGTTTCATTTGTCACCACTGTAGCTCTACGTTATCTTAGAAATTTAAAAAAGAGATCCGTTCTGATGTAGAATTAACATAACACAAAACATCCCCAGCAGCACAGTACCTATAAGTATACAGCTACGAACGAAGCTAGGCTTATTAGAATAATCATTAAAAGAAAACAATGTGAAGAAAGTCTTGAAGCAACAAGAGGAATATCGATCAGAGTCACATGTCTAGCCAAGCATGAAATGGATAACTACAAACATGTTGGAGGAATCGCGCAACTACACTTATAATCTGCGGCAAAGGAATAATCGTTTATTCTCTCCAGGATACCTCGGAGTATTGCTGATCTCCTTCGCGCAGGAAAGTCAATTGGCCTGTCGCGGTGCCAATAAAGATTTCAAGAGACCCCTCGAACAGTTAACGTAATCGTTAGTATCGCTCGTTACTGTATCGAGAACAGTAATTAATCGCTCGGTACGGATCCATTAATAACTCTGATTATTTCCAGCCGAACATTTGTTTCTCGTTTTTTTCTCGCACGCCCAACGCGTCCCTCGTACCATATTTTCCTAACAAATGACCGATCACAAAGGTTCCCTCGTATTTCTTCGCGGGCAGTTATCGTGATAGAGCGATAGCGTTAATCCGGTTGCTCAACCGCGACCTACGGTCCGCACGAGGAAACGGTATCGAAAGGTCAGTAACGGCAATTAAGGTTCGACCATATTCTTGGCTTTGAAAATCCTCGGGTATTCGCGTCGACGCCTATTTAGAGCCCGTAGAATTTCTTTCAAATGCCAGTTTCTGCACCTGCCATTAATCCTTGGGAAGGCTCGAATGTTAATCGGCCAGCGTTCCTTTTGCTTGCTGAATGCCAGTAATTTACGTCGTCGTAAGACCTACCGTCATTTCTCACATTTTCAAGGCGTCTGCGCGCTTTTACACGCGTTCCTGTCGATTCGTGCCACTTGTTGGGTCATTATTGCTGGGAGCTGGTTGCCGCGCGTCACTTGCACGCGTGCGGTGGCCTTAGAAGCTTTCTAAACGCTGGCGAAGTTTGACCCATTGAAATGGTGAGTCAGGAAACGGTCCAGTATATGGGGCATTAACATGAGAAAGGATTTTCGAATTTACACTGAAGCGAAAAGATTGGGAGATTGAAACATCAAGTTGAATTCCCCTTCGTTGTACAGAAAATGCTTGCGAAGAGCTATAGTGTTCCCCAAAACACCTGATAAGGTCGCATAGTTACCTAAAACACAAGCAAATCGTCAGAACCACATTCCAAAAGAACGTAATCCACCCTCCTGTTCCCATAAAGTCGTACTATGCTATGTAATGGCTCGAAACAATTATTCCCTCATTCAAGAGACACAGAAAAGTCATCCACACCCCAGCGTCGAGGCAAGCAAAGGCGACTCCTCTATTTAGGAGCCAATAGCCCGAAGAGTCTGGTAGCTCTAAAGATTCCCTGGTTGTTCGACGGGAAAAACGATAAAGAGCCGTGACAGGGTGGGGCAGAGGGGTGGCTAGGAGGGAAGGGAGGAAGCACCACCTTCAGAGGACGAGGAAGATGCGTTTTTGTCGACGTCGTTACAGAAGGGCGAGAAGGCTGTTTCTTCTCTCCTCCCCGCGTCTTCTTTCTTTCGTCGAGGCGGCGCATTTAAGAAAGCCCACCCTCCGCCGTTCCTTTCTTCCCTTTCATCGCTCACAGTGGCCGCTCGCGGCTGCCTCGCAGCGACGCCGAGCGACGCGCGAACCAGACCGAGAGGGTGCAACCTCCGCGGGACGAGGAGCGTGTTTGTCAATAGCCTGTTAATGCGCTAAGCCATTAATCATTGCGAGCGCCTCGCTCCTGTCACCGCTAACCTTAACCATCCCCCGTGCCGCGTCCTAAGGGCGAAGGAGCACGAGGGGCTGCCGTTCGCTCCGTCACTCCCCGACCCCGCCACGTCCCGCTCCGCGTCGAACGTCGACCACCTCTCGACGTGTTCTTTCTTCGCGCGAACACCCTACTTTCCGCTACCGACGACAGCCGATCTCGACCGCGCACGAACAGCCTTTGAAACGGTCCGTGGCTGGGATTAAACGCGTCGCGATCCAGCTCCTGCTCGGCAATCAATTATTCGATGCAGACGGTTCCTGGAACTTTTGCATGGCCACCTTGTCGCTCGGACGGGGCTTATTGGGGTCAGACGTGGATTTTGGGAAATGAAGCAGGGACCAGGGAATGGGGTGGGAGTTGGATGCAGAAAGACGGCAATAGAGGAAACATTGTATAAGGGTAGGAGAGGTAGCTCGCTGACTTCCGTATGCATTGGTCTGCTTATGAATCAGCGGCGAATTCCTAATTGGGAATAAATACCCAAATGACCGAACACTAAGATAAGAGAATAAGTACACTGATGTATTTGATAGTTACTATCTAGGAAAGATCGATCCCTCTAGAGGATCCAAGGAGATTGTACCATGACTGGTCAGACCAAACGTCCTCTCAATAAAACACGATACATAGTTACATTCTACACTTAATGGCTAACATATGTAGCGGCACTCGTAATAAAATTTTCGAAGCATAAATTGCTAGCTCTTCCCAAAATTAGATTCTCCCTAGTTTTTCTTGTCAGAGTAGGGAATAAAGTTGCGTTCAAAGTACCTGAACACAATACACCGAATTGACTCGTTGGTTAGAGAGTCTTCATCCGCGTGAAGGACATCAAAAAGAGCGGCGAAAGCATTGGAGCACGGTCGCATAATAATATCTTCCAGGCACGGGTGCGGAAATTCGCTCTCTCTGAAATAACCGCGCGTTTGCGGGCGGATTGCGCGCGGGCGCGTGCTCGCGCTCGGTCGCCGAGCCTGTGGAGATGATGATCGGGGGTCTCCTCTCGTCTATGACGAGAGAGCGAGAGAGGGAGACCGTGGCGAACAGGAGAGACTGAGCAGAGCGAAACAGGCACGAAACGAGAGAATGAGAGAGGATTCCGCCTATTTATAGCGTTCTATTCGTTTCGGGTGGGTTTCGGCGCTGCACGGATCTGGCATGATGGAAGGCATTATTATGGTAAACCAACGGACGGGGCTTCGTTTATTATCTTCGAGTTTATTGTGCTTCCGTGGCCGATTAACTCGTCTAGTCTCGAGATCGGAACCGCTCGTTCTGATCTTGCGTACACAAGCGTGTTGCACGCTCGGATGCTCAGCTTTTGAAGCTGTCGAGCGTAGTACCAGTACAGGGACGCACTTGGAAAGTACTACGATGAGCTGGTGTCTTTCGAGTTATGAGAGCTTCGAGGTGATTCTTGAGAAAAAAGAAGTATTGACACGTTCACTATCCTATGACCCATGTATGGATTAGACCAATTTTAACAATGATTTGTAAGGATATTTTCAGAGTCGATTTGTATTAAATTTTCGACAAAAGAATGTGTAGGTGTTGTTACTTATACTCTCCACTATTTTGGAGATAATATTTTTAATAAATTTGGGAAACTTGTATCGCTTTCCTGAATGTAGAAATGAATAAGTACCTTTTCGTCTGTGAACGCTTTAGTGCTTCTAAGAAAAAGGAACGATTCAGAGGATAGGCGTAACGTTCAGCTATTCCTCTGTTTGTACAATTTATCTCGCGCCTACTAAATCTTATAGTTACGCTCCCTGTTCTGCCATTCGAATCTCCCAGCGTCGCGAATCCATTAATCCTTTCGTTTCTTATCTGACAAGTTACAAAGTAGCAATGGAGCCTACAGTACATATGTACACGTAACGCGCGTTTTCTTCAAATTCTAATCTTGGCGATGGCTCTACTACGTTGTAAGTTAATCTACCATTAGTGTGAAGTGTATGTATCGTATCCAGAAGTTAAAAAAGAAATTTTCTGTGTTATCTAACCTTTTACTTTATCCTCTTTCTCAAGCTACAGGTGTACTATAATTACTTCTAAGTGGAAAGAGCAAATGGAAATTCATTGACAATGGTAATAACTACAATTCTCGTATGCTACAAAATTTGAAAACAATTTCCTTAAACTCTGAATTTAATTCACCTATACGAGTTCCCCTATTCCCTCACATTTCTCACAATTTTATTAGCAAAAAGAAGATGCTATCCATGTCTACCAAAGTACCGCAGTAAAAGTCAAGGCTGACATATTCGAAGACGAATAACCGCAGGTTGACGACACAGCGACGACAGAAGCTCATCGGGGCGAATCAGCGCGCGGTCCCAAAAATACCGAAAATTGAAGCCGATTGTTTTCCGCCCGGCACATTCGACGGGTCGAGACATCAAAGACAGCTCAGACATCAAACGACGCCTGAAACGAGCACGCGGTTCGCTACTAAAACCAAGGAGCCGCGTACAAAGCGAGCGATTGAAGTGATCCGAGCCTGATCGGTGTGTCCGGATGCGGCCGACATCGCGGATGGACGATACATCAGCGTAAGTGCGCGATGCGATGCTGCCTACCGACTACAAACTGCTTATTGTTTTTCAGCGTCCGCTAGGCGTAACGGCGCGGCAAAGAAGGGCGCAGCGAGCGGAGACGATAATAATAGCCAACCCAGCGAGTGAACGAGCCGACGAGCGGGCTCGCTCCCGCGGCGGCTACTCGCGCCGTTTTCTCGCTTCGCCTTTATGAAATATCCACGCCATTCTTTCCAGCCTGACTCCCTGACAGAGCGAGCGAGGCCGCGCGAGAAAGAGAGAGAGAGCTTCATTCATGAACACAGCCGCGCGGAGAACAGTGATCCGCACTGTGCGGCCACGCCGCTTTAATTGCGCGTGCACACGCGCACGCGTGTCGGTAACGGATACACTGTTTTTATCGTGCCAACGAACCGATCCTCTTTCTCCTCACGCTGTCTCGCTGACTGTCCCTTCTCCCTTTTTGGGCTTTCCCGTGAATGGCAATAAGGGAGACAGGTTGAGTTCTAGGTGGGGTGTATCTACTGTAGGGCCTTGAGTGATTGGCATAAGGAGAGTGTCGAATCTCTAGCGACCTCTTCATGGCTGATTTAATAAGTAGGTATTGT
Organism: Calliopsis andreniformis; assembly: GCF_051401765.1. Classification (NCBI taxonomy): domain Eukaryota; kingdom Metazoa; phylum Arthropoda; class Insecta; order Hymenoptera; family Andrenidae; genus Calliopsis; species Calliopsis andreniformis. Next base: position 26,327,702 of record NC_135064.1, read on the forward strand.
TTTCTGTAGATTATTAGATATTAAATCGGAATTCGTTTTTTTTTTAAACCTTACTGCGGTTCCTGGAATCACTTTATTAACATTTACTTATAATGCACCTAGGTATACTGTGAAAAATATTTCTTCTAGTCTACAACAAAGCTAGAAGAATATGTCTCGATTCAGACTTAGCAAAATCAGTAGAATAAGTCTCGAGGCAGACAAAGCGAAGTTAGTAGATTAGGTCCCAAGTCAGACACATTCCACGCGACTTTTAGGAGAGTTTCCTCAGCAATCAATTACTCTGAAATAAAGCCTCAACTTCAATTTCATTATTCTTCATTTTTTTTCTATTTTGGCATGTAGAATCACCCTGTCAAATTTCGGCTATTTATTGTTGAACAACCTGTACTATTGTTTAACTAACACTGTTCTAGTGCTCTCTTATTATTATTAGAATTATAAATGCGAGTAAAAAAGAGTGCGAATAATTGGAACGTGGTGAATTGAGAATTCACTATACCTAGGTAGCAAGAGAACTGGTACACAATGTTAGAAAATGGTGGAGTTGACGTACAATTTACTGGTTCTTAGTATCATTACTTAGACACCGAAGAACGCATAGGTACACCATTTACCGCGATAGAAATAAATTTGTTACTGCAGTACGCAAGAGTTACTTAAAGGGAACACGAAGGTTAATCAGCCGTACGTTTCGCCGTGACTAGCAAACACGATTCCTGCCAACACGATCCGTCAATCACACTTCCCGAGTACACCGTATTGCGTATCGATAGATGAAAAATGAGTCCACGAAACGGCGCGAACGTAAGAGTGGCAGGCAGCGATTAGATTCGCGAACATTTCCTGGTACTAAATTTCCGTCGAAAAGTCCGGTTGCGGGTAATACTAACCGAACACGCGCCGCTCGAGCCCCTCGAGCCGCTCGCTTCGCCCCGATCAATCTGCCCCGCTCCAGATTCCTGGCCGAGCACCTGGCCAACAGGTAGATTGCGAAACGCTTGTCAATCACGGGCCCCGTTGCGTCCAATTAACTTCCATCCGCCGCTGCAACGCGAATCTCGGGATCGTGACGGTCGATCGATCATCGACCTTCGAGCCACGAGCCTCCTGCCCCCTCTGGCCAGCTTCTCGCCTTCCTTTTTCCGCCTGTTCTACGACAATGCGGGCGGTCGCGGCCCGTCGATTCCCGTTATTCGCCGCGTCGTAATTCACGCCCACGCAATCGCGCGCGAGAGCTCCATCGCTCGCGTGCACTCGCCGCGAACGTGCGAGCGCTGCGTTCCGTGTTAGCGCACACCGATCACCTATTATGGAGGCGCGCTTCGATTTCGATCGCCCCGCGCCAGTCGGACACCTGTCACGCGTGTTCGACTCGCTAGCACGCGTTCGCGCGGCTATTTTTGCCGCGATGACCAGTTGACGAGTGCCGTTCATCGCGAGGGAGAGATCAGCAGGTGGTGAAAGGATGGAGAGAGAGGTTTTTGAGGACTTGGGAGCTGTGGGTTCACGAGCGTGGGTGTGCTGTGGGAATGCATGCTGCGTGCACTTGTGGAATGCAGGGTAGTTGACTGTGAATTTTAGAAGCGATGCTTTCGTGTGGGTTCAAGAGATACGATTAGGGAAACAATCAATATTTATTGCTGCTATTAGTTATTGAGGGTGTACTGATCGTATGATCTTGCTTATCTTGTCAGTTCAATCTTATTGTGGTATGAATTTATTAATACTGATATTGAGGATAAGTACTCGCCACTCAATGCACTATCAATATTATCGGTTTGGTGTTGATAATAAATATTGATTACTTAGGGTCTCGTATAGTGAGAATTAAAAAGGAGCAATAAACATTTCGAGATATTTAATAGTGTGTGTATTTTAACATGTTTTATCATAATTGTTAGAAATTGATAATGAGTAAGGATAACATAGACATCCTTCAATAGTGATACAAACTTTCAATAGCACTGTGAAATCAAGATTCACTAGAGCTTCGATCACGATACGCACTATCGAGCGTAGGAAAGGGAAAGGTTCACGCTTCGATTCGTGCGAAACGAAAAGCAAATACCGTGGTCGGTCGAAAACGAATGACTTGGAATGTTCAGGAGTTGAAACGGTGAATGAACCATTACACTTTCAGAATTATCCTATCGCAATAGTATTTTCTAGAGCGTCAGTAGCTTCAGTCTCCTCTCCAAAAAATCTGCTCGCCAGTTTTCGATTTTCTGCAAGCTGGCATATGTCCAACCTTCAGACCAGAGCTACAACTGGCACGACCAAATTTTTCAGGGCCTCGATATTTCACTCATAAACCCATTAAGAAAAGCACAGTTGTAGGAATTCCATTCGCAGTCACTATCACGAAGGAAGTCTTGTCAAAACTTCGCCTGCAACATTAATACAAAAATTCTAATTCTGTAAAATCACAAACCAGAGGTCCAAAAGAAAAATAAAATAAAGAAAAAGAGAAAAGCACAAGACTTTCACGATCATCGAAAGACCCTGCCGTTATTATAGAAATCCCGAAAGACAAATTTCCCATCTCCACCCAAATTCATCAAAGGCTCGGCGTAAGACACCGAAAGACACCGAAAGACATCGACTGGCCAGAAGCAAAAGCGGCGAGTAATTTTCGGAACAGGGTCGTGGAAGAAAGATTACGCGTTCGCACGGCGAGCGAGTCATCCTTGTAAAAAGTCTTTTAAGCGTCACGGCACCGAGGGTGGAGACAACTACGATGAAACGATGGAGGGCCAAAGAAAAGCGTCCGACAAAGGTTACTATTTATAATCAGCGGGACTCGCATCGGCGGATGGTGGCAGGCGCGGGGGTGACGCGCGAAGAAGAAGAGGAGGCAGGCGAGGACTAAGGAGAGGAGCCAAGGTGAAAAAGGAAGAGTCGGGAAGGAGCGGCAGAGAAGCGGGCGGTCACGCGCGGGACCGCGATATATTAATAATGGGAGCAACAAAGCGGGAAGGAAGAAGAATAAGGGACAGAAGGAGTAAAAAAAGGCAGGGGCCAAGGAGGGGGCGAGCCACCGTCTCGGCGTCCTCGTCCCTCCCTTTGCTCTCTCGGTTCCTGTTCTAAATTCGTCGCAGACCTCGTTGCAACCGTTTGGCTTAAGGCTAACGGTCCGTCCGGTCTCTGTGTCTCCTCTGCTCCCCTTCCCCCCTCTCGCTCTCTCTGTTGCACCCCCACACGCACCGCGAAGCTCTCCTTTTCCCTCTGTCGTCGCCGCGATCGCGAGTCGGCGACTCTCATTCATGAGAAGAGACGGTGGACGCTAGAGCGAAGAATCCGGCGAAGGGACGGAGCGGTGGACGAAGGAGTAGAGGAAAACGGGAGGGGCAGGGAGGGGTGGCAGGGATGAGCGAAAGAGAGCGGGCCGGAAACGCTCGCGAGCCAATGTTCATTCACAAGCGGCCGCCTGGTCGTCTTCTTGGTCCTCTTCTTCTTCTTCTTCTGCCCTCGTCCTCCTCTGGCTTCGCATCGTTCTCCTCTTCGTCCAACGAGCAAGCCCGCTTCGTTGTCGTGCCCGTCGTCGACGTCCGGAGCAAAACGTCCCCGACGCCACCGCCGCCGACGCCGACGTCGTCGTCTTCGTCGTCTCTTCTCCGCGGTCGTCGTGCTCGTTGTCGTCGTCGTCGTGCATAAATCTCCTCCTCTCTCTCTCGCCTCGCGCCACCTCTCGCTTCTACACCCACTATAGAGGCGCACGCCGGAGAGAGGATGCACGAGCAATACGCGCGTACAACACTCATTGTTCTTGTCTGCTCCCGCACCAGCAACGGGACCGGAATAGAATGGTATCCCGTGGGCGCAAGTGTGCACCCGTGTACACGCGTGTGCCGCACCGAGTTAATACGCTGCCGAGAAACGCATAACGATGGCCCGTCCTCGCGTCTACGCCGAGACGAATCGTCCTACGGGCGGACGTTTCGAATTCGCGAGCCAGCTCGGCCAGTCTAAACACAAAACAACGGGACAACCGTTTTTATTCCTACCACCCTGCCGAGAAATTTAGACGGCGTTTCCGCTTCTACGCTGCTCGATGATGATTCTGCCTGTCGCTTTGCTGTGGAAATCCTTGGAATCGTCGTGATTAGTGAGCCGTGAATATCATTTTGCGATAGATACGATTTTCTTTATGAGACGCGAGGCAGATTTGTTGAAAAGTGAGAGGGAAAGTGGATTGGTTTGCTTGGCTGGTATGTGACCGTACCGTTTCTACTTGCCAGTCGGACCGTACTATGCATTGTTGGGACTGGCATGATAAATTGTTTAGTATGGAGTTTATGATGGCTGCAATTAGAGCGATTAATATGTAGTGTCACTGGGGAACAGAAGTGACTTTGTTAGAGCGTACGTAGATTGCATTCATTGGTCCATTCAGTTATAGACGGTTCACTGTTTCACTGATACGCGATTGTACTGCTTCTACTTAATATCGAGTGCCTGAATGAGCAGCCTAGAGAAGTCCACCTTGATCCTATACTATACCATAGCTTCGCTGGCAGATATTTTTGAAAAAGTATCGCTTTTATTTTCACTATTTTATGTTGGTGAAGTCTCTATTGTATGTAGCATAACTGACGTAGGAAAGGAAGAGTTAGTTAGATTTATTTCCTACGTTTCCCGAACATTAACTACAACTGATCCATTAAATACGATTCCCAAGCTCACAGAATCCAAGGCTATTCTTAATCAGCGTTTTAATTTCCTCTAATTCCCATCAAACGCAACTCGAGACAAAGCTGTATTCTTTGTCGCGAGAATATGTTTATGCGTATTGCATTCATATCCAAGGACAGTCGAGCAACTTTTACTCTGCGCACCGTGCAGACATACTTCGTCCGCCAATCATCGTTTAAGTCTGATTTAAGAGATTTTGCAAGAAAAAGCTTGCGCAAACGAAGTGGAGTTTCTAGGAAATTGCGCGTTAGACAGTAGAAAAAGAGATTCGATATCGTAAAGCAGTTGTCGCAGCAATTAAGTGGCTCACAGTAAACGGCGGTACTAGTGCTTCGAGATTGCCGCACCGAAATAGCGGAGCGAGTATTTAGTAAGTGGAACAGGAAACGAGCGATTCTTCCGACCGCGCGTGTATCGCGGAAAACAATTCCATGGAAACCTCGTATTTTCCTTGATAAACTGTGCGTTATGGAATTAAGTAACCGTTTGCATTGCGAGTGAAATCGGTCGCGTGCTGGTCAGCGAGCAGTCGCAACGCGCGTCCATTAAACGCTCGTGATTTCACGCTTACATATTCAGGTACGCATGTAAAACAACGTTTTGCCTTCAAACATTACAAATTTTAATCAGGGACGCTAATTAAGTCGCGAATTTAGCGCGCCTCTCGACGCGGAAGGCCGCGGTTCCGGCTGAAGTAGAAAAATACCGTATGTAGTCGGACGCGCCGGACCACGCACTATCTCTCGCTGCGTTTATCACGTAGACCCTCCAGTTTTTTCCTTATTTGCCTTCTGCAGGAAAATTAGCCATTCAACAAAACTGTATAAATACACGACACTCTTTATTAACGATAATCTAAATATTATACAAGAATAGTCTACTTAATTATAAAGTATGTCTGGCTATTACATGTGTAATATTAAGACAAGTTTCCACACGCAATTAAGGCTAAACAGAAATATCACCCTTATTAAAATTATCATTGTTCCAGGAAAGGAAAATTCTATAGCATATCAAATATTATATTCTTCCACAAAATGTAGCGTCCACAGAAAAGTATTCTAGAATACCCAGAATCCAGAATGAATATCTCAGAAATCTTCAGCCCTAAAAATTCGAGTTCCCATTTTCTCCAACAAATCAAATCGTTAACATGGATTGAGCCGAGCAGCGTTCAACCCCCGAGTGGAAATATTTTCGTCGGAACGATTCGGAGACCGCGTTTCGGGCAGAGGGATGCGTGCAGTCGGTGAAGAAGGAAAAAAAAGCGCATCGCCCGGTTTTGTGGCCGACGATAAAAAGGAGCATCCGCGAAGTGGACGAGGCACGGTGTGGTCTGTTTAGCGCGCCGGTGGGGGGATGGTAAGGGGCGCAAGTCAAGGGTGCATTGGTGCGGAGGACGAGCAGCAGCCAAGAGAAGAGGGGGGAATGGGTTTTGCGGAGGACATGAAAGGGATGCGCGCCGACGCCATTCTCGTCCATTCCTCTCGCCGCGGTAGGAACAGCGAGGGTGGTCGGGGGTGCGCGGTGCACATATAAACGTACATACGGCTATGTACCTGTGCGTGCGCGATGGAGACGAGACAGGATATTCTATCTGACGGCTGCGGCGAAGGCAAATGCAACGGGGGATCGAACGCGACGTTCAAACCGAGAGCTGTGAGGGCCAAGAAACCCTCGTTCCATGCTGTCGCGATCTTGCAACTTTTAGATTCGGTGTTCTTATGTCACTGTTATTTATTAACATGCTTTCGATTTAATCATCCAGTTTTTGACTTTTCTTAGAGTCGAGGTAACTTGGTTTCTTCGTCGACATTGTTGTTGAAGTCTGATTAATTTAGGGTCTTGAGTAACTATCCATTTCCTATACAAGTCGATTCTGGTGAATTGTGATTTTGAGATGGATGGAAATTTTGAATAATTCTTATTGCCTGATTAAGTGATTTAGTTGTGGTAAGTCGGGAACAATTGGTTCAAGTGTTTCAATAGCACTATTCATGTTCGCTAACCCTCGTCTGTAGAAATCGATGCAACCGCAATTGCTCTCTGTAATTAACCTACTTCTCCGAAGTAGCTGTCTATGTTAGACATAGATCGATAGCTTCAACAATAATAGAAGACATTCCATTACAACTGTTCACGTACAGGGTGTTCACAGATAGGGCATCAAAATAATGGATAATGTATCAATCATCTCATCGTTCATCTCAGCACGTAACTCCATTATTCTCAATAATAAGAAACCTCGATAAACTTGTTCCTTATTTCACAGTTGAGACACGTTTAGCAGCCAATGGAATGAAATAGATACTAATTGTGGATACTTGCCAAATGGAACTAACTGAAGTCGCATATTCATGACTATCTATAAAAAGAAATTCTGTTTATTTTGGCAAATTTGATACACCTGCACCATCTCCCCACACATGACACCAGCATCACGAAATGCCAATACATAGTCTGCGGCGAGCAGGCCGCGCACCTGCAGAGATTTCTACCTGAGCGAGCTGCAGGAGCCGGCGCCGAGCAGAGGTGGAAGAAGCGATTCAGGGGATGTGGGCGGACAGCTCGGCGACAACAATAAGCATTGTGATTTGCGCGGGTGTGCCTCGCCTGTGATTGGTCGGCTTCCACCACCTCCACGACACCGACGTAGGGCCGTGATCGGGGGTTGAGCCGCGACCACCGCCTCCAACCGAGACAATAGACAATGCGCAGCACTGCCGTCGCCCGCACCTGATCCGACGGGATTCGAGCGCGTCCTATCGGCTGCCTCAGCTCCTCCATCCACCCAATGGGCTTCGATTAATTTCCGAACGAGACACCACAAAGCGTTACGGTCAAATATTTGCTCGATATGTGGAAATTAAAATCAAAGTTTCTCGATATCGGAGCCGTTTGAGCAAGGAATTATCCTGATATTACCGATACTTCATCGCTTGTATCAGTCTCTTGTGACCCGAGCGAGGTCATGGCTGGGTAGATTTATTTTAAGTGGTTCGATTTTAAGTGAAAGCAATTTTCAATAGGTATCTCGACTCTGGAGCTAAAGTGAATTCAGTCCACTGCTTTCCCGTATGACTTAATACAATTTCGCTCTGGAGCCAGAGGGGTATGTTGAAAAGTACGAAGAGTACGAAGATTGTCCAGGAATCGCTAGATATTATCTCAGGCTGCAAATTTCAAAATCGTACTTGTGACTCCGTCTTCTTAAAATAAAATATGACATGAAAGGTACCAAATATTATCTACTATTACGTTACATATCTCCATAGTCCATTCCAAGGGAAAATAAAACTTATCCCAGTGGACATTCCACGTACCGCTAGAGAATCAACGATCCAGCACCCACCTCGAAAACGCTCGAAACCACAATCACCGAGCATCCCACAAGAAATCCTCTCGGTCATCTCGAAAAGACGAACATTCCCCAGCGCCTTGTCCAGCAGTCACGCGTCGTCCAGTCGACGTTCACCGTCCTCGCGTGCCACGTGACGCTGGTCCCTTGACAAGCCCCTTCTCCCTCGAAAGTGGGGACCGCGAGTCAGCCAGAGAATTGTCGGTAGCGCACGCTGTTCATCCGCTGATGCTCCTACGCCCAACTCGACCGACCTGCCTTGGCTCGTGTCCTCGGCAGAGGGGACCAGAGAGGCGCAGGTGGAAGGGGTCGTAGGAGAGAACAGAGGAACGAGACGTCGTTGGGTGCGTGCAGGTGAACCGGGGGGATCGTCTGCGGAACGGAAGTACTTAGAACAGCGAGAACGGGACACGAAGACGCAGTGGGTAGCGAGCAGAAGCCAGGGCAAGGCGAGAGGACGAGGACGAGGACGCGAGCGAGGACGAGCGGCAGAACGGGTCGCGGTGGTGGTGGCCCTGGCAGTGTCGAGCAGAGCGCGCGCCTTGGCGTGGGTGTCGAAGGAAGAAGGCGGAACGTACGCCCGAAAAGGGGCGTGGCGGACGCTAGAACCCGCCGCGGATCGGAGCGTCGCGAACGAGCGAGACGGGAGAGGAAGGAGCGACGGAGAGGGAGCGAGCGGAAAGGGAGGTTGGAGCGAGAGGGAAGGAGCGAGCGAGGGAAAGAGCAACGTCGGCGCACGTCGGCTCGACGAGGCCAGTGGAGGGGGCGGACGAGCGTCGAGGGGAGAGAGAAAGACCGACGCGGGCAACAAAGGCAAAAGGGAGAGGGAAGCGAGCGAGAGAGAGGGCAAAGTAGCGGGGGAGCGCGAGTGGCGCAGCGCGGGCGCCGAAGCGGCGCGGAGTGGCGCGGAGTGGCGCGGCGCGCCGCGCCGGCCGCCAGGCAGCGCCTCCGAATCTCATCCCGTTCGGTCCTCGGGGGCTTCAGTCAGTCAGCCGACGCTCCGAGACGCGGTGATTATTCCCATTGTATGCCCGCTGCTCGAGGGGGGGTTCTTCCACCACTGACTCTCGCTCGTCTCCTCTCTCGCTCTCGCGCGCGGCTCGATTCTGTCGTTCCTCTGCTCCGGGCAACCGTCGTCCGTTCCGCGAGCTCCAGGCGCGCGATAGTGTCGCGGCAGCGTCGCGATAGATCCCGCTCGAACCGGGCACACGCGCGCGGACCAAGGATCTCTCTCTGCGGCGGGGTGAGCGCGCGCGCGCGCCACCGCGAGCTACATCGATCTTCCTGTGAGTGAGATAGATCAGCGGCTAACTCGCGGATCCCCGCGGGACCATGACTTAGCCGAGGGAGTTTGTGTTGCTTCCGAGCTTCGCCACCCTGCCAGTCGTACCCTTCGCGCAGTGAATAGAACCGTTCTACCTGCCAGCACGAGTGCCGACACCCGATCGACAGGTTCAAGCAACTTCATTCACGATCTACGCTGCTGCCTCGGATTGTTGGTTGCCTCGTTCAAGTGCCGGGTTCTGTGCGGGGGTGTGTAATATTGTATTGCGTGACAAGTGCCCGGAAGCCGTGAAGAGGGTAGTCCAGGCTACCAGCGCGCGAGCAGGATGATATGAGCACGCTTGGCAGGTGAGTGATACGCACGAACACGTGACCGCGTTTCGAGCACCGGGGCTTCCCTCAAAGGGGGAGCGGGAGAGTGAAATTGGGTGAATCGGGCAAGTGGAAATGAAGTCTCTTTAGTCGCTTAGTAATAGACCACTTTTCGACTGTATATTGTATCTTAATGAGAATATGTATTGGTAGATAAACGTAGATAGTTTCATTGGGGATCAGAAGATTCAGGGATACTGTGATAGCAATGTAGTAATGTCAATGCAATCTCGTAGTACTCTTTCACACATGTGAGCTTCTCGTTCTGAAAACTTCCATTCCTACAGTCTTTGTGCCAGTCTCTCAGCAGTGGAAATGGGTTTTCCCAGGCCAGCGGTCTACATCCCCACACATGTCCTCGATGATGAATCACTAATGGAAACTAAAGGGATCCCACTAAAGGGATTAATGTATTCCAACTCCCACTACACAGAACAGTTAAAACTGTGGAAAGCCCTGACTTTCCTCAGAAATCCCAGCCTATTTCAACATGAATTTGAATTGTTTACAATAGCTCTCAACATTGATCCTCCGCAATCAACTTCCCTCCTTCTCAATGGCCGACGCCGCAGAGTCACGATATTCAAAGCAATCTGTTCCCATCAATCGTCCTACGGCACAATTACGATACAACATTGCGCCGTATCGTAATCTACCGGCGAACGATAATGTCAATGACGGGCAAGCCGTGCACGCGTGTGCGTGCGTTCCCTGTGTCGTCTGCCAGACAGCCGTGTACACGCAGGGCCATGTGTTCCGTGAGAGAGGACGCAGAAGAGAAGGAGATCGGGAGAGAGTGACAGATCGCGCGAGAGAGAGAAAATTAGCGTGTCGAGGGAGAGAGCCGAGGCGAGAAGGAGGGTGGCAGAGAATGAGAGAGGGAGCACGCAATGCATCTGACCCAGTGACCCTCCCTGCTGCCTGTCCCCTTTTCCCCCGAAGCCCTCTTCCCCAAGAGTTTCCATTTACTCTGGTCTTTCCTGCCACGGGCCCGTCCTAAACGCGACCCTCTCGAAAATCCCGGATGGATTCATCTTTCTTCCTTCTCTCGAACGACCCAGCGACCACTTGACGGGCCGACGACTCTCTGTCGCGACCGCCGATACGTCTCTGCCTTCGACGTTGGGGATGGGAACCATTCCTTGGGAAACGAAGTCATTTTCGCCCTCGAACGTGTCACGGGTTTAGGGTATCACGTGGGTGCGAGGAAAATGAGATGCTTGCTCGAGAATCTGCGTTATCAGGACAGCTATGGGTGTAGGGTTTTGGGGTATTCAGGAAGATGCAGTTATTTCTGGATTCTGTGATTTAGAGTAGGACAGGTGCACAGGGCTATGTACAGGGAATGAGATAAACGATGTTTTGTTTTGTGTCTGTCGAGGTAGATGCCTGGAAATGTCTACTAAAGATTTTCTTGCTATTGTTTGTGGCTACACCTGCTCAAAACGAACGATTTAGCATGGGAGAACTATAACTTCTGGTTGTCACGAGTTAGGCATTTAGGGGAACAGAGTGACTTTGTTCATTCCACTCAGGTATTGTCTCAGTACGTATATGTTGTAGTATCTTTAGCTGTCTTCCAAGTTTACTTCTCTACTGACGGTCTAATTATCAAAAAATAATTACTCAAGAACAGCGATGGTTGAAATTGAGATGCTTCGAGATTACATAGGAAATACAATTCCTCTTTTTTTATTTAACGGTCCCGTCAAAGATACGATTGGCAAATAACGACCACCGAGGAAAAAGATAGGTACGTACTCACGATTTGGGTACACAACTTCAGAAACCACCGACAAATATAAAATACACAGTTTACCTCCGACGAACGTTCTAATTACGAAGTATCATTTCCAGTTATCAATTTCCCACATTTACGTCGCCGTATCTACACAGGCCGGTGCATGTCAAAAGTTAGAATACGCCGCTTGAAAATGCGAGGCGCAGGTCTGTTTTCCCTCGACATCAAAGAGCGACGCGTCTGTTTTGCATAAACAGCTAAACCGTGGAAGGGTTGCCGAAGGGATCTCGCGCTAAAGACTCGCCATCGAGATAAATCTCTCAGCGTGGCTGGTAATTAAAAACCGCGCGCCACTGGTATTTTTATTGTACCGAGGGGCGGGGGCGTCGGGCCGATTACTCATATCGCGGAATAACAAATTCTACCGGCATTCTGGCTAGCGTTCTACTCATCCGCGTGTACAAATTGCTCCCGATGGTCTATAAATATTCGAATGAAACAACGGCGACAATGAGCGACGAAAGTCGAATAGAAATTCTGCAAACGTCCCTGTTGGTGCTTTCTAAAGCCCCGAGGTAATGCCATTTCGCTAGACGGCAGACACAACCGAGTTATTTACACCAGCCTCCGTCCGAAATAAAACCGGCTTGGCTGATTAACGTTCGCATTGTTTCGTTTACAAGACAATGCAACCGTGTGCTGTGGAGACAAACGTGCCTCGTGCACCGAGAGTCAAATTACTTTCATCTATCAGGCCCGCGGGGGCACTTTGCCGTGCAACGCGTCCGAATAGAGTGCAGCTAAGTATGTGGCCTCAACACACACCTAACACTGTCTCGCGGCGAAGCAAGAAAGTTGCCACGGACACACGTCGAACAACACAACGGACCCCGAAATAGAGGCTTGCGGAACGAGTTGCTCGGCTAGCTGTACTCAGACCAGAATTATTACTCGTGCCATTAACTCTTTGTCTCCTTCACCGTAACCGTGGAACAATCGCTGCACCGTGAACGTCTCGATCCCGCGGGCCTGGCTATTAAAAGGCCGCTAAGTCTCCGCCAAAGCCGGGGCAAATTGAGTCCTACCCTGTCGCAAGCAAGGAAGGATTAGAAAATTGCGATATAGAGATGCACGTGTCGCTGGTGCACAATCGGGATTGAGTAATAATCGAGAGAAGCATTCTTTCGCGTAGGCGGTCGTTCCACCTCATTCGCTTTACGTTTGACCACTTTGACAGGTTGAAGCATGGAGTACTGTGGGTGATTTGTGGCGTAATTACAGGAGGCAGTTCTTCGTCAGAGTGATTTCAAGCTCTGGAACAGGATTTTCATGTATAGATTCGTTTTCGAAAAAAGTGAATCGGAAAATGTTGTGGTCATTACTCCTGATGCTCGTAATACTAGAGGATAGTGTCGTTTAAAGCGATAACAGGCTCTTTTGGTTGATTTATCTATTTGGTTAAACTAATTGCGTTATTGCTTGGATTGTTGAAAATGCATAGAGAATTATTGTATTATCTGTGATTCTTCGAACTTTGCGAATTATTATAAACGTTATCTCCAATGTCACGTGTATTAACATGAACAGATTCTGTATGTAAATCTCCTTAAACTCCACTTCTAAGAACGATTATGTGATTCTTTTCTCTTAATCACAAGAGACTTTTTACCGTAATTTGCATACACTTTCCTCGGTCGGTTAGCATCTGCCTCACTCTCTGCGTCACATATCTATCTCGGCAGCGGCGATTGAGAAATCACTCTCGAGCACGTTCAATTGTATCGCACCATCGCAGCGAGTCGATGGGAACTGGCAATTAAACGAGATATTAGGTCCGATAGCAAAGCAATTATGTCACTGTCAATATTAACAGCCGCAGGCGCGAGTAGAAATAATGAGTTACAAAAAGATGCATTAATCAGCGGCATCGAAAAAATAGCAGCTTGATCTCTTGAACTAAACCGCCTACAAAATTGCCTCTCCACTTCTCCTCTTTTTATCAAGAAATCCATGAATAACACAATTCATTTCGAACAAAGATGTTTCACTCAATTCATGAGCGAATCCACAATGGAGCAAGCCTCTCAGCTCCCCCCGTCGTCGGCGCTTAATTTTATCGATCACGTTCAAACGTCTTATTAATCAATTACAAACGTTTCCGGGCTAACCACTCTCTCCGAGAATAACCCAGATTCTAGGACCACGTTCCTCGGTATACCGGTTCGCGCCAAAAATACCAGATAATCTCGAGAAGCGCAATAATTAAGAGCGACCGGCACGCACGGGTTTCGGAGTGCATCGACGCGAACCGCGGCGTTCGCGAGTCCACGTATTGCCAGTGTTGCGTAATTAGGATGCATCCGATCGATGAAGCATAATAGAGCTGGAAACTGGAAGCTCGATCCACCGAGACTCGTTTTGTTCCGCGTGGATATCATAGAAGCCGATTGGCTAGTCGGTTCATCAGGTTCCAAATGCCAGTCGGTTCATTACCCATTACGATTCCTGCTATCTGAAAATGTCTTCCCTGAAGCCTGAAGAGGCTCCAACGATTTCGACCCTCAATTGGGTCAACGTCGGTCCCTGTTGCTTCAGCGATGCTCCCCAAAGAGACGCTCGAACGAACGCTGCGCTGGGGAAAACGCTCGCGAGTGTCCTTTTCGCGCCAATCGCGCCTGTATCGTTTTTCGACTCTGTCACCTTTCGGTTGGTGAAAAAAACTCGAACAACTTCTTTTACGTAACGCGTGACTAGTGGCCGAGGCAAGCGCGCGCTGCAATTTTCCGCGTCGCTCAGGGATCTGGCGAAAAAACAATGAATACGTTGAGAGGCTGACTTTGTTATACAAACGTTTCAATATGTCCATCCATATTTATCGACTGGCTTTACATATGGATGCATGGATTAGCGGCGACTGCTCCGCGCATGGAATTATGCCTCTGATCGATAGCACCAAACGAAATACCTGTGCATTCGCTGACATGGTAGATAATACGATAATATTTAACGTTACAGTAGGAGTGGTCTAATCGCGGACTATATAATGGTGGTGCAACTATGTTATTCGGTGAAGCTGGTGGATGTCTTTGCGATGAATTTGCGACGATGATAATTTCAAATCGACATGGGCCAATCATTTTATTTTGATAATGGAGTGGAGAAAATTGTTTTTTTTTCTTTTCTTTTTTGTAGAAAGACGTAATGATAGGACTTATGTAGTTTTTTGGTTATAGTCTTTTCAAGAAGTAGAAAACGTGTTATTACTTTATTTTAGCATATCTTGGAGGCATACGTTGATACTTTGTCTAAAAGCTGTAATCTAATCGCAGAAAATTTTCATAAAGCGAGAACATTATTTGCAATGACTCACTGCTGTGATTAATAACTTATTGCAAAAACTACTAAGTTGTTCTTGTTTTCCTTGGATTTCAGGAGTAATTATAATGTTTCTAATTGTTCTACTGAAATTACTTTTACGGAGCATTTAATACACTTATGCGTTAATTATAGTACTTCGTGGGAATTAGAAAAAAATACAAGCTATTCATGCATAAGTGATGAATTGATGCAGATTTGCATTGAAAGCTGCTAATTAATTTTATTGCAAACGATTTAATCTGATCATTAGGCTCACTTAAAAGGAATGTTTGAGAAACAAGGTGGAGTAACACAAGCTGATAAAATTCTCTGTCAAGAAAAATTGCGATTCTAAGCCGTCAGAAAGTACGGAATTCTCGAACTCACCACAGATGACAAAAAATAGTCCCGATATCGTGGACCATGTCGCGTAATATCGACGAAATAACGTATCAGCAGTTGTTGCGCAACTGCGAGTTAACAATATGTATAAATACTAACGATAGAGAGAATATCGGCTGACAGATACTCGGCTGACAGCGTGACGGAAGATAAAAACCATTCTTTTGTCTAAAAAAAGTTCACGAAGACGCGCAGCGTGGCCCATATTTTTTGGATAAACACAGATAACCGTCGCTGTGTTGAATTACTCGCGATTATGGAGCTTCTGCCTGAAATTTGTGCGTGCAAAACCGATAATCGGCTTGTTTTTAACTATTTTTACACGTATGATGTAAGACATATCAAAACAGAAGAATCCGAAATTGAAACGCGAAAGCTTAGGTATATATCAACGCTACCTACACCTGTTATACAATGTAGATTACAAAAATGCATCTGAATATTGCAAACACTTCGTTAACTTTAATTTGAGCAACAAATACTAGACTGGTAGGTTTTTGTCAAGAATAAAACATACATCTCGTTAAACGTTAAAGACATATCTGTTACTTGCATGATCAGTGACGATTGAAATTAACGTAAAATTATGTTCGATGATTATGATAAAATATTCGTCTTTGAATACAGTTTTTAATATATTGGACACTATGCTATGCTGATCTGTACGTATGCTGTGGTCTATACAAAGTAGAACAATTTCCTTAATTAAAGATAATTCAATATTTTTGTTTAATTTGCTCCTGCATTGGTCACTCTTTCAATGACCATTGCTTTCATTTTTTATATGCAGTAGCTATTCGTGTTGCGTGGTCCATACGAGGTAGAGCAGCTTCCCTAATTAAAAGTAGCTTCATATCTCTGTTTGTAACTGCAGGGAAAAATCTGAAGGGAACCACACATGAATAAAACGTTGCTAGAGCTGCTCCCAAGTTCCACGTATTGTAAACCATTTTATCTATGGAATTATAAAACAGTAAAGACATTAATATCTGACACTGGTCCCTCGAACGATTAACGCAGACTTAACTGCGATAAAAAAAATTGCTTCCGCAAGTTGCAAAAGTTCAACCTATAGTTTAACGACCCATGAACTTACACGATAGCAAGGACGGCCTCGAAATATCATGGCAAGAAGGAAAAACCAATGTCGAGGTGTTTGGTGGACGCTCAGCGATCTTGGTCGAATATTAATCGCGGTTCAAGAATTTAATAGTCCATGTCATCGATGAATTGCTAACGAAGCGTACGTGTCGCGATCACCGTGCGATTTTTGCACCGTTTCGAGTTTTTGCGCGATACGAATAAATTACAAAGCAATGGCGATTGTCGGAGAGTCGCGCGCTGCGTCAAAGGACGCGACACCGATGCTCGTCGATCGTCGGGTTGCGGATTTTTTCTCGCTCCTTTTTTTCGTTTTAACTCGATTGTATTCAGGCCGGTTCGTCGCAAATAGATATCTCGTGAGTCGGTCGAAGGTCTCGTTGCCGCAACTAATTAGCTTCAGAGGCGAGCGCCGAGCTCTCGAAAACGGAGAACGCTCTGTCGTCGGGCGCTCCAATTAGGATGCTCCCGCGAGACCGATGGATAGGGGACGATCGTTTCGCAGCGATCGCGGGAAAAGCGCAAAAGCAAATTATTGAAACGAAATGAAAATAAAAATAAAAAAACGAAGGAGGAGGATTTCCAGCTGCAGTTCCTAGCTTTGACTCTGCTCCCCCGACGCGACTGGAAGAAAAATGAATCGTGGAGGATTTGCGGGATGCGCGATATCTGGAACGATTTAATCGGAAAGAGATCTTGGAGCAGGTAGCCTCGTGGAATCGACTCGAGCGTGGCGAAGACGCGCGTTTCCTCGTCCACGAGGCTGTTCAGCGACGCACGATCGCGTAACAATAGAATAATGCCTCTGGACAACTCGCTCGCCGGCTCGGGCAATTGTGCATGGGAACGGAATCGAGCGGCGCGTTGTCATCGAGAAACCGTGCGTCCTTTTCTCGGAATCTAATGAGGTAAGAGGCCGATTACTATAATCGCCGGCGCTCGTTACGCCGTTACAACCGAACAACAGCCACGATATCCTATTGTAACGAAGAAACGGGGCATTGATAGGAATCGCGGCTGCTCGCGGTGAAATGAAACCGTTGGCTAGATTGCATTGACTTCGTTTCGCCTTGACATGCAGCGCCGAGTGAAGCAACGCGATTACGAATCACTGGCTCGAGTTCTGACGAGATACTTGGAGCCTGGAAATTAGTATTTTTGGCGGTTTTCACTTGCAATGCTTATCTTTGAAATGAATATGTGATTTGGAAGGAGGTAACAGATTTCTCGTTTTTAGTATCTGAGTAATATTCTAAGGAGTATTCAATTTCGAATTTTAAAACAAATGAGTGATCTGATCGTTAACCCTCTTTGTTTATTTACTGTAGCTGAACGATTTCATATTTTCTAATTTTCAGTTATCTATTCAAATATTACAATATTCAAATTTTCAAATATTTAAATTTTCAAATTTTTAAATATTCAAATATTCAAATTTTTCCAATGTTTTAAATGTTCAAATCTTTCTATTTCAGATATCTTTTTATCAGTTCTAACTCCTAGGTAGAGTGACATATTCCAAGGACGTAACACTGACCTTGCACTTCTGTAATTTATTCTCTTGAGACCCATATGCATCGTCAACAACAAAAGGTTTAGTAGAATAAAAAGCAGTAAAAGTACGCAGTGTATTTACCATGTCGGAATTCATTTATCATTTACCTTTGCCTTAAGCCTTAAACCTGTCAAGTGAACATACCTACGTTAAATCCTGCTCTCCAGACTCTGACAATGCGTTTCTTGTCAGAAAAGCTTCTCACCGACACTATCGAGTCGTGTAATGAGAAGTATCTGGTTTCCAGGCTCGTTAACTTGTACCACTATTTAGAACGCGTAGGTAAGCTGATTAGTAAAGCAGGTTTCCTTGGATAAATGAAATCTCATACGTTTAAGCAACACTTTGCGCGCAGCTGAAATTGATCAAAGGCTCGTGCAGCTACATAGAAATTGTTTTATTTCTCCGCGGTAGTTGTGAACGATCGTAACGCAGGCAGACAGAGGGATTCGCAGGATTGAGCGATAAGAGTAATAATAAACGGACAGTTGTTGCCGGTGGAACGGAATCCTCTATTGATGTGCTGCCGTTACGACACCGGCCGGCTTGTGTGATGTGGAACAACGGGTTAGGTTTAAAAATAAACGAAATAATGTACTGCAGTCGGGGAAACAGATGTCGCGCCTCAGACTCGGGAAATAGTGACTTCCAAATGCAAGCGAGGAAAGCGCTGCGTAAATATCATTTATCGCTGAATCCTTGGCATCAGTCGGTTCAAACAATGATTTTTCACTGTCTGTCTCTTCCCGCGGCGAAACAAAGTATCCTTAAAATCTTCCAGTCAGAAAGAGATGTGTCACTCTAGAAATTTAATCTGTTTGCTTCTCGATTCTTTTCTTCTGATGTTATTTCCCTGATAAATTGTTTTGTCACTGAAACAGGGGTATATTAAGTAGACAACTCAGTGAGATATCCTGCATTTTTCGATGGTCATATTTACAAGTCACTTGGGCACGCCACATGCTCATGTTTGTCTTGCTTTGTAAGTTGAATAGATCGGTTCTTAGCAATTCAACAGTCCCTAATCCCATTAACATATCTGAAGTATGTAGAGCAGGGTCCAACGAACGCAAAGCTACGATTCAATTGTAGCACTCTAAGAACGCTTGCGTCACCGTCTCCAAATTCTACGACATCCGCCTCCACTCCAAATCCTTTGCAAGGACAAGATTCCCCCCAAGAGGATCCATGTGGACTCTCAAATGGCAGATGATGGTCAAAGTGGCTGGTCCCTAGATTCAGCGTTCCTCCACATGTGCATCGGGCTATCCCACGCTTTCTTCTTGATTCTAATGAACCAATATTACATGTTCATTCTTTCACTGATATCAACAGCAATTCATTCTAATTCTATTTACAAAAACTTCTGATTAATAGACTGCGAATGTTTAATAACATATACCTATCTAGTTTACCTTTGATACTTTGTATATTGTAATACACTTACATATTCATGTTATTCATAAGTGCATAAAGATTAACAGTCTACCAATTAATTTCCTTGTTACATAAAATCTTCAGTCACCCAGTTCATACCAACAGCTAATTGGCCACCAACTCCGTCATTACCTCGTCACAGTCGCAGTCCATAAATCTCTGAAACGATAGATACCGGTTAAATTCGCTTGTAAAAGCATTCCCCGCCTTTTGATTTGATTTGTAGCTCCAATACAGCTCACTAAAACAAGATCTGACCGATAACTCATCTCAGAGCCAAGTGTCGCTGCAACGAAGCTACGTTCGCGTGGATGCTCGAGGGATTGTTCCCCCTGGATCCGTCTCGCGAGTCGAAGCGAGCAGAAGCGAGCGACAGCCGAAAGACGGGGCAGTTGCGCGAGCACTAACGCGTTCCAGATGCCAGTCGCTTTGTTCCCACCGAGATCGCCAGGTCCCTCGCGATGCCTAAAATTTTCTCTCCTCCTCCCCTTGTCCTCCCCCGTCACCAGCCTCCTCTCACAGCCCGCTGCCCTCTCGCCAAGTCGTTCCGCGTTAAGTATTTCCGTTCGATTGTTTTTGTATATTTACCCTCGGTAAGGCTCCGCGGTTCTTGGCTTTCGCTTTGTTTGGTTACTCGCGGCGCGCGAGGGGAACCTCCGATTCCGAGCTTCGTCTCGGCGTAACTCCGTTTCTGTGAAACCAGCGACAAAAGGTCTCGGAGCTTTCTCAGCGGCGTCGTGTGACGCGTGCACACGTGTACTGCGCCGTATTTCTCCCCCTCCCACCCTTTCCCTCGGTGCTCCTTGTGCGCGCGGAACGCTCGACGCGGAAAGCAGAGCGAAGGACGAAAGCCGCGAGGACCGAGCGAACGGCCTAAGATTCGAGCAACTTGACACTGAACACATGGCCCCACTTCTCGAACCCACGCTCGCCCAGAAGACCCTCCGCATCTCTTCTCGCCCTTCTTTTCCCGCCCTCCGTTTCCGACACTTTTGTTCGGCCCAGAACCGATGCCTCCTTTCTTTCTTCTGAGACTCGATTTCGTGCGGCTGCATATATCGATATGCTGGGCTTGCAATTGCGCAACTAGCGTTTGGCCCTCGGTTCGCGTTGCCATTTGGGTTTGTAGTGATTGTTCGGATGAAGAGTGTCAGTATACGCATCCCGAAAATTTCCATTCACAGCGGAGGAAATTCTTCCTCGTCACCATCGTTTATAAACGTCATAAAAGTGGAGTCAGCCACGCTATCCAAGTACGTGGAAACCAATAACTAAACATGCTTCCTGTGCATCGTAAAACGGAAGGCGGTGCTCCGGTTCGTTCAGTTCGTTGTATCAAAGCGAAGATCGCTGCACTATTTTCTGTAACACAGTTCTGAAATAATAGCGCAGGCGGAAACGCATGTAACTAGAGGTCGGGATGTGGATCCCGTTGCTCAAGGAAAAGTACAGTTTATGATTCGTCGATGATAGGTCAGGTCACTCGTAGCTTCTCGCTATTCGCGCGATTGATTAGACGTTATCTGCGGTTTGGTGCATTTTTTGTTATCCTCCATGAATGATGCACAACTTGTCGAATGCACAGGGTGGTCTAAAAGTTGATGAAACTTCGAAGTACCTTAAATTAAATTGTGGGGCTCATAATAAAAATGATCTTTGTCAATTTCTGTGGAGAAAATCTTGTTCAATAGAGTTAAAATTTTTTCAAATATTTATCATATTAAATGTATTATATTTTTGATGGTATAAGATTCACTATGTTTCGAGCCTGGCTTTCTAACATTAAAATGTAGTCTTATAAAAAAAGAATTAAAAATTTTTGGCAAGGGGTAATTCTTGTTCGATAGGATGAACCTTCAACGTAACTTAATTCCTTTATTTTAGTGTCACCTTATATATAACATTTACTTTAACTCGTGATTCGACGACGATGTTCGTTAATCGAGTTACACGATTATAGGAACTGATAATTTCTCGTTCACTGGTGTGAGTAGATGAATTTGCATTTTTATAAAGAAGTATAACGTTGCACGCGCTTATGTATTTTCTTCCTAAATACGGACAGATAAAACCAAATCAGAATGGACTGCCGTTTGTTGTCTTCATATTAGACGTCGTAAAACCGATTTTTACGTAATACGAACTATTTCGCAGAAGCTTTACCAACGCGTTCATTCTCTCTCGATTTAATCAATGCCTTGGTCTCACGGTTACGTCTTTATCACGCGATCATTATTCCCATTCGGTTGATTAGAGGGAAAACATGTACAACGGTGTTTTTTAATTGTTCTAACGTAACTTTTCAAAACTGGAACTTATACTCTCAAGTAGCGTCAAAAGACCATTCAATTTATAGATATTCTTAAGTAAAATTACCTTTTAAAATTGCCCTGAAAGCTCTACTGATAGAATAACGAACAACAGTACGTAATACCTCTCATAAAGTCCTCTAAAAACACAAATCCCACAAACCTCGAGCTCACAGAGGCACGTAGCGAAGGGCACGAAAGCCGCGGCAGCTATCAAAAGAAAGGAAACAATGCCAGTAGCGCGAGGCGAGAGCCCTGAGAGGAATACATTACCTCCCATTCCTTCTCGAAAAGAAGAGAAAAAGGTTTGTTAAAGGCGTGAAAGGTCGGTGGCTGGCTCTAATCCGGCGATTTTTCAAAACTCGCCTCAGTCGTTGCATGTGTCAGCATAGAAATAAGGAATTTCAGCGGTCTCGGCGCGGTGGTCCACGAAGCTCGGCAGCCACCGTAGGGAAAGTTGCGGATGGCGTTGCAAAAAGGAGGATCGAGGGGGAAGAAGGGCTTGGGTGGGAGGTGGGGGCGTTGGCGGTGGCCGCTGATAACGTATTCTCGGTAGAAGGAAGAAGACTGACGGAAGATTGCTTTTGCAGCAGCCGACAGCGCGCGTTGTCGGTCCCCGTGAATGTGTTCTTCCTCTCTGCGCCTCGGTTCTGCGTTTCTCGTCGCGTAGTGAAAACCAGAGGACTCCTCTTGGCCTGGGACAGCCTTCGGGCTGGCTGCGTCGTCCCTGACGGTGATAGCGTCGCGGCGACGCGTCGTTGCTGGTGGTGGTGGCTGCCACTGTGCGTTACCCACGCTCCCTGCCCTGTGTGTGTATGCGTGCCTGTGGTCCGCACCCGCTCATACATAAACAAGAGATCGGCCGACGCGGCTTCAAAAGAAGAGACGCTAGCTGGGACTCCATTATGTAGAGCATATCCCACGGCGATCCTATAAAGAATACTAACGATATGGCTTTCTCTCCTTGCCAAGGTTTTCTCGCTCCTTCGGCCCGCGAGGTCGACTGAGAACCCCCAAACGCCACCCTTCCGTCAAGAAACTCACCCTCTGCTCCGTTTTTTTTTTACCCTGGACCTTCTACTAGCTTTGGTTGGTCCTTGCAATTGAGAAACTCTGATGCTAGGAAAAGGTGGATTTCGAAGGCGATCGGTGGCGTGAGTTGATTAACTCTTCAATCCTTGGTTTACGTATCTGCTTTAGGTTGTTAATGAATTATCTCTCTTCATTTAGTATTCAAAGATTCTACAATTTTTCCATTTTTTATGAGCTTAATAAAGGAACGTCTATTCCGATATTTGAAATACGAGTGAGACTTGTAGTTAGAAGGCAAGGGGTTAAGGTAGCAGAGCACAAAGCTGCTTTTTATATGAACACGCGTGCACTTGAAACTGTTACTATTCTTTAATTATTGAATCTCTATTGGTAGTCGTTGTAGTCTTTATAGCGCTAGAAAAAGTTTATGTTCAGAATACAAGAAGAATGTGTATTTGTTCTTGAATAAATAACGTTTACGTAACCCCGTCGTCAAAAAAGTGCGGAATATGCAGATCAAAGAACGTTTTGTGTAGTTTTTTCATTTTTGTTAGTCGTCTGCCTCCTATTTCAAGTGACAACAATTCTACATTCATTAATGCTATTAGTAAATCTGATGACACATGAAAGAAGTACTTAATAGGCAAAAAGTCTTGATTTCAATTTCTAATTACTCCGCTCAGTATGTACGCTCTGTGCAACTTTTAATTAAAGAATAGAAGCATGTTGGTAATCGACAAAAGAAACATGCTCGCTAAAGGAGATCGATATCTGCGCTTGTACAAAGACCAGTTTATTTATCTAAAACAAGCATCTGTCTCGTCCAATGGAGCATAGTGCTCCATTTCAGACTGTTTCTCAGGCTTTCGTAAAAAAGAATTTTCATTGCAGCCGATCGATCCTGTCTACATACTCCCGCCGAGACACGTGTAAACGTCGATCCGCCTCGGTCGCGCGTATTATTTTCCCTCCTCCTGCTCGTCTTGCACGCTTCGGCGGGAAGGTAAAAAAGAAATAATTGAGATAACGAGAGAAACAGAGAATACGAGAAGGTAAATTAATGATCTCTTAGCGGTATTGTACGCGCGCCTCAGAAGGGGCCCGGCTTCGACAGTACGAAATTAGTCGATGGCGCGCATACCTCAGTGCCTCGTATCGCGTAATCAGCGCTTGGTCGGACTTAATTACGAAGCACTCGGCACCGACCGTTTCCATCGCCCAGAACGGAATATAATGAATTTTGAATTTAAAAAGCGATCGTGTTCCTTCGTTCCATTCGAAATTAGTTTCCCGCCTCTTTCGTCCATTACTTCTTCGATTCATCGAACTATTCCGTAATTGTTTCCTCCTTCAGACAGAAACTTGAAAGCTTCTCCATTTCCCTTAAACAGGACAGACTTCGTTCCCTTTCCTCGCTCGATGTCCTATGGGATGTATCCTGTCGGTTATGAATCGCTTCACAGTGACGGAAGTCGACTCGAATCACGCAGCTTCCCCCCTCGCTTCGAAACGCTGAACAGTGCCACCCCTGCGCGGCTACTTGAGCCCGAACAGATGCTGCATCCCCAAAAAACCACGTTCCCATTGTGCCACTAATAGAAAGTCAAGCGTCGGCTTACAACACTGCTGCTCCTACGGAGCGTGCACGACCAACGCCGAAAAATTTGACTGCCAGTTACGCAGGCCCTTTAATTGGTCCCGACGCTGCTAGGGGCGACGAGAAATCGATTGTAAAACACGATTTTCACGTTAGTTTAAGTGCGGCGCTGTGTTACATCGCTGGAGAACGGGTTTGATGGATTATTGGAGTGTGTGCTCGTTTTGTAGATACTTTGGAAGGGAAATTTTAAAGTTAAAGTCAATAGAAGTAGTAATAGTTTCATTTTATGGGGAAATAATTAGCTATGATTTAGCGATCATTTTATCAAACCTGATTGAGTTCTTCTTTAATTCTTATTTAACTATTATAATTGTCACAAACTTCATACAACTACACCCCAGTAGTTAATATATTCACGATAAAAATTGGAGCCTCTCGATGAAAATAATACCTATACCTCACTAAAATCTCATTGTGTACCGAAACTTATTCTTTCCCTAGCAGTAATGAGAGACTTCCGGGATCAACTCGTGTCCCTTTGGAAAACAATTCCTCCCTTTTGCCAGAACTGCAGCTGGCTGCATCGGTGACCTGAGAAGTCAGAGATAATCTATTTCCACCAGAAAGGTCAAAATCATTTTCCAGAGAAGAAATAGTACTCGCACCCGGAGGACCTTAAGAGCTCTAACTGCAACCACATGTCACTATCTTCATCCTCGGGAAGCTAAAAAAGAGCCATCAGTTCTCCGTCCAAAAGCACTCAATCGTATCACAATTTTCCAGAGTTGCACGAGTGCAGGAATCGAGGAAATCGTTTTAACGAATTCTATCGGCGATAACTGGAGTTGCGAGCGTATCCAGCGATAAGGGGCGGGCGCAATTTGAAGTGCAGCCATAACACTGGTTTAACAACGATTAATTTATCTATGAAAGAAGCGTAACTGGGATGTTCGACCTTTCCCGATAAGTCGGGCATTGTGTTCGGTCGTACGTCAAACGTAAACGCAAGATACGTAGTTGCGTCGAAGCGGGTCGACTTACACGCCTCTCTAGACCCGGGTAATTTCATAATGACTTACGATAGTCGCGGCAAGAGCAACCGGAACACGATTAAGCCGCGACATAATCGTCTGCGCGGGTACGTCGTATCTTCCACGCATTTTTTCCCTCCAGCTGCATCCTGATTCTCGGTTACTTCAGTCCTCTCTCGTATCTTTCGTTTTTTTTCACCGACTGCATTGGGAAACGCTCGTTGTTCCCTCGATTATCGGCTAAACAACAGATTCTGGAGAATTTATGATGCTGTCAGGTATCGAGAAGGCGGAGGAAAGATAAAAAGAGAGATTTCAATCTTTGACTGCAGTTTGTTTTCAATGAAAGCTAACCACTATGGACTTTTTTATAGAGATGCATCTTGGACTTTGTAGAGCTATAGAATTGAGTTCTTAACAGTTGCAGAATTGCAATTTAGTAATTTAACAGAATGGTTAGCTTTACTACCCATATATGACCCATCAATTTTCATTTATGCATACATTTTTATGGGAACAGACGAAATCTACTTCTCGAGTTTATGAAAATAGAAGTTCACAGTTTCCTTCTACAGAAACACCAAACTAATGTCTAACTGTAATTAAAAAATCTTGTTTTTTGAGCTGTATCACTTTTGAAGCACATGTGCGACATATGCATTCTACAGTACTCCAGGCGAGAACGTTCCCTTAACATAAATTCACGCAATTTTTCAATAGTACAACTCCTCCATCTCGTTCCTCATTTCTTGAACTATCACGTAGAATTTTTACCACGTTCCCTTTAACCCAGCCAGGGTGTCCTATTGTGAGCCGTATTCCGCGTCGTTGAAACGCGCAACGCGGAGTGAAATCAGCGTGAGCGAGTAACGAGCAAGTAGCGAGATAAATTTCACGCGGTGCTCGCGCGCGACTCTATCATTGTCACGTTGCCGGCTCGTTTCTGCGTTTCCATTGTCCGAGCGTGACGGAGGGCGCGCTCCAGATCTCTCTCAGCCCGTTTTCGTCCGCCTCTCGGCTCGCGCGCGAACTCGCCGCTGTCCTTACGCGGCGAAGAAGCGTATTTCCGTCTCTGCCGGAAGAGAAGCAGCGAGAGAAAGCGAGACAGACACGGAGCAGCGGTTGACGGGCGGCGTAATTACTTCGCGAAACGCAGATCCGACGCCTAGACCGTCTAGGAGGCGGAACAAAAACAGAGGCGAGCCGGAAAAAATATTTTTAACCGCCAGATGCCGTCGAGGACCGACGACTGAAATCACACTGGGAAACCAAGAAAAGCCGCGCAATGCCGACAATGGGGTCCGAGAATTTGTTTCTCCGGAAGGACACTGGTCTCGGTTTCTTTCCTATAAAATCGGATCGCGCGATTAATGTATCTTGGGATGTGAAGTGAGACAGGCAGAGAGAGACGAAGGAGATTTTAGATGTTAGAGACGTGAGGCAGAGGGAAATGGATTTGTGAAGACGACAGGCAATAGTAACGCAGGGTTGCCGCACGAAGTCCCTCCTTGGATATAAGTGAGGTAGTGGGACGAATAGTAGGTGGTGGAGGAAACAATATATGTCTTATTGTATTGTGTTGCTGAAATTTTGTTCGGATTTAGGGCCTAGATATATACCAATAAGACACTCGGTATTTCTTCCCTCAGTATATTTAAGGAGGGAATTCGTACGGCAACTCTGCCATAAGAGGACTTGGAGATGGGATAAGAAAGAGTAAGGGTGAAACATTGGGCACAGAGAATAATTAGGTTAAGAGTTAAATAGGAGAAGTAGGGGATAAAGTGTTTAGGTGAAAACAATAAAGATAGAAAAGAAGAAAATCGGAATGGAAGAGAATGGACACTGTCCCTGTTCGAAGTTCAGTGTTTGAGCTTTTAAACGTGCACTGTTCTTATGTGGCGCGTCTGATAACGGGCCGACATCGATAAACCGTAGGCTCATCCGCGAGCGCGAGATAAATCAGCGAATTCTCTGCATTTATACTGTGCAACTGCCCCCTTGCTGCCTTCTTTCTCTTTCTGCCCGCTATGCAATCTCCGTTCATTCAGATACCGATTCATTAACTTGGCAAAACGAGCAGTTGCATAAGTAGTTTTTCCTTTCTAGTTTCCTCTCTCTGCACTCTTTCGCGATGGATTATGGTTTGATTCGATATCTTGATTTGACTTTTCAAATCATCCTATCAGCCTCTTTTGTCTTTTTTTTCATTTCTAGTCTACAGCTACCAAAGAAAAGAGAACCATAGTTTCCATCGTGTCACCTCCTCAGTGCTTTTAAATAAGCAATATGAACTTTGCATTTTCACAGCACTCACCAAAACGAGAAGATACTTATTAATTACAGACTCTTTCAAGCACCTGTATCTCAATTCAATTCGTCGAAATTCACCCTTTATATCAGCCTTCCGACCACACTCTCTTCCAAGAACCAAAGAGTCCTAACTTACTGTTCATCCCCAATGAGATAGCCTTTCACAGCGAAACAGACTAACAAGCAACATTTCTTTCTTCGAGCTGCCACAACCTGCGGTCGATTCATCGTTGAAGCCCTGCTCCTTTATCGTGACTTAGCTTTTTCGAGCCTGTTACGACTGTTATGATCGCACCACATGCGGCTTCGTAGTAAAGACGAGATTTCCTGCACGCTTCCTGACACTGCGACCGGCGTTGCGTCCAGTGCACACGACGCCCTCCAATATGCATGTGATCACAAGGAAGCACGTGTTCACTGCGCCTCGTTCGTCGGCCTCAGCTTCCTCGCTGTGACGCGCGCCCGCACGCGCGTGCAGGAATGCAAACGTAATACACTGTCGACTCGTATCTTGCAGTGCGCGAAAAAAAAGCTGGTCACGCGTGTATTGCCAGTAGAAAAAGCAGAAACGGAGGGTATTGTGACGCAATCGATCCTGTCACGGAAAATCATGATTTCCGGCGATTCAGAGGGAAAGGGAAACTCCCCGAAGTATTAGGCTATTGGGTCACTTGTTTCGATCATAGGAAATGAGTTTCTAGAAAAACTATAATGATTTGAACTTTCATGTGAGGCGTAGATATATTTCTTCAAGAAGGAATAGTATTGAAAGTGATCTAGTTTTGCGATCACATGAATTGAATAACATTATTTATCAAAAAGCGATTAGAATTTCAGTATGTAGTATTGTTGCAAGGAGAGAATGACTGTCATATTTCTTCATGATGTTCATTTTAAATTGAGAAATGTAGCTAAGCTTAGGCAGGAGTAGTATATAGAACACTAGAATAAAGTTTATTGAAAATTAACTTAGTCAGCGTTCAAGCTACAAAATTTTTATTATCTGAAGTATTTATCCTGGAATGATGAAAAAAGTATTATTGTAAACACTTTTATATCCTACTTTTTAAACAATATCAGTATTATTTAAGATTTCTACTGCACCTCTACTAAATCACAAAATTTTAATTTCCTCGTCAAGATCTCATCTCACGTTCCCTAAATTACCATTCCCTTCATAATCATGAGACAAAGGAGATTGCATAATTCGCAGACCACAAGCGGCTACTGTAAGAACGACCTCGAAAATATCGTGACGGCGAGGACAGTCGTGATTTCGGGGACGTACGGCGATTGACAGCTTCTGACCCCGCAACCTCGCTCCCAAGCATCGTTCGGCTTCGCTTGAAGATAATCGGCCGCGTATGTCGCTCTGCCCCCGCGTCTCTGTCGATTGATGGAAACAGCGTTACGACACGCGCACATAACAATAATAATTCACGCTTCATAATCGCGCTCGATTATTGCGCCTCATGTCGGATTACGTAATCGGGTTCGCTCGACAGGGACAGTTTCGTTCGCGTCACGGTCGATCGCGCGATTTAGATTTAGATTTGGTAATTTGGAGACGGAAATGAGTGGACCAGTCTGGAGTAGCCCATTCGCTAAATTAACGATAGATAGAGTCCGAGACGGAATAGAGTCGATGAGGATGTCGGGGGTTGTAAGGAGGCGCCTCTCTTCCGTTCCGTTTGCTCGTCTGCTCCTTTTGCTCCTGCATTTCCTTCAAATCCGTTTCGAGATGAATGTGGATGGGGATAAGAGTTCTGTACCTGAGAGCCAACGTAACTCAAATCCTTCTTTCTTGTTTATCAGAAGAGCCGAAAAACAAATGCGATTACCCATTTCTCAACATAGTATTTAAAGTAGTTTATTAATTAAATATAATTTGATTTTATAATTTTACAATTTTAAATATAATTTGAAAGTAAATAAAATTTGAAATATTAAAAATATTTGTTTCTACAAATGCGGAGGTCTCAGCATACTTGACTGATATAAAAAGGGATGCGGACTCGAAAGACTGTTATGTGATAGCTGACAAGAGAATATTTAATCATATGTAAAAAACAATTTTACTTGTACATTAATCGACCGATGAGCGACTCGTAATTAATCGCCAGCAGCGTACCATTTACATGACATATACTAACGCGCGGCATAATGAATTGCAATAGTATTTATGCATACACGCATGCTCAGTACTCGGAGATAGTTCAGCCTTTGGTCGTAATCTGGTTGCAACTTTGTGACCGTTACATAAGAGCCTGCGACACAAGGAAATAAGCTGCTCCTTATATTCCGCGTAATTGAAGAAAGAGGAAAAAAGGAAAAAGAATACATTAAGTTCCTCGGCGCGACAAGTACTTGCCTTGCCTCTGCATGATCGTGACTCGACGTTGAACGCGAGACCGCGCGTAGAAAGGTGGACCGAGCGACAGCGAACTGACCTGGCCGTTTTTCCGTTTCGATTTCAGATTGAGGATGTCCTCAAAGAGGAAGTCACCACCAACGAAGCTATCGGAGGGCGGGGGCGGCACGGGTACAGTGGCAGGCGCCAACGAGGAGGAGGAGGACACGACCTCGTCGGTGACCGGTGGCCCAGGTGGCGAGACACCCGTCGGCGAAGAGGACCCCACCACCCCCGTCGGCATCGAGGAGTGCTACCCTCACCAGAGGGGAGGTGACTGCGAGTCCTCCGGCTGTTCGTCACCAGCGACGACCAGCGAGCCGGACCTACGCGACTCGCCCTCGCCGTCGTCGAATTCCCTGCGAACGAGCAAGCGACAGAGGGTCGTTCTCTCTGGCCAGGACACGCTCGTCCCCTACAACTACCCCCACCACCATCACCATCACCATCATCATCATCACCACCACCACACGAACACATCGTCCTCGTCCGGTGGCCTCGTGGAACCTGCCAGCTCCTCGGAGTGTGGCTCGCCACCCACACCCCTCACCGTCGACCCCTACTACCCGAGCAACCCCCACCACAACAATAACAATACCGTGACGCAGAACAACAATAACAACGGTGGTAGCACGGCTACCGCGGGCAGCAAGAGATCAATGGACGACGTGCTCAAGAGGTTAACTTGCAAGATGAACAGCGAGTCGCTGTCGCTGCAGGACGACACCAGCAACAACAGGCGGAACAGCCCGCCACCCTCCTCCACGCCGACTGGACACAACACGCACTGGTTAGTAGAACTGACCTTGGATTGGGGTAGAATGGGGCATTTTGTCATTGGGGGTTTGAGGCTTGGCTGAGGGTGATTTTATGGGGTGGAAGAGATTTTAGCTAGAGACTGATGCTTTTATGGAATTACGAATTCGGTAATTTTTGGTAATGAGTTTAGAGGAGTACACTATTTTCCTCGTATTTGGGCTCAGGTTTGATAGGTCGAATAACTGTTGAGTTTTTTATTAGTAGGTAAGATAGTTTGGTAATGTTGTTACGTGTGTGCGTAGCTAATTCAAATAGAGTTTACATATATTCCCTATCTCTCTGCGGTATAGATAATTCTAGGTATTTTTGTCATCGTTGACCTCTGAAACTTTCTTTCGCTATATAGTTTGAAATCAGCAATTTCTACTAGATAAAATAGTAAAGATGACTTCAATGCTTTATCACAAGAATGATGTTACTATGTTACTAAGTGTTTCTACTTAGATAGGGAAACATATGTAGCTACATTTCATTTTCTTGCTCTATAGATCTTCAATATTTAATAAATCCGACGCTCAAAATATGACTTTCTACAAAATATTCTACAAATTACAGAAATAACAATTATAGAAACACTCTGTCCTGTATTTAGAAGTCACTACACAATTTGTAAACCATAATTGGACCCAGCATCCCAACTTATGAACAATAGTGTACACTTAGGTAGAAAGGTTACACCGTGTTTTCCCTCTGACCCTGTCCCATAGTGGGCGATATTAATTAAACAGCGTCAGGAAACGCCTAATCGTCCGAGGGAAATGAGAGCAACTCCACTGGGACGATTCCTTCCTGTTTCAGCCAAATTCCCCGCGTGAATCGGCCGCGAGAGTAGAGGCAAAGACGGGGAACAGTGTCACGTATGTCGCACGGCATCGGTTACGCAACCTATCTCCTTTTAATTAGTCGATATTGTGCTCCAGCTGGCAATTGCGACTGGATTCGTTACAGTGTTGCAATCGTCGCGTTTTAATCTGCCGTTGTCTTCGTGCCACTATCGCGCTCCCAATACTTTTACATAACTGGTAAATATAGCTTAAAAACGGATCTTCGTTCTCTTCATATCGTCGAAAAATAGTTATCGCCTAACAGCCTCGATTGAAATTCTACAATCGAGATTGTTCGTTTGAAGCCCAATGGCCGAAAAAAACCCTGAAATCATATTGAAAGATGTTCGCAATTAAACTGATTATAGTTCTCCTCAGCTAGGCCTGACAATTTAAAGTCTTTGGTCATTGGGTTAAATTACACAGAATTCAAAGGATAGTCAACTTTTGGTAAAAATACTTGTTTGGAATCTCTCTGACGAGGAATCTCCTCCCAATTATGGAATCCTTTTAAAGGCTCCTGTGCTGCTTTCATCCATTCCTCTTAATGGACTGACCTAATTATTGGACTGGACTATAGTTGAAAGCCAGTAACGGTCAAGTTAAATTAGTGGGTGCAGTTATCTCAGATTACCGTAAAAATTCTTTCAGTTCCTGCAACGAGCATTTACGTAATAATTGAAATGACAAACTGAAACTACTATTCTTCTTCAGCATCTCAAAGGCTTGATCCAAGATTCAGATCAGCTCCAACTTAGAACTTCGAGTTTTCTCCCATTCTCAGTAGCATCAGTCAGTCCTTGAACGCCACCGCGACCGCTTAAATTCGGCTCACAAAAGCGTCCATTGTTCCCGGACAAGATCCACGGATTCCAGTCGTAAACCGAGTGTTCGTTACCGAACGTCCTAAATTGTACAAAGAGGGCGAGCGAAAAGGAAGTCGGAAGAAGGGAGCGGGCCGCAGAAAAAAACAAGGGGTCCGCAGAGAGCCTGAAAATATCTGACTTCTCGCATCGGGACAAAGAAACGTGTCTCTGGAGCGACGGATCTCCAGATCGAACGCCTCCGTATTATCCAACGCTTCGTTTCGATGCTGGCGTT
This sequence comes from Calliopsis andreniformis, assembly GCF_051401765.1. Classification (NCBI taxonomy): domain Eukaryota; kingdom Metazoa; phylum Arthropoda; class Insecta; order Hymenoptera; family Andrenidae; genus Calliopsis; species Calliopsis andreniformis. The sequence continues at coordinate 26,360,443 of NC_135064.1, forward strand.
CGCGAATCGCGATAAAAACTAGGCGGACTCGAACAACGAGCATTAATATTCATATATGCTGGTTAAACATTACACTGTTGCTGATCATCGAGTACTTTTCATCGCGCGCTCGTTGTGCAAGTTTCGTGCGCCACTTTGCGGAAAATCGATGGTACGAAAAACAGCGGAATAAAAACGCGAAACTGGTCGCAGAAATGATGGCGAGTTCGTAACGAGTAGTAGTCGGTGTTTCTCGACTGTATGCGGTTTAGTTATCGTCGCGAACGATTAGTCTATATTCCAACGGTATCGCACGGTCGCGTAATAATAATTGCTCTATGTAATCGGCCCGTCAATGAATTGATTCTTTGTATCGACACGGTCGCGCGGACCTTTCTCTCGTTCCCACTGAACCGCCTTCCACACAGTGTACAAAGTCGAGAATACAGAGTAGAGATTATCCATCCATGCACGTGGTTAATCGAGGGCTCCCATTCGCGTCGCGTTATTCAGAAGACTATTTCGCTGCGATTGCTTCCTTTCTGCGACAGGAAGTCGTTCGCGGAGAGGAAGATAGGGAAGCATTCTGTATTTATCTCCTTTGATGTTTCATCCTTTCGTATGGGGGTCTGTTCGGTACTCTGCTTCCCAAGTTATGTCACGTAATATAATCGATAGTTCACGGTAGGTCGAGACTTTGAAATTTTTAGGTTTTCATTAATTTTTAATTCTGAGTAACTTCTGAAGTAGGAGAAATGAAAATTTTGTAAATGTTTCTGAATGGATCAAGTTCAACTTTAATTCAGTTCAAGTACACACTAATTGCCAATCTAATTTTCTGAGCACCCCATTTCTATTAAATCTTCTTTATTCTTAACCAAATAGGTAGGTACAATAATAGTAAGAGTAGGTAATAATAGTAATAATAAGAGTAAGAGATATAAAATATCCTTTAGAGTCACTGTATTATTATCATTATTGAAATCTAATTCTAATGCAAGCGCGTTTCACGATCAAAGTCTGTGCCCCTTTTACTATATTCATGAAGGGTACTCGACAATTCATCCTTAATTCTATCCTCAAGATAAGCGGATTCCTGGTATCACGCTAGCTAATAGAGAATAATAACTCTGTATGAAACAACGTCGGTTGAAAGCTGCAAATGAATCGAGGAAGAGAGAAACAGCCGAAGGGGGGAAGAGGAGAATCGGGGAGTGGCTAGAAATGAATTCCTCGTTGTGGCTGGGAATTTAATTAGACGTTACACTGTGCACGTTTCTTGCTGTTCACCGTCGGTAACAAAAATCGTGCATCATGAAACCGTTACTTATCGAAGAACGTCTTTTATCCTTACACGCTCATGAAAGGCCCTTGCTGTGCGTGGCTTTCTTTCAGGCGATAATAACGCGCGGTGGGCGGCTACAAGATTCTATTCGCGCCTGTTGACCTCGGTATCAGGCAACAAAAGGCTCATTCTGTCGCTATTATCATTCCGCCTGGCAAAGACATTCGGCGGATTTAGATATCCGCGTGGGCCAAGAATAAAACTGTCATCGCGTCGTTTCTTTTATCAGGCCAATTTTACAACTTACTCCACTTCCCATGCACTGCGCCATTAAAAATGAGGTCGCCTGAAAGATTCATGGTGCAAACGATAGAAAAACGGATTCATTTCGTTTGGTCCCCCAAACAGCTGCCTCTGCTCTACGTCTGATATTTAAGGGACCAAAACACAGGAGAAAATACTACCTCCTGTATCCAGTAACTAGTCATTGTCGTTTCTCTGCATCCTGAATTATTTTTCGTCGTCACAGGTAAATTTATTCAGAACCGAGTTCACTTTAACTCAGATCTTCAGATTAATTTCATCCACACCGTATCGTGTCCAGCCTCAAATAAAATCCTACAGATTTTCTGCAATTATGGTACTTGTACGATTACTGAGCAACAACAATTCCTAATTGAATCACGGCCAAGTTCAACCGCAAATTTTTCATTCTACTTGCTCATTTTCCCTTCTTTTTTATCGTCCACCGCGTGAACGTAATTTCAGTTAAACATACCCGCGAACGCTCATTATGAAATTGATACTTTTATCTTGGGTATGTGGTCAGCTTATATCGTGAAATGCCGGCGCACACGCGTCGAACGCATGGTGGAAGTTGGCAAGCAGATATAAGTATCGAAAGTAGAGCGTGTAATAATAATGCGTGCGCGTTTTTAAAAGCGGGTCGGTTTTAATTCCACGTACGTCTCTATTTGTGGAGACGCTCGCCAACCTCCCTGAATTACGTTTCCCCGCTCCGCTTTGGACCTTTTCTTCCAATCAAGCGTGTGCATAAACATATGCGAGTTTTTCCCTTTTCGATTTACATTCCTCGAAGATAGTGCAACGAGAAAACGAGGATTATAGAAGAAATTAACTCGCGGCCGACAAACCGGAACAAAAATGACGTGCATTAAAGCTTCCCGTGTTTTATTTTCAATCTGCCTTTGCGCTTTGAGGGAAACTGCAACGCAGACCTGCTGGGAGATTATCGATTGATTTCTTTATTTGAAATGCACGCCAGGAAGTGCGACTTATGATATAATCGACGAAACTATTTTTTCTATCAAAATATTGAGAAATAGAATTTTTTCATAGAGGGCATTGTCCTACAAAAAATCGAGTTTGAAAATGAATGCACTTACTGCACAATACGCATAGTCGAGTGGGCGCATGCCTGACGAATTTGAAAACTCGGTTCTTTGGAAAACGAAGCCCTCCGGAGAATCTTTTTTACGAACAAATTTCGCTTCACACTTTCAACCTGCTTTTTCATAAGCAGACTTTTCCCCTTATGTACTAGTTACTCTTTTGTTCAATAGGCTTTTTTCATATTCTTTCCGACTTATAAATATCATTTTCATAAAAGGATCTACTTTCAGAATGGAAAAGATCCACTTTTCACATTAAAAGTAGAGAAACTGAAGGAAAGTCAGAAGTGAAAAACTTTTTAATGAATTCTAAGTTATTTTATCAGCTTCGAATCCAGTAATTACAGTAACGTCTTAAATGCCTCGGATCCCCGGTCTAATAGCTGTGATTTAGTGTCGCTGAGCGCGCTCGTGAGTAGAAAACGCGGGAGATCGAAAGGGCGATGATTCTCCGACCGAAATCGACGCGTCACGGTGTTGATCGGTGATTACGAAGGCTGCAATTTGCTCGAGAAGCGCGGATAGCGCGGTTAAACAAGTACTTAGAAGCGAATCCCGTTACTCAACCGAGCAGAAGGTGTGTAGGGGGGCAGGTTTCGAGTCCAGAATTGAATGTATTCCAAAAACGCGGGTGAACATCGCGTATGCGCGAATTGCCCGTACACTTGGCTGAATTTTGGAAGAATTTTGGCCTCGATACTCGCTCGGTGTGGGCCGCGAACTGGCACGATCCTCTTTCTGTTGATCGGTGCTCGCCGTTGCCAAGTTCACCGGTTCGCTTTCAGTGATTACACGCTGTTTTAGATTGCGTTTTGGTACAATTTGTGCCGATTTTTGGGAACCACCCTCTTCGTCAACTTTCTCCTTGCTATAAATTGGGATTCAATTCGTAATTGAAATTTTGGTAGAAACGGGTGTTCTCTTCGCTTCAAATTTTTCGAAAGATTCGGTATAAGGGGTGTAAATACCTAGGTACTTATATTTTCTGTTAGTTACTACAGAGAAATAGAGATCTAGGTATGTTCTTTAACTAAATAACACTGTAACTATGTACCTGAGTGAAATATCTATAATATTTCTTAACTAACCTACGCTGTAGCTGTGTACCTAAGCGAAGCATCTGTCTTCAGAAAAGTTTCAAACATTCTCCCATTCTCTAGAAGGAATGACATCTCTACGTGTCCCACTCGCATCTTGAAAGACCCCAGCTGTGTACGATCTTTAAAATTCGACAGCCACTTTAACGTTGACCCTGTGACGCCATAAGAAATGCCATACGCGCCCCCCGAGAACCGTATATTGCCCCAGATTCCGAAACGCGACGGCGTTTGAAACGAGCCGTGGGCGGTATCGTCCTTATCCTCGTCCTTCACGAGATCCGCGATGGTGAGGCGCGCAGGCCATCGCGGTGCAGGCCACGAGCACAATACGTCCGTATCACTTATTCGTGGTCCATTTTCCTCGGCATAAAAGAGGAACGAGAGCTCCGGGCGGAGTCCAGGAGGGCACTCTGGGGGAAAAGAATCCGTGGTAGCGGGAAATCACGGCGCTGGTTGGAGCGAGAGGGAGGGAGAGAGCGAGAAGCACCCCATCACGGGAGCAAACACTCGGGCTGCCGTGATTGCACGGCCGCGACCCTATCTATTATTCAGCTGGCTCCCAGCCCTATGTACGCGGACCACTGCCATCCCATTCCAGAGCCGCTCGAAGCTCTTGCCCGCGCGCGAATAGCCCCGCGCCTCTGCGTGGCCCGAGCCACCTACGAGTCAGTGGACCTCTCTGCCTTGTACCGGTACCAATGACAGGCCACGATGGCCTTTACCTATCTTCTACACCCTGTGGAAGCGTAATTGACCGTGGTTCGATGGTGTACGTTGCAGCGGGGGCGTCGCCAGCGTGCCGAACAGCGTGGCGTCTTCTCCACCCGCCTCTGGAAGGATGCAGAACACCGAAGGACAACCTCAGCAGGACGGTGCCTCGGCCCTGCACAGGGTCCTCTGCGCCGAAAGCTTCGCGGAGAAGGAACGACGGCTCTCCGAGATGATCCTGCAGCTGCAGCTGCTCAGGGAACAACTGCTGCAACAGCAAGATCAGTCGAAGGTAGGACCTTACGTTGATTTTTCTACTTTCGTCGCGCGGTGACTACTGTTGGTGATCGGTTGCGTGGTTATTTAGTGTCTTATGTGGATTTTGGGTTGTTAATTATGTGTCACTGGTAATTGAACTTTTTGTGTGGTAGGAGTCGATAGAATATTAGCAATCGCCAAGGTTATTTAATCAATTCACGCAGAATAACGAACTAGACTCGTATTCCATGACCGAAGCCGAAACTTCTATAATTCAGAACTTACTCCTAAATAAATGAACCTTCTTCGCGGGAATCATTAAGGTGGACTGCTATAATCCTCAGTCTTTGAATACTATTAAAATTCATAAAAAGTAGTTAGACTTTGAAACATTACTTATTGGACACAGATCTGCGAAGTTTATCATGTATCACTTTAGTAGCATTCAAGTTAGTCTTAGCTCTAGAATAATTTCAACCGCGAAGTGTAACAGGAAAAAAGTCATTGACATTTCCCTTTTCCGTGACATCAGTAACCGCAACTGGCACTAGGGAACAGACAGAAGCCAGAGTCCCCTTCTAAGGGAAGACCTTTCGTGTTGCGTGACTTGTTCGAGTCCGACCGTCGACTGCTTTGCGCGGGTCATGGATCCTGACGACGTTGAACGTTTAATTAACTCGGAGGGAGTATTTTGGTCTGGATCGAGGGCAACTGCAAAATTAGTTTTCTGAGATATCGCTGTAGGTAACTATAATATCCCAATTGATACAAAATTCAAACAGTCGCGATGTGGTTAGGCTCGTACGATGATCGAATCGTATTGATCGAGGGGCATTGATCGAGGCTGAATCTAAATTTATGTATACCGGCAGATTCGAATTTGCTCAGATCGAAGAGGAAGCCAGCAACAGCCGATAATTTGTCTCCCTCCATTGAGCTAGTCTATGAACCCCCTCGTTAGATTATGACGTTTATTTTAGTCTCATGGATTCTGTTAATCCGTCGTTGATCGACCCTGTCTAGCATGTACGTTTATCTAAGGCATTCACGAATTTATGTACACGGATTTAGCTTTATAATAGTATTCCTCTGTCCGGTGTAAATGGAAAGGCAACCTGAAAGATACGTTTTTTTTGCCTTATTATCGCCTTTTATTTAACCAAACGAGCATAAAAGTGATAAAAACGGTAAACATATTTCTTGCTCGGTAGTTGCAGTTGAAAGTTACCAACTCCGTTTCACCGTGACGTTAAACAAATATTGCTGCGTTGCCGCCGTTTTAATTAAATCCCGCGATTATAATTAAACTTAATTAGTTCTGTCCACTGTTTCGTTGAAAGAAAAGGGGGAAACGCGTCTCGGTTATCTACGAATAAAAAAGCAGGTGATAAAGATCAAGTTCTGCGTGTAAGGCACATTTGCTTGCAGAACAGATAACTGTACAGCTTGTTTCAGGAATTCAGCTGCACTGAACTTACATAAAAAAATGAAAGCAATGAACGTTTCTGCATCATTATGAAGACGCGCCATCGTTAGACCACCTCTCGACATTAAAAACTAAGAAATATATTTTCAATATTCAGATATTTCTCCTACACCGAACCCATCATTAAAGCAAGAAGAAAGCTGTCATAAGAGCCTTGCATCAGTTGAGATATCATCTCGCATCCAAAAACCCCATCACGTTTGATCAAACGCTCCGCCAAGCTCGCCAGCTCCAGAGTGGTCGAAGTCGATTGAAAACACGTTTCGCGAGCGAGTGCAGGAAGTTATTATCCGAGGTAATAATTTCCACGCGCGGTATTTACGTAGCAGCGGATACGCCGGTTTCCTCGACGGCACGTACGCGGCTCGACGCCGACAGGAGCGTGGAACAGCGCGGATCCCATCGAATGCCCCGCGTATCCTCCTCAGGGGCCGCACGAAGCGTCGATTGTCTCGCGGACAGGTTGCATAATCGCCTGGCAATCTCAAGGGAGGATATCCCTCGAACAATGCGTCGCCGATTCGCATCGACGTCCTCACCGACGATCCTATCAGCGGTATCGCGATGACTGGATGGTTCGCGCGACCTCGAAAGCGCCGCGGGTCATCGCGTGGAAGCGAAACGACTCCTCTGCTGCTCGAAGGGATCGCGCCACGGCGAGAGGAGAACCTGTCTACTCGCAAAAATCTGGGCGCGTGCAGATAATGCCTGGCGTATTACCGTTATTATGCCGGTCATTTACGTGCTGCAGCGACGCCGATCTTCCTTTCTCGATATCCCGCTAAATTCGCCCCTAGGCGCGATCCTGCGGACGTCTTTGAGCAAATCCGAGCGTCTTGGTGGGTCTGTGGATGAGAGTATTCTTTGGAATATTTTAGACTCTTAGTGACTGTCTTCGTATTTCTTGCGAGATCTCAGTTTTTCCTACATCCCTTTCAAGTAGGTCTATGTACTTTTGGGAATTGAGAAAATGTCTGCGTGTTTCACTACCTCCGTGGAAAGCAGACACGATGGCATACACGTATTTCCTTTATTGTCTAAATTGCTTATGCCTATTGCTACTGCTTGTAGCGGAACGAGCATCCCTTTTGCTCCTGAGATATCCCACTGATATCTTCTGAACTGAGTTCCACCAATCGAATATATTTATCCTTTGATTTTCCAGGGAAGCTTGATCTTGCTATATTTTCTTTACACTTTGTAGAGTGATTTTGATCCGAGGTATCCTCATCGCGTTTTGTTGTCTTTCTCGACAGCCTCGAATTCTCAGGATGAAGTTGGCATCATTCTACTTGGTAGCTTTCCAGCAGCGCACAGTAATTGTGTCACGCTCTTTAATTCGAAATCTATTTTATTTAACATTGTTCTGTACCTGTCCAACGACCACCTAAATTATTTGATCCACGTCCTCGAACCTACATCGCTCGACTTACGCGTTACGAGTTTTACTTGAGTTTCCCAGAACACCCGAAGCTCTCTGTAACAAATATTTCCGGGAATAAAAACTCGAGATCTCTAACAGACATCCACGATAAAGCGAAACGAAGTAACTCACGCGACTCTAACGGCGAAGAGAGCTTCGGGGGAAACGAAAAGTGCAGGAAACGCGGAGGCTCATCGAGGTTCGGGTCGAGAAGGCTTTCCAGAAGACGCGGCTCGTGTCAGGTCGAATCGCCTTCAGAGATCTCGTCGCGGGCGCACGGTCGGCGGAGGCTCGTGTGTCGGCGCTCTCAAGGGTGGAGAACGTTTTCTCGTCGGCCATTTCATCGGCACCGAGTGAAAACGCGTTTGTCGGCGGCGTTTGCGCGGCAGCCGCCTCGAGAGTTAGCTGACGTTAAAACGGAAGTGCGACCGTGAAGGAAAAGGCGAGGTCGACCGGGGAGCGAGGCAAGGAGAGCCAGAGAGCCAGCGAGAGAGAAGGAGAGAGAGAGAGTGGGAGAGAGAGAGAGAAAGAGAAGCTGAAGGAAGGAGAGAGGAGAGAGAGAACGTAGGAGGAAGGCGGTAGTCTCAGCGTTCTCCTCCTCTCGGCTCCCGGAGGGCGTATAGTAATGTTCGAGCTGGCAGACTCGGAGTCGAGTGGGGATCTCCCTCTCCTCAGTTCCCCTCTCTCGCTCTCTCCCCCTTTTTCCCTTTCTCTCTTTCACCTTTCCACCTGTTATGCGACTCTGTGCCATGCTGCATTGGCACAGGTGTGCGGCCGTGTGTACCCGTTCGAACGCACACCACTTCTTCGGTGGCACACCTAAGTCCTCTTCTTTCCTCGCTGCGTGCACAAGCGCCACGCTCCGTCTCTCCCTCGCCCTCTGCGTTCCTTTGCCCCGTCCTTCCTTCCTTCCTGCCTTCCTTTCGTCCTCCCTCGCCCGCTCCGTCTTTCTTCTCCAGCGAGCTGGCCGATCGCGTGGGCGGCGAGGACTCTCTCTCTCTCTTTCTCCTCTGTCTCGAGGCGCCTCCACGAACCTACCTATACCTCCCTGCACAGGTGCAGGAGCATATTGTCACGCCCAGTGGCTCGACTGTGCTGACGCCGTGCACTGGCCGACCCAGCGCTACCGATTGCTCGTCTTTTATTCAGCGCGAGTAACTCGCTGCCAGCTTCATCTCGGTTACTATACTCGATATGGTGCTCTTATTGGGCTGCCCCTACGCCAGAGTTCGCGAGCAACATGCAAATTAAATTTCACAGAAAGTAAGGGTGATAAAAAGTTTGACAATTGTTCGCTGGTGTAAACCCAGCTTTAGATATGTTCGTATTTCCATTGTTGGAGTGCACGTGAGATCTTGAAGCGTAGATCTGGAACAAGGTAGACACGTAAGTTGTCGATATTTATTCGTTGACGCGTGGTATCCTTTCATTTTGTAGTTGGTTTTGAAAGTCTTCCACGGGATATCGGGTCTCGCTGTCATGAGAATCGATTTGAAAGGGAACTCGGGTTTCCTCGGTGGCGCTTAAAACACGTCCTTGACGGGGTACCGGAAAAGGACCCTTCAGCATGCGCGACATCATTTATGGGTCCCTATTCACCGTTGCCGCGACCTTCCTCCCTACCTGGTCAGACCCACTCGGCCTTCTTCGTATACAGGTACTTGGTGACTCTCTATGGGCCTCCTGCAGGTGAGCACGAAAAGATCAAGTAGGACTTCCCCGATTCATAAGAGTAGGTATTTATCTTGAAATTCTTGGTAATGTTTTCTGATCTGCGTAACCAGTTTTACTTCAATAGCTATTTTCTACGAATTAAGATGTGTAGCAACATCTCATGTGTAATTCACCTGAGGACTCCAAAGAAAGAAAATGTTTTTTAAATATTGTTGCATATAATGAATATGCTTCTTGTCTCCATTTAAGGATGACTTTTTGACACTAGAGACACATTAGGTGTGCAGTTGTTCCTAGGTTTCTAAGTTCCAAGCCAATACGTGACCTCACGAGTCACTGCAATTCCTACAGAAAATGACTCCTCACGCCTCAAAACCTAGAACTCAATTTTTCTCATAAGTCTCCGTACTTCTAAAAAACGTCAGACCTCTAGGAACTGAAATTCCAAAACCCTTACAGGAATCAAATTTCCAAGTACCCCGGTCCTTCGACCCCTCCCCCTCCCATACAAAAAAGGCAACGCCGTCTTAAACAAGGTCGCAGACTCGGCGGTCGGTATCGCGTTTCTGCGCGAGCGTGCGTCGTTATTACACGGCAGCGTAAGCCACAAAGGCGGGACGAGAGGTTCGTGCGCGATATGCAACCTGCGAATGCCGGGTCAGAAGCGAGGAACAAGGGGGTGTGTGTCTATGGCGCGCGGTGTTTGGCTGGGCAGAGGGAGAGGGCCTGGGGGCGCTTGTGCGTATGTCCATACGTTTGTCCATTTGCGTATCGGTCGACGCTTTATGGGAATTAGCGGCGTATTGTGGGTCGCCTGGTGGGCGGTCTGTGTGCACCGGTGCACGAGAAGCGTCCACGGGAACGGCCACCGCTGCCCGACCACCCCCAGCGCCGCGAGGGGTGGTTGCAGCGGCGCATAGGCCCGTGGGGGATGATCGACAAGGACGGCTAGCGCGATGCACGCTGGGACAGGAGGAGAGAGAGGGAGAGAGAGGAGCGTAGACTCGCTCGGAGAAAGGTAGACGAGGAGGGGGTGGGAAACGCGTCCGGGAATGGGGATGATTCCACCCTTCTCTTTCTGTCTCCCCCTCCTCCCCTCTTGGTCTCTGTCTCTCTCCGTGTGTATCGCTGTTTGTCAATATACGAGCGATATGATCACCAAGTATAATCACCGGCGGACCGGAGAGCGTCGAGCTCTGTCAATAGAATGCTACTTTGTGACCCCATCCCCACTACCAGCGGCCCAATCCGACCGCTTATATATTGTATCAAACGTGCCTGTGCCGTTCGTCCTCCGTCCCACCCCCTCTCTGGAGAATGCTACCATTGCTCGTAAAATCCGTATCGACCGACAATACCGTGGACACAGCCGGACCGTGCAAAAATGTACGCCTCTGTCACGTTAATATCGAACAAAACCGCCCTGGGGAAGCTCGTATTTTCTACCAAACGGTGATCCGTTATTTTGTTCTCTTTGTACCGTGTTCCGGGGGGACATTCATGGATGAGCTCGATTCTTGTCATTCAGGCTGGACGGAGGCAGTCTTTGTAATGATACCCTGTTATGACAGGGTGGTGTCGTTTTTATGATTAATTACTTTTATTATTGTGGTGATATTCAGCCACTGTTTTTTTTGTCAGAGTGCTTTCATTGATGTTAGTAATGTTCTGTTTGATGTACTATCTATGAATTACAATGTTATGTATGGACACTAGAGCCAGAGTGTATTAAGTCGTATTGAAAATAAGCGGACTTAATACGCTCTGGTTGCGGGGTCCAGATATGTACAATCGTAAATTAATTTATCCGATTATAGTATTACAAAATAGCCCAATAGACATTTAGATTCTGATGTAGGTAGATACAGTTTTCATTTCTTCTGAGGACCAATTAACAGGGGGTTAATCGAAAGCTGATTCCTATCGAATATTCCCTATCCCCAATTTTTCACAAGCCTTAATCCCTCCGTCACTAAGCACCCCACCTTCTAATGATACCTATAATTTCCGTTTCCCTTTGAGCAGGGCATCTGCAGATAAACTGCGCCAATCTGTGCATCTGCAGAAAAGCTGCCTCGAAGGGTGAAATACAGGAATGAAACCTGTGGGAATCAATTAAACGCAGAATCTTTCGAGCATATAAACGAACAACGCAGAAATGTATCCTCGTGGCGATCCACCCCGCGATTGCGATTCGCAGAAGCTGTCCCTCGGCGGGGGACGCTGAATTCCTCGGATTGGCAAGGCTCGCGTAACAAGCAGTCCTTTCTGACTAAAGTGCCGTTCGTGGATCGCGCTTGCCGCTCTCTGGCAGCCGCTGGAGCGTGTCTCGCGCGATTTCGTAGCGGGCTGTCACTGCTAAACGGGGCTAAATGAACGCCCGCCGCTGTTTTCCTCGTCCCCGTGTCATCCCCTGCCTCCTCCGCTTTTTTCCACGCGAAGCGTCAACTTACACGACCGCTTCTCCCTTATTCGACTCACTGGGCTCGCCACCCCCGTGCTCTCGGGGGCTGCGGCGGGAAGGGGGCGAGAGAGGGAGGGTCGGCTCGTCGGTGTATCTTTTCGAGCGATCAAAGAATTATCGCAGCGGAGCGGCAAGCCGACGGTGTTTGTCGTTTGATCGCGGGGCAACGATGCGTGACTTTGCGCGTTACCTGCCGCGACTGCGGTGGGCGAGACGACCTCCACTCCGCTCCGCTCAGCTCCGCTCAGCTCTGGCCCGCCCTGTGTGCTCTCGTACGAGCACGCGTACCACTCGCAGACACGACAGCGTTAACAGCTAACGCGTTAACGCATTTTACCCGAGCTCACCCGTTTCTTCCGCGTCTCGTCTTCCTTTTTCCTCCCTCTCTGTCTCACTCTCCGACCCCCTCTGCCTCTTACCCCCTCGAGCCCTCATCCCCTTCAATCCGCGCCGTACTCCCTCTTTGTATCTCCTTTGCGCCGTGTCTCGTTCTCTCGTCGCTCGTTCCTCCTCGCGTTTCACCCTCTGGCCACCCCCTTTTGCCAGGCTCGTACATCCAATATCTCTTGCAGAGGGCCGAGGTCGGGTCCGCTGCCCTCGTCATGTCGTACTAATGCATGTAATTGCAGCTAACCTCATTAAACCCGCCGACTGATGCCACTCGCTCAAATTGCGTCCCTCTCCCTCTGCTCCTCTATCTGACCCCCTGCCACCCTCCCCCGGCTACTATCGTTTCACCTTTCTCCGCGTCGACTCTTCGTTTTCGTTATCCCCGTCCTCGACGATTCTCCTCCGCGTTTTTCTCGCTGCCTCGCGTTTCATCCGTCTGCGTTACAGTGTCTCTGCCTCTGTTTCATTGGATTCCACGCACGGACTCTCAGTCTCTTGTTCTGTGGTCACTTGTTCGTTGTTACGAGTGATTTTGAGGAAGCGAAGCTTATGAATTTCGTGATTTAACTGTGCACTGTGCTTTGGGTAGATATAGCGTAGAGAAAGGGGCAGATGTAATAATGAAAATGGAACTGTTTTCAGATCTCTCAGTTCTTAAATTTAGAATCCTTTTTAATATAGAAGATATTTACACCTGAGAGGGATACTATACCCATATCTTCTGGTAAAAATTGATTTGTTTAAGTCAGTGCAATTTTTATGGCTATTACAGCAACGTAACAATTGAGTTATCCAAAACATCCATTCATGAGCATCCCCAAAGGCATCTCAAACCCGAACATTTTGTCCCGTTTCATAACCGATTTATCAGTAGCCCCCTAATTAATTAACACGATTCCTATAAACAAACATTTGCCGATGGTCAGATTAGTAGATATTGAAAACGCTTGTAACCATGTGGCGCGGTTGGTTGCGCGCATGGACCCGCCTGCTCCGCATGAAATAAAGTTACTGCTTGGAAAACGGCGTTTGCATTGATTCAGCATAGGCGCATCGGTTGTAAAATGTACCGGGGTCAATTTCGAACATCACTAAACCCAATATCGGTCGGCGATATTGAAACCGATATTGCTCCAGCGAAATCTGACGGCCACGCTAAATGCTCAAATTCCCGTCATCGTTCCCTATTCAAACACTCGATCGAATTATTCCTGCGGCTCGCAACTCGTTCATTCTCTGCTGCGGGATGTTAGAGCTCCCTTGCTAGCTGCTGGATTATCGCGTTGTGACGTATGGGGAGGAGAAGCTTTTGGTGTTTCCACTCACGCAGACGCTGACACTGCTCTCGGTGACCTGTCACGTACCTCTGTTTCGTTAATTGTCTTCGAGCCATTTATCGACTATATGATCAGGTACAGTGGATAGTAGAGACATTGTGGGGAAGATTCGATTTTCTGGGGTAGTATGGAAAATAATATTATTACTCTCCGCACGTTTTCTACATTCCTAAGACCTCGTCTCGTGAAATACTTAAAACAACTGTCACCTCTTCCAAGCTATTTTCACAACGCGGCTTCATCTTTCACAAAGCTCGGTAGCTCCCTTAATATTGACGACAGAAGTAAATTTGCCTGTTGCATAAATAGGTAGCGAGTGGCAATCGTTCCGAATCTAGACCTATAAAGTCGAAGTCCACCATAGGAGGTTGTGCCAGGTCTCTCAAACGTTATGTGTACCAGATGTTGATTACGATCCACCAGCAGAGCTGGTGGGATTAACGCGTATTCTGAAATTGCCGAAGAAATTTCTCGTTTCTCTTTGACGTTGGCCACGAGAGAGTGCTCCTAATCGGAGTGAAGGGGAATAACACGTGTGTACGGCGTTAATTACAAAACACTTATGTCGAACGGACGTCTTAACGCGGAGAGGAACTGGTCTTGGCCGTGTTGAGGGTGAAGGCGTCGCCAGTAGTGCATGCACGACGACGTCTGGACCACTTGGCGCTCGCATTACGGGGAACCCCTTTCTACTTTGGTACTCTTCCTTGGGTACGGAGGCCAGCTGGGGGCGCCTCCTCCAACAGTTCCGCATCCGATTTTCTGGAGGAAGAAAATGAACTCTCATATAATTATTTTCCTCATTAACATTGTGGCCCATTGTTCGCCCCGGCCGAGGGGCATAGTCTTGCGGCGCGGTATTTTAATTACATTCCTATGTGCAGCCAGGCCTCAACTCAAAGGCTGAGCGTTCACGGATCGTGGCTCGACTCGCGCCACTCTTGTCAACGGGATCATCCGATAATAATTTCTTGTAGTCTCGTTAAAGGGATTTCTCAGTATAGCCTCTGTCTTCTATGCGAAGAAGACTTCGTTTTGGGGGATGCTTCTACGTATATTCTATTGAGGTAGCCACAACTTTAGATGCCGTGAAGTTTTATTCGATGTCCTTCTAATGAAACCAATGCCGAAGCATGTAAATTAAGTTTTATGAGACACTTTATGCATTCTACAAACTAAAAATAATTAATCTCTTTACTATGTCTGTGCATGTCATGATAATGTGTGTTAATGAATCATCTAAACATGAACTCTGATTCTAGAAGAAAAATTTTAGATGGCGAGGAGAATTCTATTATCTGAATGGCTTAATTACGTAGATTGTCTTATGGCGCATGCTCAGATAAGCGTAAGTGTATTGTACTTCACGATTTTTTAGAACAGTAACATTGTTAGCTCACATTATATACAAATTCTTGAAAGTTACAATACTGTGCTAATTCCTGAAATTAGTTTCTGATAATCGCGTGATCTTTGATCAAGATCAACCAGCTCGCTAATGAATTCCCTGATAGGAATTAAGCCGGGAGCGCAATGCTGTTAATTTCGACGATTACATTCTTCCAAGTACTCCTTAGGATCGTTAGCATTCGAACACGCGTCAAAAATAATAACACGGCCTTTAAAGTTAAATTACAACCAGTGCTTCCAATTACGAGTATTATTCACGCACGATAACCGCGCGTCTCTCTCGCGGCGATTCAGAGTCTCGCGACCGCTCCAAGGATCTCATAATTTTCCCTCGAAAGTATTTCGAGTCGTCTGTTACGCTCCGCTAAATAATCAACCGTGCTGGCGATAAACAAACTATTAAACAACAACTTACTAACAAGTCGCGCTGATTAAAAAAGCAAGAAGGAAGCTATCTTCGTTGATCATTATAAAGTTTTCCACATTTCGTCGCGAGACAGGAGGAGAGGAACTGATGTCGAAATTAATGAGTCTATAGGGTAATTCAGAATTGTAAATTAATATTTACAGGTAGCAGGAGACATTCTGTATTTAATAAATTATTTCCTGCATTAGATATCTAGCTTCTTACTAAGTCCTAAAGGAAGATAATTTAATCACCCTGTAACTAAGGGTTTTTGTGACGATTTAAAGTCTATATCCACTTGGATTCTAAGTATTCTAATACCTGCTCGGTTGACCTGTACTTCTGAACCATCCTGTACAGATTCACAAACGCATCCACGATCGATAGCATAACCAGGGAATTGTAATCCCAACGACAGTGGCAACATTGTTCGACATCTTCGCAATTGTCCCAGGAATATCGTTCGTACAAGAGTCATCAACAATTATTTTCGCGACGATTTCAATCCTCGTAGGGTACGATACCTCAAGATCGCCGCCATTGCGCTCAGACTGAGACAATGGAAGGAGAATACGTCGAAAGCGGGCACAATGTTTCCATCCTGCGCCATTACCGCGGCATTCCATTATTTCATCCCGACGAACGAACGTTTTCCATCCGATTGAAAGGCAAAGGTTCGAAGAGAGGTCCACGAACGGTGGAGCGCGCCTCCGCGATATCCCCGACGTTCTTATCTAACGCCAGGGCGTCCCCATGCTCGCGACACGGATTGTTAACTGAATCCGGGAGCGGGCATTGTTTCAGCGGCGAGAGTCCCGAGCACAACAGTGCTCCATTGTATTCCCAGCTCGTGTTCATTCAGCTTTTTCTTTCCTCTTCTCCGTTCGTTTATTTCGACTCCCTTCCCTCCGTTCGTTCTCTGATCCGTCAACGAGCTTCGACGCGACGTGCTCTGCTGACGCTCGAAAATCCCTCGTGTCGTCGACGCTCTGCTCCGCGATGCGCCTTGAACTCTGGAGAGATAAATATTTCTGCTGTGGGATCGAATTCAAGTCAGTTTTAACGTGTAAATCTACTGGAATTCATGGTATCATTTATAGAAAGCGTGAGGCTTATAGGAAAATGCTGAAAAATTTTTATAATGAAAAATATCTGAACCCCAGAGCCAAAGTGGATTAAGTCCAGTTTTGTGATTTAGTACACTTCGGCTCTGGAGTCCAGATACTAATTCACTCTAAATACTAAACAGGTACTAAACACGAGTTTACTAATCTACTAGTCTCTAATTCACTACTTCCTTTACTAGTTCCTTAATCCACTAAGCATTTTCTTAATTTCAATTCAGAATCTACTTAAGCAATATCATTTATAACTGTTCAATAATACTACTAGCTATCTAGTACTGATCTAATCCTGTCAGCTTAACAGTATTAAAATCTATCAATCCTCTGCGAAGCACGAGAAACGCATTGGAATTGCAAAACACCTAGTAACTAAAACCACTATCTCTCGTTCAAGTACCCAAGTAGCTCCATTACTTTTCCATTAATCTACATTTCAAACATTCTATCTACACCTTAAAGGCGTCGACACAACACCCACGCCTGATGCAACCTTGTTAATAAAGACAAATCTATTGCGCGCTGCGGCAGACTCCTTTTGCCACCAGACGGGCTGAAGCTTCAGTGGGTATTTTCGTGCCAGGGCGTCGTTTATCGAGGATATCAGCGCGGGTTTCCTTGGATGATGGGGCTGCGAGTGTACCATCGTTGCGGCGGCGACGGATAATGTGTGTTTCGGCCGCGGCGCCGAGAATAGTTCAAAGTAAATAGCATACCGTGAGTGGTGCCCTCTAATCTCCTTCTTCTCCTTACCGCGAGGTATATTCTGATTGCATTATGACTGACCACGGCTAGATAACGCCTCTCCAAAGGGATATTCGACCGTGGCTGATGTAACGCGCCTCTTTCGCGGACAGACAACCAGTAGATGCTCCCTGTGCCAGTCAGACGCCTGGAATCGTCTTTGTCGCACGGCTGAACGCGTTCTGCACGAACTACTCGCAGCATCTTTGTAATCTTTAATGTCTGAGGCGCTCATTTTAGTCTCGGTACCTTTGACATCTTCGAATGAGCTGTTGTGACTTGTTAATGGAGCGTAACTAATGTGGCACTTTGTTATGGTGGTGCAGTAAACTGCAACATTTAAATATTAACCCCTTTGTGAGCACAGTTTGTAAGATAGGGTGACTATTATGTCTCAATTTAAATTTTCATGTCAAATATGAAACTCCTTGGGGTTTGCAGAGGGATTCCATTTGGTAGGCTAGTAGTCTACAAATAAGCTAATATAAAATCTATTTGAGGTGCAATTCCGTTTCTAGTTTCTGTTTAAATTATTAGGTCCGCGAAACAGGAAACGTCCTCTTATCTCCAGAGATAAGCGAGAGCTGGTTTTGCAACTAAGTGATATTTAACGGACAACGTTTAACGACCCGTGCTCTGCGCAGCGGCCTTCGCATAAATATTGCAATTATCACATCCTAAATACGCCACGCCTTATCGATTCTAAAGTCGATTACTTTAATCATACCCCCGTTAACCTTGCAACCAACGGCGATACATTAATGGGTTGTAAATTGTACTGCATGAAATACCCGTAGATAATCCTACAGTATTTACGTTTGTGGATGCTGGCGTTATTCGTCTACAATATTTCTCTTTATACCAACTTGTTGATCAATTTCTTCCTACAAAAAGGAGAAGTATCCCGTTGGGACGCTAATGGATCGCTCATGATAAGGGTCAACTTCCTTCTCAGCCTTACCTGTTGTATCCTTTTTCACTTAAAAGTTTTGTGAAAATGTTTATTCAACACGTTTAATGGGAAATGATTATCAGGAAACGTATAGCTTATCTGCTATACTGGTTTCAGGTTTCCGATTTTCATTTTGTGAAGGAACGTAAAACAGGTAGAAATCAGTGTTTAATTTCCATTTATTCCAGAATCAAAAGGTGAATGTACCTCCTACTTTGCTAGGGTGCCACTCACTTAAATGGAAATTTCCATAAATTTGGAATCTAAAAGACAGAGATAAAAAAGTTTCACAGGTTTAAAGACTTGAAATCTCTTTTGTTGATGGTGTATTAGAATTCCTAAGTTATTTCACTTTGGTCCCCTACGGCATAATAGATATTTTTCGACTCTCGATAAAAAGAGATGGAGATATAATGGTTCCGAAACAGATGCAAAGAAAAGTGATTAGTAGCGGGTATAATTTGGCGGAAGCAACAGAATATGTTATCGTGCGTGGAGGCCGGCGCGCGTCGTTTGCAAACGTTCCAGAATGAAATGGAAGTAGGTACTGGGCGGGCATTGAGTGCGGTTATACTTGTAACTTGGACGGCGACCCCGAGAGAAACCGCGAGCGCGGTAGTAAGAATTCCACTGTGCCCGCGGATGTGAATGAGCCCCGCAGCTGCCACATTCCTGTGTGCCATCGCCGCGCGGCACCCTTTTCCTTTTATTTACGTTCCACCTTCCATATTTTAGCCGAACATCGGAGAGAACTGGCTGTCAGATTTTTCCTTCTTTCTCCCGCCCTCTGTCCCACACGGTACAAATTTTTCGTCAGCTTCGCTCGTATCCCGCTGCAACAACGGGAGCACCAGTCCGTTTCAGCCACCGTTTTAACGAGACATTTGTCTCCATGGACAGGCCATTTATCTACGTGCGAGTGATTTAATTGAGTCAAGATTAAGATTGTTCCTAGGTGCATGGAGAGCAGTATAAGAAGTGGTGCTCGATTCAAAGCATCTGATTTATTGGAATATAGTTTCTTGAGTAAAATAGAGGATTAAATTTTATAACAATTTTTGTAGGTTTAGCTAGCTCGTATACAGAGTATCTCGCAATTTGTGATCCGTGTTGATAAAAAATTCTTATTAACGCAGTCAGATAATTTTGAAGAAACTTGAAGCACAGAAATTGAAGTAAGTTTTTAATCAGCTTGTCGGTTTTGTTAGCAGTAATAAAGCGTGCCCGGGACCGGAAGTTTCGCGAACTTGCCAGAACCGAATCACGGCTTTGAAGAATGTTCGCGGTTGATCGCTCTGTTTGGATAATTGAAGTGTAATTCGAGCGGCTCGAGGGGCAATTAACATGCGCTATTCCAAAACGAGCATGCGACGGGGCTTGAAGTTCCCGCTGCCAGGATGCGAGTTTCAATTCACTGCGTATTTCTGGTTTACCCCGGTTCCCGCGTGTCGTCCGAATCTTTATTTCGGTTCTCACGTTTCGCCGGCATATGCACGCGCGGGGACACCGCGGCACCGCTGCTAGCGCGTGCGCCGAAATAAATATTGCATATTTCTGTGCACGGGATGCACCGCGCCGGAACGCGACTCATATCGGCTTACGATACACAAGCGCCTCCACATTTTTTCGACTGCTTTATCCATCGAACAATGCCTCGAATAATATCCAAAAATTGCGAATTGAAATTCTTTATACAGGCACTTGTGTTCATTCATTTATTTAATTTAAGTATTAAGTGTTATTTGCTTGAAAAGGCTGTTTTCTGATCACAGTTTCCTCACGTGAGTTGTTAATACGTATAAATTCTAGTTACCTAGATTTCTCATTCCACTAATATTTGAATGAAAATTTTGAAATTTGAATGGAAAATTTGAAATTTGAATTAAAAATTCAAAATTTAAATGGAGAATTTGAAATTTGAATAAAAAATTTGGAATTACAATTATAATGAAAGTTCCGTATCAATAGCGTGATTTGCAGAGCCAAGTCTTATACAGAATTAAAAATTCAAGCAACTGTCAAAAGACGAGCAAGGTGTATAAGTACATGAGAAACAGCGAAGACGTAAAATTTATCTTTGTTCCGCGACGAGCGAGTCGAGTTGAATGGGAAGGGGAGTAACGCAGTGATATTTCTGTGCGAAGAAAGAGGAACGGAGACAAGAGATCCCAGGAGATTTAAAACGTTTACTTAAATAACATGGGTAATTGAATCTGTAGTTGTAACCGCGGTCGTAGCTTCGCGTAAATTAGATCGGAACAGGGCAAAAGAACCATTAAAAAGCACTCCATTCTCTTGCTCTGCTCGTCAGGTGAATTACATACCACAACTGTGGCTTCAACCCGTTCAATTCCGCAATGAGAGAATTCGGATTCGAACAAAGGGAAATATTTTAAACTTTCCTCGCATCTATAAAGCTTGCTTGAACATTCCCATACCCTACCTCTAATTTGTTTCCGCAGGGCTCAGTAAAAGAATGGATGGAATAGGTGAGTAGTTCTCCAAATTATAGACTCTGCGAAGGATTTTTTAACCATTAATGACTTTCTAAGGTTTTTTTAATAATTTTACCTTTTTTCTGTTCTTTGAAGAAGGTTTCTCAGTACCATTGAAAAGCCACGATTCTCATCCCCAAAGAGTAGAAAACACTTCCTGCACAATTGCATCTCATCCCGCATTATCCACCACCAGATCGAGCATCATGTTCCAACTGCCCGTTGCTATCTTCCAAGAAAATTTCTCTGGATTAGCATAATAGCTATTCTCAAGTTCCCTCCTTGAGCCATAATCCAAAAATAGTGAAGCATTCGTAGGACTGTAGCATAATTGAACACGGTCTTATAGAGAGCAGGGGGACAAAAAATGAAGGAAGACCTTTCCTGGATCAATTACGATCGGTACGAGGCAATCAGTCGCTGATAAATAACGGACAGGGGCATTTCCTCCACGCTCGGTGTCGCATTCCGCGCGGATGTTGCATCTCACGTACGCATAATTTCCCAGCGTTCGTGGCACGGCCACAGCAGAGCCGAACCCGGCATTACACGGGAACGATGCATCATTCTCTCCTACGACTTTTTACCCTCTACGAGTCAGAAGAAAGCGCTTCCTCGTAGCTAGTCCCGCGTATTACCGCAAGGAAGTAAGTAATGGATACCTCGATCAGTCACGCACGATTCCCCGATATAAGTTCGCGGTAAAAAGCTGCTGGTACATCACTACAGAGAAGCGGTCGCGAGCCGCGGCTCGCGTGGTTGCGATCGACAGCGCGTGTGAGAACGACGGAACGATGAATTAGAATCGCGGTTACGTGGATGAGCAGGGGGATGAAGTCGAGAGAGGGTGCCTCTGCCACGTGCACCCCGCGCGCATTATTCTGCGATTCGAGTGGTGATCCCCGGTGCCCTCTTCGCCGTCTTTCTCTCAGCCAGCCGAAAGCCTGGCCACTCGAACGGAGGAGGCACGAGATGGGAGAGAGAGAGGGGGTTGGCAGGGGGTAGCGAGGGGTAAGAGAAAAGAATAAAGGAGACTCGGTGCCCTGTGACTTGATTCTCGCGGCCGCGTGGCCGCAACACATATAAAATTAATTAAAGTCGGCGGAGCCCAAGGGGCTGTTTATTGTACCTCTCCCCTGCGGGAGGACCGTAAACGGGGATAGGGTGGGTAGAGGTAGGTGGGCGCTCGGCATTGTAGTGTTTTCTTTTTTCTCTCCGCCTCTCCTTCCGCCACCTCTTTTCTTCTCTCCTCCGATCCGCGACCTCTGCCTCCTCTAACACCCCGAGAGCCTCGAAAGCAGCGACGTAACAGAGCGCGGTGGTGGTCGCTCAAGTGCCGAGCAAACCTCGCCTTGTTAGGAATTAATCACTTTCTAGTCGGTGGGCGCGCAGGGGACAGGGCGCGCACCCGGCATCTTCCAGCGTTATTTTAATTGTAAGCAAATTACCGAGAATGAAACTCGGCACGACCCCCGCGATCCTCCGCGCGGCTACGGTAAGACCTGGGACTCCTTTGCAATCAGGCTCGAGTACATTGTACGAGAGCGACTGATTAATCTCCTCGCGGTGTCATTGCCTTCTGTGATATGCGCACGCTGACGGTGGCAAGTAAAAAACTTCAGTTACAGCGATGCTTGAGTGTGACTTTTTCAAACAATGGACATTTCAATTTGGAGGTTGAGGAACTGTTGTATAAAAAACTGCATGGGATTTTTTATATAACATTGTCCTGCATGAAGTACAATCTATATTTCTGGGCAAACTGTACTGTGTGTATAGGACATTTGGTGATAACCTTACTAAAAAATACGAGAAAGGTGAACACCACCTTAGGGAAAGTTAAATATCAGGGTAATGATTAATATATACCCATATAACTCCCGCTAAATTTGAATTCTCTACCTCCATATAATATTCCTTAAAATACCTCTAAAATAATATAAAGATCTATGGTACATCCCACTAATGCTCCCATCCTCCTCTAAACCCTAAGTGCCAAAAGCTTCCAATTAACAAACCTCGATCATTCTCACTCCTCATCCCACTACTCCTCACTTCCACGTCATCGCCACGACAAGCACAGCCCCAAGCAGTAAATATTTTTTCAAATCGAATCGAGCTCGGCGCGAAACGGTCGCGAGAAAAGAATCGCGATGATTGCACGACGCGAGCTGTGTCCACGGTCGCTGACGCATTCGCTGACGTCCCCGTAAACCAATCGAGGTGTCGAAGTGGCTGTGTGACAGTGTCGACTGCGGGAACGTCGACGAAGGATCTTCCCGTCTCTGAGCGTTGACGAGAGCTTCGAGGAGGATGAGTCGCGTTGCGGGTGTCCGTTGAAAGGGGATGGTCGTAGAAAAGAGTCTCTGGTGATACGCGTCCGAGATGGATCGGTGCTGTGGCACCGAGGGAGGCCGAAGAAAAGGACGAGGAATGGGGGAAAAAGGAATAAGGAAAGAGAGCGTGAGGTGGCAGCGGGGCTGAGGGGAGGAGGGGGCGTTGGAAGGAAGAGAGGAAAGCAACGTTAGGAGTTGCTCAGTTGCTCGGTTGTGAAGGTGACGGGGTTGCTTTAGTCGCGTCCCGACATCCCCCAGTCCCCGGGGAGATACGTCCGTCGTTTCACGTACGATCCTCGCAGAAAGAACTCCCTGACGGAGATAAGAAGCCGAAGACAATAATCCCACTGACAGCCGGCTCATCGTCGCGGCTTATTTCGGCGATGTGCGTTCGAGCTTTGAGCCGTTAAGAGGAACATGCTCCTCGATGTCTGCTGTCAACTATGGCAACGCGGTTTAATGCCGTTAATGCTCGCCCCGGCCAGCCTCGAGGCGCACCGGAGCCGCTCGATGCGATTCAGAAGCGGGGCTCAATGAAATAAAAGCATCACTCGCCTAAGAACATCCTGAGGAAACATAAAGCGCGCCATTGTGGCCGCGCTAGCTGCCTGCTGTTCTTATCTGGCTACGAACCAGATTTTTCTCATTGTTTTATAAATGTTGTTCTTTGAACCGTCAGTGGGATTATCAGAGGCTAACGCGGGTAGTCTCGAGGGGCTCTGGTTTGATTTTTATCGGGAAGAATTGAACTTCTCGAAGAAATCGGAGCTAAGTGGATTGTCTTGAGGCTATTTCTGGGTGCATCCCGTCTTCTAGCGTTAGCTTTTAACCCTTCAGTAGCTCGTTTCTTATAACCCCGTGACACTAATGGATTTTGTATGTTTGAATAGATTTAGAAATAAAGTTACGTCGTCCTCTTTCAAGATTATCTAATTAAGAACATCTATTTCAAATTCACTTTTTGATTCATCGTTCATAAAAGCTGAACCCTATTTTAACTTTCCTGTTTATCTAATATTATTCCCAAATTATCCAGAGTTACATATGTACCCCAGTTATTTTCCTCAGAACGTATCTTCTGAATGCCTCCACAGTTTCTCACTGTTAGTGCCTCTTTTGCCTGTAACGCTACATACTCCTAGGTCGAAGCTGAGTAGAACAAAAGGAGCCACGTCGCGATGCGCTCGAAGTTCCCCCAAAGCCGTTACTTGTGCGATTAGAGGCCCATTGTTGTTAGCAGCAGGCGCCAAATAGAAGCAAGATGTTTATAGGAGCTCGTGGGAGCGCTGACAAACATCGTGGCGCCGATTGCCGAGGTTGAACGCCGCTCGAACACGCTCGCCGTCGCCCGCGGTATTCGTGTCAGCTCGCGTGGATGAGGAACGGGCGCGCACGGGAATCGTAAAAGATAAGAGAACGCGCGGTTGGACATCGAATGAAACGCCATATAGTTTAAGGCGATGAAACATCGTCGCTTATAAAGTACTCGCGTCGCTGTTAACGTCTCCCGCCCCGCGCACGCTCTACACGCACCCAACACACGATAACTCTATTTACCCCCTCGGTGTGGTCTCGTACAACTGGCGAACATGTTACGTGCGTTACACGCGCGAGTCCTCTATCTCGCTATCTCGACTATCGTGAAATCTTTGAAACGCGCGAAATCGCGCGGCGTCGAAGGCAACCCGATGGCCCCATTGATGACTGCTCGCGCGCTCGCGATGAATTATGGATTCTGCGCCGCTAGAAACGTCGTAAATCTCCGGAAGCGTAAATATTATCTCGCGCCACGTTAGCTCATTTAGCCCTGGCATGTCCCCGTTCGCGAGATTTGCGCCATTTTTGCTTGGGACCATGGAAGAGCTGATTGTTTCTCTTTGGCATCGTCTATAGTTTTTCGTGAGTCCAGGAGGAATAGTGTACTGGCAAAAAGGAATTGAAAAATGGTAAAAAAATTTCAGAATATGTATGCATTCGTTTAAATACCTACCTACAAATAGATTTGCGTGCAAAAATTGAAATAGTTGTACTTACTTGTTTTATTCAAATACCTCGATTCTTTAATAAGAAATCTACCCTGCAAGTTAATTGTTACGATCAATGGCTGCAGGGTCGATTATGCTTCCCTCGATTTTATTCACTAAATGAACCAAGATGTTCCTGCAACAATAGGGATCAAAGTATTGATCGTATTGTTTGGCAATGCCTGCTTTCTGAAGCAGGAAGAATTCAGATTTAAATGCTTTCATACCGAACTCTACTATTGAGAGTACCTACCTCCTTAAACTAACCCTAATTTAAAGGTAACAAGAATAAACCTAGACGAAGGTAAACTATAGTGAATAGGATCCCAAACCCATGTACAAAACAATATCCCTCAGTGATCGATGCTCCATCTCATCAGAAAACTAGCTATGAGTAACAGCGACATGTATGGCAACCACTCCTGTTAACTCGCAACAGAATATCTCATCTGTGCTTATGGTTCGCGACATAACCAGTTCTCCTCGAGTTCCCCACTATCACAATCGTTGGGACGCGATGACGGGAAAAGGCAACAAAGTCGTCTTTGTGACGAGCATCCCTCAAAGGCCGTGTGCACGGGCGCAGCCGACAGACGTGGCCGCGGATCGTTCAGTCGTATAATATTGTAGTCGATAGTGTAGTGTGCAAAGGGAATTATTAATATTACTGGTTTCGAGAAACCGTGGCCGAGGGTTCTAGCGCAGCGGTGAATCGTGCAATTTGTTTATCCGCCGATGGGGAATATCAAAAGGATTAGAGGCGGCGGAATAGATAATAAACATCGGCCAATAAAGCCGCCCGAAAATATCTCTGGTTGCAACGTATCTGCCGGTGGCCGTTTCTGCGTGTGTCTACGTTTTCTGTGATCTATGATTATGGATTCCCCGATGTCAATACCAAACGTATAGCTTTTGGCGCGTGCCCGCGCCGACACAGTCTTCTCTTCCTCGCGCTTCTTAGAAGGAAGGACCAAGGAAAAGCTACGCGCAGCGTTTGTGTCGCGAAACGCTTTTACATCTCTGCTAACTTTCTTCTTGGTCTCGAGCTCGGTAGAGATGGGTGTTAGAGAATGGAATATCGCATCGAAGACTTTGATAGCTTCTCCACAGCTAAATACGAAAATAAATATGAGCTACTTTTGAAACAATGAAATTTAAGTCGCTCTTTTGATCATACTAGAATGGAGAATACTGCTTTAACTTCGACTGAAGGCAGACTTTGTTCCACCTATAGTAGATATAATTTCGATGAAAATTGGCAAGAGACTCGAAATTTTTGGTAGGCACTATGTCTTTTTATAACCAGCCAAAAGCTCGAAAAACGATTCGGATGATAGAAATTGATACAAGAGCAAGCTCTAAAGGAACTTGTTACTATCGCAACGAGAGAGTATCATTCATGTGGATCAATCAGAGGATAAGGGAGAAAGGAAAGGTAAAAGAAATCAGCCAATAAAAATTGGGAAAAAATTCTGTTTCTATTTGGAGTGTCCGCGCAGAATCGATGAGCCCCAGTCGAGGCTCGCTTTTCACCGGTGATTTCCGTTTCCAAGGAGAAGAATCGTGCTCGATGGCCAGTGGACCTTCCTGGCAATAACGCGACGATCCGCTCCTCTTCCCGTGGAAAAGCCGCGCCACGAAAATACCGCTTCCGGTTGCCCTAGATTCCGCATTCACAAGTTTCATTCCGGCGGACGGCACGGTAGCGAATCCCGTTCAAAGCGCTCCATAATTTATGTATCCCTGCGGCCACCCCTGCCTGGCCGCTGCTTGCCTGTGTGTCGTCGAATTCTGGCCGCTTCACTCTTTTAAAATTCCATTAAAGAGTGCAGCCTCCGCGAGCTCTCTTTGTCGTTTCTCTCCTCGTTGTTTCCACCTGCATATTTCACGAGCAGGGGATTCGTTACGTTCGAGCCTCGAGATCAATCGCCACCGTTTCAATTTACAGCGAGGAGATTTTTCCGCCGCTCCTAGGTTCGATAGCCAGTCCTAGGTGGAGTGGGTATGGGTGTCGTGACCAGGAGCACGGCGAAGAAGACGGCTTGTATTAAAGCCACTGTTGGTACGGGCGTCGTCGTAATTTTAGACAGTGCCACAGTGACAGTCTTTATAACGCACGTGAAGTATGAACCACTTCCGGTGGATCTACGTCATCCCTGCATGTCCCCTTGCACTCCAGTGGCTCCGATTCTAAATCTAGATTCAAATTTCGTGGCCTTTAGCCTTCGTCTTTCGTTAGCCGGCTACCCGCGAGCGGTGACGGGAGCTCGCTTCAATTTTCTACGCGCGATGGAACAGGGAGGCCATTTCTGATGGGTCTTTCAAACGTTTTGGGGGAATAAATTTCGCAAATAATATCAGGACTTTTAATCATAGTTTGTAGTTCGGGGAAAGTAATTGGCTAAAATTTAGGTGTTGATTTAGTTTAGAAAGCTGGATGGAGGAAGATTACTCAATAAAATGGCGACTATATGTTAACAAACTATATGTTTGTTAAAAACACGTAATGCAGTTTTAGGAAGATTTTATAGTCAATACCTACTTCAGGTACCTTATCTCAAGAAGTCACTCGTATCCTCAATGGTCATATCAATAAAAAATTATACTAAGACCTCAGTCATCCAAAATAGTATGAGATTCAAACCTGGAACACTCTTTTGATATCTAAATCGATTACCTTCGGCAGACTAGCAGCAGATTATTTAAGTCTCAATCCCTATTTTACTGTACTCTCAGTATACAACAATGATTAGTTCTACTCTACCGTACAGCTTTTACTGAACAATCCTTCTTTTTCTGTGTAATGAATAAGAAGACAATCAATATATAAAATTCTGTGAAGGCTGTGATCGACCTTTAGTTAGACCGACGAAATATACTCTTACAATGATCCCAGAATATCCGGGACCGCCTCTAATCACCCGACTCCATCAATCAACAATTAATATTCCTAACAGCCTTTCCCCCAATTATCTGTGATTCCTCTTTGAACCCATCGACCGTCTTTCCTGCCAAGAGAAATCAATCGTGTCTCCAAGGTTCGAGGATCCCAGAGAGGGGATCAACGTCGCGCGACGAGACGCGTGCCAATAAGTGGCATACAGTTTCGAATTCGATCGAAACAGCGGCATAGATAACCGGCAGAAGAGCGATTACGGGGTGGAGGAGGGGGAGGGTGGTATGTTTCGGTAATTGCGTGGCTAAGTTTAGTCGGCGCAGTTGGCGTCAATGCGCGGATGCATATTCAGAACGGGGCTCCTCATATTCTTATGCTCACTTACTGAACCGCGGCGTCGCGTGTGGATGTGAATGTGAATGGAACTTGCTGGCACCCCGCCTGTTTATATTTAGCCACTGTGGGCGGTATAGCTGTCACGGATACGTATCATCGGCATAACTGAACTTTGCAAATGAATAATGAAGTTCCATTGGCTCCTCCGCTATGCCGATTATAGCCCCCTGCCCGAATGGCTCGACGAAATTACCCCACTGTCCCGTTTATTGTCACCGCGGACATTGTTCGCATCCTCCGCTCCGTTCGCCCGACGACGATGGATTCTCTTAATGAACGAGCGCGCCGCCATTCTTCCCGACGAGCCTGCCGCCCGATGAAAATGTCCCGAGCAGCGTCCGAGCTACTCCAAGGGAAAACGACAGTGGTCGATGGTGGTTAAGAAAAACAATTACCCGTCTCTTTTTGTCGTACACAAAGTTACAGCGTTCCTCCGCGACGCATGCACGCCGAGATTGCGGCAATTAGAAACGGCGGGAATAATTAACGCTAACGAGTACATTTCCATACAGAGTCTGCTTAATATGCGGGCTTATCTGGTGGTGGTATCGTGCGGTTGAACGAGCGAAGATGGATAAACACAATCCGCCTCGCGGATCGAGGGATTATCGATCACCTCATTTCAAGCGTACGACTCTCCCTTTTTTTGTTGGAGAATTTAACCATATAGAAGATGAGATTGCTCGCTGGAAATCGGGCAAAAAAGGAGGAAGAAAAATGCGGAAAATCTTTAGAATTCCTCGCAAGATTGGTCTCCTTATTTCTTGCATACATAAATGAGATTTTTTGCGAGACAGAAATAAAAAAGCGAACTAGTGTAGGAAAAAGTTGGAACGGCGGACTGATAGAGTGTTTCGCTTGGAGGAAAGCCGAACAGCGATCGTTGTGCTTAGGCTTTTCTCTTTGCCTTCGCAAGGATATGGTCGTTATTTGATGAGGACTGCGCGCCTCGTAAATCACGCGACGATCCTCAATCGAGCGTCGCGGATTAATAATCGTTCGTCGAAAGGCACGAGCACGGGACGAGGGAGCTCGTCTACTAACGCGCATGTGTTACGTTTCGGAGTCGGTGTGCGCAGCCTGGATGAATAAACGTCTTCCTTATCGTCTAAAATAGCCTTTAAACTTCAAGCATATCTGGATCGCGGCCAGGTCCTAGGAAAGTACAATGATATTAGTCGTGTTGAATTGTTACGCTATCCTAGTCATGGGCCGCGTTGAAAACCCACCTCGTTGAATTAATGGCGGAGCCGTTTGTCCTGACTAATGGTGGCTCATGCGAAAAAGAAATCCCAGTGTGGAATTTCTGGTATTCCACCGACCGCCACCTTAACCCTTTTGCCATGGAGGGCGTGAGTCTGCGTCCTAGATCTGTCTGACAAGGGTCAACGCGCGCTACTGCACTTTACGATCGCTCCAGAGTGGGTTTCGTGTCTTCATCTTGAGATCGTTTCAGGGGAGTCAGGGTTTCGAGGTGGTTTAGGACCACTCTTTATTTTATGTTTTATTATTCTTGTGTAATGTCATGTAAGTCGAGAGTTATGTATCCATATATTGTGTCTTCGAGTCTTGTTTGAGATAACATAAATTGTTTCGTAGACATAGGTACACATCTAATAAGAGAATATAAGTAATCTTGTGGCTATAGAGTTACAAGTTGTTCTCTTTCGTAACAAGATATTGGTAAATTGCGGTTTACAGTTTTTTCACCACTTATTTGCTATGGAATTTTAAGAAAGGTTGCTATATTCATGTTCAGAATATCATAATGAACGGAAGCGTGGGAAGTAGATTGTTTGCGTTTCATGAAATTCCATAATATCTAATGCTTATTGCAACAGATCACTGCTTATAAATACCAATTCATTAAGTAATCCCAACGACATTAACATTTCTCGTTTGTCTCATTTTTAAGTAGATAATTTATACAGAGGCCAGATGATATTTTTACAAAGCGATACATGCAATGGGGACTTAAGTTCTCGTTGCGTTAAGGAATTCTGAAGAATTCCTGAAATTGGCCTGCGAACATTCTACGTCAAATATGATCGGTAACTTCCGTTTTGTACCTATAATTGCGCGATGCGTAATTTGTACAAGAATGACGGGAGAATTGTGAACATCTTCTGATTAGGATACATACAATACTTTTTCACGCGCATTGAATGCAAATCGTTCGAACAATGAGTTAGATTTATTCTAGTTTGTGATTGCGCCGATCATCAACGGGCGCGGAAGAGGCGTGGGTATTTTGTTAACAAGGAAACTAATGTGCATAACCACGTGAATCGCGTGGAATTTTCTTGAAGATGAGCAATACGCATCGTTCCGCACTATCTGTATTGAATAATAGCGAAGCTGAAGTTTTTGTGAACGAAATACACAGGGTGTCCCAAAAATATGTAATTAAACGCAGAGCGTTAATACCAGTCGCCTGTAACAATTCCTGTTGATCTGAAACATGACCTTGTGGCCTCTTTTACGTTCATACCAAGTGCAAATGTATTCCTAAGATTTGATTACATTTTTCTGGGACATCCTACGCCCTGCGATTTGTTAGCAAGCATTCGCGAGGGATTATCTAAAGATCTTCTTTGAATTTACGAGCAACATCGACTGTATACAGTGATTACCGTCGAACACACACCATAATTACCATACGACCACGCGAGTGATTAAATACACGCGTTAGATGGGCTCTCAATCTCGGTCTCGTGTTATCACTTTATAGGAATATAATTCGTTTCTTGCATCTCACTTTCCACGTAGCCAACAGCTTCCGTTTAACGCGTTCAGTAACCATTAATTAAAGTTAATGCTGGTGCTGATTCATCTTTTATTAAACTTACCTGGGAACTATAATTTGGAACAGGTTCTAGAGGATTGGCATTCATGAAAACGATTTTTCGTTTGCTTTTACCGGAAAATGAACAGCTATCATACTTTTGACGTGCCTTGCAGGATGACATTATGTTGGCATTTCCCATTATACATAGAATATTAAGTCCAAATACTAAATAATTTAAAGGGTCTACAGAAATGGTTAATCATGCTTAGCAATTTTCTATATTTAAATCTCTATCTCTATTAAAATACCATAAAATATCATACTCTTTTCCCCTGAGACGATGACGATTCAATCATCCCTCCAATTGTCTCTGTGCCTTTGCAGTCGTATCCTGCGCACATGGCCGTCGACTCGCAGAAGCAAATCGAGATGCAGCGGCTGCAAACGGAGCACTTGAAGCGGCAACAAGAGCACATCATGCAACACAACATCCAGGAGTTACAGGCTCAGATGACAAAGAACCAGCTGAGCATGTCGGGGCCGCAGTCCTTGATGTTCCTGCCGTTTCTCGAACAACTCAGAGGGCTGCCCGTGCAATCGCCTATGCCGCCACCGCCAGCCACATCCACGACCACCACCAACAAACATATCAATTCGATCGCCAACGTACGTAAACCAATGCAATCCCAATTCCACCGTCCTCTACCTCCCAGCGACATTGAATTTTAATTAACACTCTGGGCTAAATTTTTAAAGCGATTGGTCCATAGAATTAAAAATACAGTGCAGTGAGGAAAAAAGATAATTAAAGAGAATGTGATTTCAAGGGAAAAAAAGAATTAGAAATGTGTAATTGAATTTTATTTTTAAAAATTGTAGCCTTCAAAGGGAATTTTCTAAAAATTACACCTTGTACGGTAGTCTATTTCGCGTACTGTTCATGTCTCACAAGAAGTCCACTTGTGAGCATTGGGGACAATGTTTTCCAGGGGACTTCTCGTGAAACACGAACAGGTATTTTTTTACAGTGAATCGTATAGCTTTTGTGATTCACCGAAGAAAAATGACCAAGTGCAGTTATCGGAAAATCTAAGTGTTTGTAATACTCATTGCAGATGATCAGCAGTCATCGGGAAGGTCCAAGCTGGGCGACGGCGCATCTGGCGCAGATGACCACGCAGATGGAGAAGGAAGCGTCCCCGACGCCAATCTCCTCCGCGGTAGCTCCCACTGCGCCGCCTCTTCAGGATCTCGACGCTCCCCTGAACCTGACGAAGCCGAAATCCTCGTCTTCAGGGGCCACGGCGTCTTCCTCCTCGCCCGGGAGCGACTCTCATTCGACTGGGGCAGGAAGCAGCGGCCAGCAGGAGCAACCGCTGGCTGCAACCGCGCCCAAACTCTTTCCTCCTGGTCTACCGATGCCCAGAAATTACTTGACGACGCTTCCTTACGCGGGTCTGCCACCACACCTCAGTTCTCTCTCGTCTCCCAGTAAGTATATTGTTAGCTAGACGCTTTGTGGGTGGAAGAAATGGAAATTATAAATTCTTTGCAGATGTTTTGAATTTGTAGCGATTGCAGAGTATTTCTTTCACTCACTGTACCTATTCAAGCCATTCAGATCATTAATTTTTTTTAGTAAGCAACAGGGTTGCCTAAGTCTTGGAAAAAGTAAGAATCATTTATAGTAGTCTACTGTTCTTTGTAGTCACGCCTCGTATTCGGAGTTAGCAATGGTCGTATCAAGAGAAAGAATCTCGTAATCAACTGAATCCGGGTTCGAATCCTGATTCAGCGATTCAGTTCATGACTGTATCAGTGAAATTGATTTCTGTAGAGAAACGTGTCGCGAAACAGGTGGCAAAAGCGATCGAATGTAAAAATCGCAGAAGTCGTTTGAAATGGTTCGCTAGAGATGGGGTGATTTAGCCTCGCTCGGAGCGATTAAATTCTACGGTTAATTGACTCTGATGCAACCAGTTTTCACCGCTATTCACCAATGACTGCTTGCAATTCTGTAAAGGAGTACGAGATTTGCAAGCGTATTATGGGGACTCGCAACTTGTGTTCTTGAAACGGGAGAATTAACTTTAGCTGTTTCGATAGTCACTCCGCAGAGATATAAATAAATCCTGCGTTTATCGAAGGAAAGTATACGCTAGAAATTTCTGATTGAACAACTAAAAAAAGGGAAAGTGACACTCGATTTCCGTTCCAATTTCTGGGATCTGGGACCAACTCATCGAGAGTTGTCTCGAAGCTTGACTCATCGTCTTGAAAAATAATGAGATAGCCTTTTTGAAGGATGCTAAACAAAACCGCAGGTCAGCAAGAACTATACTCAATATTCCATAAAATCCGAACGATTCATTATCCTCGAGCATGCGTGCGTTCAGCCGATTGTTCGAGCTGTTTTTCCCCCTATTCATTAGAAAACCAGTTCCCCTTCGCTGCTGGTTTTTCCTCCGAGTAATGGCACAATTAACGACGCGTAACGCGGTCTTAAGATAACGCCGGTGACCGCGGATCGCCAAAAAACAAGCACGCGGAATCCTGACAGTTGTCATTCTAATATCGAAACAAGGACTCGCGACGATCATCTTGGCGTGTCATTACTCGCGCGTTTAACTCGCAAGTGACGCGAGACGGCGCCGCTAGGTTGCTTTACGAGCACGCTCATTTGCCATCAGTCAGTTTTTTTTTTTAAATCAGTCCTTTGTGTTTCGATGAATTGCAGTGGGCAAGGTAATGGCCAAAGACGAGGCTGGAGGACCTGGAGGCTCTGTAGCCGCGGCTGCAGTCGCTGCCGTGGAGAAACATTTCGCGATGCACGGGATTTATGGTCTTCCGCCTAGTGCTGGTGCGATGCCACCTTCGCCTCAAACTCAACGACCCGTTAAACGGGAGGAGAGCGTGCAGGAGGAACAGGACTATCTCTCGACATCTCACAGTAAATACAATTTTCCTTTTTTAATGTTTCTTTCTATTGTTACTTTGAGTCATTTAAGTTAGAGTTGTGGAGTTACTTAAGGTGTATAGGAGAATTGTAGCAAACTTCTGTAAATTTAGCGTCACCTAGATTTGATCTTTATTTCCTTGCACTTGTAAGACTACTCAAATAACGCTCCTTCGAATTATAAAGTAAAATATACTTTGTACGAAAGAACAGACTTGAAATTTATACACGTGTGAGGGATTAAATAATTCTTTATGCTTCTTTTCGTAAAGAGTTGAGGCAAATTCTAACGAGCGACGGTATTCTGAAATTACAGTGTGGCGGGAGCAGGGTTACAAGGTACCGGAAGACATAACGGAAAAAGGTAAGCAACTCTTTTGACGACTGATCGGGCTGACATTACGCTTTTGTTTCGAGAGCGCCAGATGATGCTCACGAAATCAGATTCGCTTCTCACGAGGAGTATCGCAGTGGCTCTCGACATCTAACACTTTCTTTTCGTTTTTTTTTTGTTCAGCTAAAATGGTGAGACAGCAGAAGAGGGAGGGTGAGAACAAGCCACATATCAAGCGGCCTATGAACGCGTTCATGGTGTGGGCCAAGGACGAGCGTAGGAAAATATTGAAGGCTTGCCCGGACATGCACAACTCGAACATATCCAAAATACTCGGTAAGCGTGATAAAACTGTTTTTACTCGACTTTTTAAATTCAATTTTTAGATAAATTCAAAAATTTGTAATTAAAAGGTTGAAGTCACGACTCTCTTTTATAATTGAAGAGCTCGTAACAAAAACAATCCTTGTCAAATCTTACAATTTTTTTAATAAAAATAGATTTTAATAGTGACAAACGAAAGTCACGACCTATCTCATCAAAAATTTTGTTAAAAAGAACATTAATCAATTGAATAAAAACTAAAGATGCTATTTACAAAAAAAAGGAAATTCTCAAAAGTTGTGTCTGCCATGAACTCTTTAATTGCCAAGTACCTAATCTGAAACAAAATTGAAAGTCAGGAACATTCTGAATTCTGCTGCAGAAAAACTACTATAAAACACCAAATCCTAGAAATCCCAGTAACCATAAAATACAGAAAAATTACATCCATACCAACTATAAAACAGCTCTCGCCCCTGTTTCCACCTGAAACTACCTAATACCTGAAATTTCCTCAGGTGCTCGATGGAAAGCGATGTCGAACTCCGAGAAGCAGCCGTACTACGAGGAGCAGTCGCGGTTGTCGAAGCTACACATGGAGAAGCACCCAGACTACAGGTACAGGCCGCGGCCGAAGCGTACCTGCATCGTGGATGGCAAGAAGATGCGCATCTCCGAGTACAAGTCGCTGATGCGGCAACGACGGCAGGAGATGAGGCAGCTCTGGTGTCGCGACAGCGGCCCAGAGATGGGCTTCCTCTCGCCGGTTGGCTCCGACCTGGCGGGCCAGCACCACCCAGGAGCAGGCGCAGGACCCTCGGCGAGGCCTTCGGTTTCGCCGCCAGCGACGATGTTGAACGGCGGCGCAGCAGGTCCCAGCTTGGACCACCCGTCGTTCTACTATCCCCAGGATAGTCAGTCGCCTACGGACATGATGAGCTTCTCGCCAGAGAACTCGGGCTCGATCGGCGGCTACGACGCCAGCCCTCGACACCACGACGAGGATTGAACCGCAGCTCCGGGTCAGCCGCCATGGCCGCCCGGAGCTTCATCCTCAGCAGCAGCAGCGTCAACGTCGAGGCTCGGCCACGAGCTGTTCTGGTAACTGGAGTCCTCCTCGAGGTTCTCATCTGACTAGTGGGAGCTCGAGAACGAGGAGAGTCGGGGCAGGATCGTTTACGTGGATGTAAACGTCGGGGAAAAACGTTCTCGAAGAGTGGACCGAGCGTCTCGAAGCCTCGCTCGAGAGGTTGTGATATAACGATTTATTTCTGTGCCATCGTACGACGCGTGGAGGCTCCGCCGCGAATTGGAGCGGTGAGTCCTCCTTCCTGGACCCGCCGTCGTGTCGTCTAGCATCCGGTACTATCTACGGTGTCTGCCGTCATCTGTCTCGGTACTGTCACGGGCAAGCATCGAGCAGAATCCTCGTGTTACCGGTTCAGAACAATGTGTCGCGGAACGGCCATGTGACCGAGCTCGAGGGGTCGACACCCTTTCGTTATCCGCGAGCGTTTCACGGGACACCGGTGAACGTGAGATTAGAGGATAACATCCGTGCGAGCTGATGATTTCCTGCTTGCTCACTGTCCCCAGAGGAGAGGAGGAGGGGCAAGCGTTTGTTGCATGTCCAAGGGAACACGGCGGCAGCGGGGACGCAGATTGTGCATCCTCTGCTTCGTGTGATCGACAGTGCGACCAACGGGGCGAAATCCGCGAACGGTGTAGGAGGTCTGATGGTTGTTAGGTAACGTTTTAGGTAACGAGGTTCGTCGACGCGTCTGAACGCGCGTTGGTGCGCATCCATCTCGCGGGTGTTTTCCAAACGGAGCGCGAAGTAACGTGGATATAGAATTATACATAAATAAATAAATAAATGAATCTATATATATACACACATTATATATATGTATACACATACCTGATTTTTCGTAAGACTGCCATGTGTCACGTGTGCGCGCCGGAAGGATCGATTCGACGCGATCTACCGCCGATGCTCGATCGAACTCGTTTGCCGCGTTAACACACCGCGAGACGATCATGACGTGAACGTATGCCTATGTATGGGGTGCTGTTTTGTTGGTACAATCTTAATTGGGTAAAATCAGCTGGGCAGTTCATTCTTTCGGATAATGTACTGATGTAATGTACGCGTCCCTCCTCTCCAAACTGATCCATACAACTCATTACCAATACTTTTGAATTCTACTTGCATAGTCAGACATTTACTACTTCGTAATTTTTTAAACTAAATTGAGTAAAGATTAACAGAACTGATGTATGAAGAAGTCATGTAAAAATTATCTTTCTAACTAGGTGTCATTAGCCAACCAAGTTTGCATCCACAATTCCGGAAGCCCCTGTACATATGCATGAAGAATATGTGTATATACATGTACGTGTGAGGTACGGTGCGCGGCCAAAAAGTCTTGTTCCTATTCCTTCTAGTGTGTGTGTGTGTGTATGTCCAGCGACACGGCACTTACGGTCGACCGTATCGCGAAGAGAGAAAATAAAGAGAAAAAAAAACAAAGAGAGAAAAGCTGGTCTGTTCTATCGCATCTTCACAGCATCGCGCGTCTCTGAAGTATACGCGAAAGCACGAATTAGAATCGTCTAAATCCCGCGTCCTGAAGCAGGACGGTCCTTTTTCTCCGTATCACACGAAATCACTATATCCGGCAATTCGCACGAGGACCGGGGTACAGAGAGAGGCGAGAGAAGAAAAACAGAATTCTGTCACGCGATTGCACCTGTCCGTCAAGGTAACCACTTCGTTCGACCTAAAAACACTTTTGATAGTACTTATAGTATTTTTCATCGTTAATTTATTACTGGTCTTAATGTAAACGACAATTAGCCGGGTACGGAGTCGACTGTTGGGCGAGTGTAAGGTGAGAAGAGAGTCTTCGGATAAAGAGAAACGGACATAGAGAAAAGAATGGAGAAATAGTAAGTGATAAGGTTGTGGAAAAGGGGAAGGGGCACGCGCGACGTCAGTTTTAGTACAATGTTGTAGAAAATTGGAGGA
Organism: Calliopsis andreniformis; assembly: GCF_051401765.1. Lineage (NCBI taxonomy): Eukaryota > Metazoa > Arthropoda > Insecta > Hymenoptera > Andrenidae > Calliopsis > Calliopsis andreniformis. The sequence continues at coordinate 26,398,172 of NC_135064.1, forward strand.
CGTTATTTATTGCGTATGACGCGTTGCGTTTGTTTCTTTCGTTGCCTTTGGAACACGCTGTTAGAGTTTCAATCAATTTTCTGTTTCACACACTGCGTTCGTTACGGTACATCCGAGGGGTTGGTAAAGGGTAATCTGTTTACCGGTGTTAGAGCTCGGTGTTGGGGAAAGAGGAAGCAAGCGCTAATTGTTTAACGATTATGTAGGTAGGGGTTAACGTGTGTCGCGGTTCGAGGCAGAAAGGAGTCGGAAAATCGGACGGCAAAGATTGTGGGAGCTCGATGTGATAATATTTATGTGCCAAATAGCGTTTTCGCGGGCGGAAGGGGCGCGGAATTTGACGACCCTTCTGGTCCCGGGTCTGACGGAAGTTGGCTCGACGTGAAACTCGATGTAATTTCTACGTCTCTCCTTTTTCACCGTTTTTTGTTATTTATATATATAGAGATATGTATGTATATGTAATCAGTGCAATTCTATACAAGGTACCTAATATTATAATTTTATAAAAAAAGAGAGCCAGTATCCTCGATGCGTATGCGGCCGTGTTTTTTCGGGGCCGTTCGGTTCACAATACCGCGGCAGATAGGATAGCTTAATGTTGATATAATAATTTATTTTATGTATATAAATATATTACACGGATTTGTACAATGCGTCGGCGGTATTTGTCGATGATAGAAACGGGCCCGACGCGAACTGTCAATACTATGGTTAAAAGTGTACAGTGTAACTATATTGTGATGTATCCGCGTAGCTACATTATTATTATTATATTATTATTATTATTATGTAATTTACTCCGAGAAACACGTAGATGTTAACGATGTTAAAAAACGCGATATTGCATATTCTTATTTTGTCATGGTCATTATTACGTTTATTATTATCCCTTAATATTATTATTGTCATCAGTTTTATTTAGTGCTATTATTATTGCTATTGTTTCTCTCTCTTCTTCTGTTTCTTTAAATGGTTATCCTTACGCATTAGCAATAGAGGTTGTACGTGCCAGTTCTGACGACGACGGTGACACGAAGTTCGCTGATCGTTTGTGTAGTGCTCGAATACTCAAATTTCAACACGCAATCGGACACTTTACGATTTGTTCGACCGTAAAAAAGCGCATTCTTATCGCGCTCTTGAAAAATTCAAGCTCACGTATTTATCGAAAAATACTTGCGTCTAAGATTTTGTTTCCATCTACGTTTACTTTTCTCACCCTTCTTCTCGCCAGTTTCACCCCCAAAGATCAACTGCTCAAAGTCTCGTTCAACCCCGCGACTAAAATAACGTTGATGAATTAATTTCAAGTGAAAGGTATATCGTTTTCTATTGTGCCATATTTTTAGGATTTTCGAAAAAACAATTTGCTACCTTCTTTGTCTCCTTGGGACCCATGTTCTCATATTAAATCGCGTATGTTGCTAATTGTAAGCTCGGCTCGTGTCTCCCTCGTTAATTCTTTATTAACGTGAATCTTTCTAGCCAGCGCGGTGTTTGTTTTAAGAATAACTTCTCAGTTCTGCATTCCACGGATCATGATCCCACAATTGTCGAAACGAACCACCAATTTTCATTTCGTCTCCCTTCGTCAAATTCGTTCGATAGCGTGACGTCTGTATCCTTGTCCTTCTACTTGTTTCTTTAGTCTTCGCGATAATCACGACGCACTCGCCGTGGCAAGTTCATCGGATCTTCGAAACTGCAACCAGCGCGAATGCAAACTGTACGAATAGTAAATTGTAAAACGACTCTACATTACTAATATTATAGTGTATTTAACGTAACAAGCAAAGAAGATAAAAAATGGTGAACACTAACATCCAATCTTTCAATATTCCAAGAAACTTCACTTCATTTACATGTACGTTGTTGTTAATGGTATGAAGAAAAAAAAAATATAATAAAATAACGCTTTACCGAAAATTCAATCTTAGTTTTAGGTACACACAACCGTTATTTCTAGAAGAAAACTTGTATATGTACGTGCAGTGTACATAGTTATCCAGTACTGTGAAAATAAGGGAAGAACGAGAGAGCGTGTGTGTATGCGTGTGCATCAGAGAGGGAGAGGGAGAGTGTGTGCATTTGCGTGGACGTGAGGGACAGAGGGAGAATAAAATCAGTCAAATGCATGTTTGAATGCGATAGCGTTCATCGCGGTCGTCTTATCACTATGCGCGACAGACCGTAGTACATACTATTAATTGGTGTCAATAGCGTACAATCAAAATATGTATATTTAAGATCGGTGAACCTTCACTGTGAACCGCTATCCGCATTGACTTCTCACGATTGATAAGCATTGGTAACGGAGCAGTCCGCTCTCGTCGCGGTAGTGTTAAGACGAGCGTAACACGAAGCGTATAATAGGAACAAAGGGAAAATCATGCTTGGAAGTAAAGCGTTGATAGTAGCGGCACACCAACAATAATGTCTACTGTCCTTATTATTTTGTAATTAGAAGTTTCGTTTTAGATAATCGTAACAGGCATTTGCAGGCGTTCGACTTATTTTACTGATCCATGTAAGGCACCCTTGAGCTGGCTGTGATTCATAACTGTAATGATTCGTTTCTAATCAACTAACACACGTTCGTATTGCATAGATCAAAATATGTATAATTATACAAAACGTTTATCGACAAGTGTAACATTCGAAGGTGTGTACTCCAAGATCATTTTCCCTGATAGATAGTGACATCAAATGCACTGTACCACATAGAGAGCAGCACTATTATAAACATAGATATATGATTATATTTATTATAATAATTTGAAAGTTAGGTATTCTTTGTTGTTTGTATTTTACAAGCGTAACCATTATTATACATAAATAAATAACTATATAAATCAATGAAATTCCTATGCATTTGTCTTTTTGTTAAGTCGCACACTGACTTATACGTAGCATTGTTTTACGAATATGACATATTTAGAAAAATATGCCTTTATTCAATGGTAACGTAAATACATTGATAGTAGGAACAGAGTATCATCTATCTGCAGTTCCGTAATGCCTAATTTCTTTATCGTAGTCTGAACTTTCTCCAGCTGTTGTTTCTCAGATGGTGTCATTAATTCTGCAATCTGTAAATAATTGGAATATAAGTACTCCGCTATTGTAAAGATCAAGTAAGATAATAATAAATATACGTACTTCCGCTAATTGCTCCTCAGTAGCACCGTGTTCTTTTAAATTACTCGTCAGGGTCTGCATCCGTAACTGTTTATCGATCATTCGTTTATTACTGCTTATCTCATATTCTCGTCTCTGCATAGTATTGTACAGTGCGTGGTAACAATGTTCTACCTCCATACGAACTACCAAATTCAAGTCAATGTGGAACAAAAAGAATGTTTTCACCGGCGCTGCCGATACACCACCTTTCTTTATTTCTTGCATCTGAAGGTAATTTTCTTGTAATAAAGTATACGTCAAATATTTAGCTTCTTTGGCTGGGATCATAGCTAGCTGTTGAATTTGTTCTTGTTCAATATATTTCCTATCACGCACTAATCTGAAGAATGAGAAGAGGTTAATAATATTTCAATTCAATGTAATGAAAGTATTATGAAATGGAAGAATATAGAGTATACCTAAATATTCTGGCAGCTTTTGAACCGAATCGTTCCATTACGATGTTTTCTAAAGTCGTCCATGCTAACTGGCAGAAAGCTTCTTTCATATTGACACTATACTGACCTCCACCTGAGTCACCAACTCGTTTTAAAAATTGACTAGTATCTTCCTCTAAAGCAGTACAATTATCACATTTTATAATACCTAGGAAATTTCATTTATAGATACCTACGGTACATACCAATGAGCCGCAAATATTGATCAAGGTACTGTGAAAGTACTGGATAATTAATTTTCCTAACTGCATCTTTGATTTCTGTGAGCGGTATTGGATTAGACGTATCTGCCCAAGATGCTGTTCGCAAATACATAAGAAAGAGTAACTGCCTCATCAATTCTGCTGCATTATCATCCAGTCTATTGCGCATAGCTGATATAATAATTTGATCCCTATAGATTATATTGCAAATTCCTTACATGTCTTATGTTCGTTGAAGTCTTTTACAAGTCTTACCTAAGATCTTGCGTAAAACGATCAAAATTAACTTTCCAATAAATTTTACTATCTCCTGGATCACCATTACCTCCTTCTAGTTGTTGAGTAATTACAGCCAAATTAAGATTTGGTAAATTAAAGTCAGGTTTCTCGTTAGCTGCTTCTTCAGGTGTTTCTGCATATACGCTGCGCATCAAAAATTGATTCTTTACGAGTAATTCAAACTTATCTCTTAGAACAGGAATTGAGGGCTGCAGACCAGCTGCAAATGCACATAATCTATTAGGCAAATAATTTTTTAGTGAAAGGGTTAAAATACATAGTAGTACTTACAAGGTAACTGTTCAATTCTTTTATACGTTTTCATAATTACTTCAGATGCTGTTATGTACCCATTCTTTAGTACTTCCTCCAGCATCATTTCTGCTTCATCTCCACAAACTGTTTTTACAAAGAACATATACCTATTAAAATTAAAATATCTAATATTTAAAAGTATCATTTCTTTTGCACAGCTACTATTTGTAATACATAAACCATGTATTACCTTGGAGCACGAAGAATCATTATGATCTTATCAGGAGTTAAAGAATATTCAATACCCCTTTCAGTCTGACGATGATTAACAAATCCATATTTGATTAAAACACATAGTGCTTCTTTAATCTAAAAGTAGAATTATATCTTCTACCATCTCATAAATTAAACATATTATTATAATAAATTCATACCTTTGATAAAGGGAGACGTGTTGTGTAGCGAATTAAACCTAGTGGTTTTGCACCATGTTTGAGTAAATCTTCACCTACGCTTTGTACAATTGGTCCAAAATGTTCAGCTAAAATAGTGGAACACAATTTTCTACACATCAACGACATGTTGATGTAAATAGGATATTTTCTGAAAGTACAATAATTGTTTACTTGTTAACCTTTTGTAGAATTATAGTAAATAAAAATATGGAGATCTCGCTTACACTGTATAAAAGTGTAGTCTTTCTACATGGATTAAATTAAGTTTTAAAAAAATACATTGCTAATTATTCGAAGTTTTATGCTTCATATTTTCTTATATAAAGTTAACTGTATTTAAATCAAATCGAGGTCCATGTGGTTATACAAATATGCGACAATTTATTTCTATGAAACAGTAAACCAATCGCAACGAAAGTAATTTGTAAATCACACCTAGGGTTATTGATAATTGAAATATTGGATAATAATTACGATACTGAAACTATCCCTATATAATTCATAAAAAATATATGAAAAATATATAGAAAAAGTCATTCTTCTTTGCATTTCACAGTTAATTCTTTTCCAAATATTTGCGTCAAATAATTGAATAATGAAATATGAATTTCGTTATTTCATAGAAACTCTCCTTACGCAGCATTAGTTATCATTACTTGAAAACACGTAATCCGTGCAATTCCGAAAAAGGTAAAATCATCGAACAAATCGAAGGAAACGTAATATAAACGATAGCGTGCGTAAAGGTCGAGTCACTATTGGCAAGAAATTCGTAAAAGCTACTTAGAAAACATATTAAAGTGTGCGGCACCGTGGATTTAGAACTTCCGGCGGAACAGCATTGTCGCAGATGATCACGTGATCGAGGATCGACTTCTTGGTTTGTGGCCACGAGGTTTTGTGGTGAAAATTAAGTTTACCGGGTGGAAAAGGCCCTATATTTTTGTATTTATACAAAAATGCCCTCCAGCAATCCCTTGCCACCCAAAGAAAATGCCTTGTTTAAGCGAATTCTGGTGAGTAACAAGCAATCAAAATACTCTGTTTTGGGCCCCACTCTCCGGCTAATAGGAGTATTCATCATGCTTTAATGATGAAGCACTCTTCGAAAAACTGCAAAAAATTCACTGGCAACCATGAATCGCGCGAGCTTCTCAGACGTTACGAACGAAAACGCGGTCTCGTACTCGTCCCTCGCTAAGCTCAACTATGCCAGCTTAATCACGTACATGGTACTTAATTCAAGAAAAACGTTTTATCTTGTGAAACGTATTTGTGTTTCTTACAGAGGTGTTACGAACACAAACAGTATAAAAATGGGATAAAGTTTGCAAAGCAAATTTTATCAAACCCTAAATTTAGCGAACATGGAGAGACCTTGGCAATGAAAGGTCTCACTCTGAACTGCTTAGGTCGCAAGGAAGAAGCATACGATCATGTACGACGTGGTCTTAGGAACGATCTGCAGTCTCATGTCTGCTGGCATGTATATGGACTTCTGCAGCGCTCGGATAAAAAATATGATGAGGCCATTAAATGTTACAGAAATGCCCTTAAATGGGATAAGGATAATATACAAATTCTTAGGGATTTATCGTTGCTTCAAATTCAAATGAGGGATCTGGAGGGTTATAAGGTAATAAGTGTTATATTTATGTATCTCACGAACTTATATTAACTGAATAGTTCTTATGTGACAATTATCTTGCATAACTCGGTACTACGTATACTTCAGTACACAGATAATATAATCTATATATAATATATTTATGTAAATCATCCATTAGTGGCAGATAGAGAAAGCATTGATATTCTAATTACAAATTGCATAATATGTGATAATGATTAGTGAAATAATATAGTAAACTTTCCTTTTCAGGACACAAGATATCAATTATTTATGTTACGTCCGACACAACGTGCATCATGGATTGGTTTTGCTATCTCATATCATTTGTTAAAAGACTACGAAATGGCACTCAAAATTTTAGATACTTTTCGGAACTCTCCTATGGTATATATTCAATATTAATACATAATTCTAAATTTAATGGAAGTTTTTATTAAAAATATGTCCATATTTTTTGCAGATTTGTTATGATTATGAACACAGTGAATTGTTGTTGTACCAAAACATGGTTATCCAAGAATCAGGAGAGGCTGAGCAAGCACTCAAACATCTTGACAAATATAGTGATCAAATTTGTGATAAAGTTACTGTGAAAGAAACATATGGTATGTTTTATGTGTTGTTTATTATGTTACGTAATTTATTCCATAAATTTGATGGTTTTTCTTTTTAGGTAAATTAAGATTACAATTAAAACAATATGCAGAAGCAGTACAGGTTTATAAGGAACTTTTAAACATAAATCCTGAAAATACAACATATTATGCAAGGCTAGCAGAGGCTGAAAGGCACGATAAGCCAGAAGAAACATTAGCTATGCTCCAAAGATACGAAGAATTGTTCCCACAAGCATTAGCTCCGCGTCGTTTACAATTAAATTATGCTGCAGGGGATGACTTTAAATCATTAGTTGATCGGTACTTACGAAAAGGTAATGTTTTACATTTTTATAAAAGGTAACAAAATATAATACAATTACTTACATTTCGTTCCAGGTCTTCATAAAGGTGTACCGCCTTTATTCGTAAACCTTCGTTCCCTGTATAACGACCAACAGAAAGTTGATACTATACAGTCATTGGTCTTGCAATACAAGGAAGCATTGAAAGCTCATGGGCATTTTAGCGATCAGGAGAAAGATATTCCACGAGAACCAGCCTCAGCGTTGCTGTGGACTTACTACTATTTAGCACAACATTACGATCATCTCGGACTTACAGAGAAAGCACTAAATGAAATTGATGCTGCCATAGAACATACACCTACGCTCATAGAACTTTTCGTTACCAAAGGTCGCATCTATAAGGTTGGCTCTGTGTTAATTTAATTTAAGATACATTTGTAGCATAATAATTCTATCGAAAATTTTCTAACACCTTCATCTCATTCTCAAAAGCACGCTGGCAATGTTCAAGAAGCTTATAAATGGTTGGACGAAGCGCAAGGCTTAGATACCGCAGATCGATATATAAATTCTAAATGTGCCAAGTATATGTTACGCGCGAATCTCATCGTAGAAGCAGAACAAACGTGTGGAAAATTCACCAGAGAAGGTGTTTTAGCTATGGAGAATCTGAACGAAATGCAGTGCATGTGGATTCAAACGGAAGCAGCTAATGCTTACAAGCGTCTTGGAAAATATGGAGAAGCCTTGAAGAAATGCCATGAAGTTGACAGGGTAAGTTGCATAACGCTTAATAAGTGCAAATAAGGATGCACTGTACAATACATTACATGGATTACAGCACTTCTCGGAGATTATAGAAGATCAGTTTGACTTCCACACCTACTGCATGAGAAAGATGACTTTACGCTCTTATGTGGGTCTCTTAAGGCTAGAGGATGTGCTCAGAGCCCATCCATTCTACTTTAAAGCTGCTAAGTGCGCAATGGAGGTTTATTTGCGACTACATGATGATCCATTACCAGACCCAACGCAGGCGCAAGAAATCGACACTGGTGAGTCTATATTCCATGCATATTATTTATTTCCATCGGATCGCTATGAGATTTCTATATTTAGTACATAATATACAAAAAGTAAGGAAGTTGCGATAAACTTCATATGTATGAGATACTTGTAGTACACGTGTTGTAAAGTTAGAAAACATGGAAATAGATTTTCCAAGCAAGGTTTAGTAACATGTTTTTGCTCACTATAATGAGTACTACAGGCACATGAAGTTTATACTCGTGACTTTGTGTATATTTTCCGCGTACTAGGTACAGCATTTAATGATATACTACTTACTACACTAGTTGACCTTTCTAAGATCATTTGGCATTACATTAAAAGTCATGTGTGGTCTTTTATAAAACTAGTTCTATCATATAATTGGTAGTACCATTGATCGATTAGTTTTACGCACAATATCTATATTCTTTCATTATATTTACAATTCTTCCATGATTGATTAGCAGAGAGATTAATATTTGAAAGAAATCACTCGATACTTGAAAATGATCTTTATTTCATGCTCATCGGCTAACATATTTCATATAACGTAATTACTACATGACTTATTGTATCGTTAGATCGTAACTATGTACACATATGCGACTCGCTTCATTATTCTCATTAATCACAGACAACGCGCGAGCACGCATCGGCTCGCTCGAAATCGCACGTACCTTTCATCGCACGCAAGAATAGAATACATCTCGCGTTTGTATCAATCTAAAGCGGTGTAAAGTTAGACTCGCCATAAATTAAGCATTACTTATATGTCGAGTGAGTAAGGCGTCGATAATGATCTTACTATAGCTCGTTATACACTGGGTACCCCACGCGGTAGTCATATACCTTCTCCAGCACATTTAGGAGGTCATAGAGTCTTCTTACTCCAGAACAATTGATTAGAAACAGAATTCAATCTCAAACCATTGACTCTCAGCGCTAAATTACTGCCTTCACCTCCCATAACTATTCATTATACTTCTTCCACCCACAGGCAACAATTTCTGTTCCATAATGATCCACCAATCATACTACGAAAGCTTCCATTTACCCCAGGGGGCAGCCCATATATATTTACACATATAATAAATATTCCTAGCGTTCTGATACGTCAAGAGATTCATCAATGGCGCGTACATCAACGGCACACGGTCCTCCTCGATCAATTACACAATTATGGCATCGCTCACGGAAGCATCAGACGTCGCCCGGTCGCCGTCGACGTCTCAGCAGTCTGGTCCCCCTCGATTTCGCGTACAGGTGACCCGTGTTCCGCTCTGGCCTCTGCGTGATCGCCTGCGGCGTCAGGAAGTAAAAGTGGCCACCGTCGCCAGGCAATCTGTACGCGAAGTAGGCCTTCGGCTTTTCCGGCTGGCCCTCTTGCAGTGGCAGGGGATCAATGAATTCCGCGTCAGGATTTATAGTGGGCCTTGGATGCCGATAGTTCACTTTGATATCTCCCTCCAACGATATGGGTAGCTGCGGATACGTCTCGTCCAGCTCCTCTGGAGACTCCACAATGGGTACATAGTTCGTCGAGGGCCCATTGTTCCTAGAATTCACGAGCTGCTGAGGTGGATAGGTCCGAATCGCCGCCAGAGGCTGGCCACCTTGATTTGATATCCTGTAGTTCGGTGGCTGCTGCTGATTAGGATTCACTACTGTGATAAACTCACTGTCTGGGTTGATAGGAGGCAGAGGTTGCCTGAAGTTCACGAGAATATCATCTTTCAAAGAATACGGTCTCTGTGACTGGTCCCCATAGTGTACCTTCACATTTGGTGTCTTAAACACTGGCGCCTCAGCAGTATTGTAATTATCCACATAGGTATTCACATCATAATCAGGTCTCTCAGTGACGCTCGGTTTAGAATAAATAGGAGTCGTGCTGGGTACTCCTTTATGAGGCAGTTTCTTGCCAAAGATAGTGAAGTACTCTTTCGTGACATCATCCAAGAACTTTTCATCCTGCTGAGTATAATAAGCATGATGAGGATTAGGCGTCGTACTTATCACCGAGTGAACAGTCGTCGACGGATAAACAATCTGCTGCGTCTTAAACGGAATGTTCTCTGGTCTAGTTTGCTTTTGGACCACTGGTCCATTATAGTCATACCTGTGTCCATCGTACTCACTGATCTTCACGTCTCTATACTCCTCATAGGGAGCAGTTTGCTGCTCGAAATGATGCCTCTGGTTGCCTCGTTTCGAGTAATCAGCCGCCTCGAAGCTGTACTGATATATCGGCTTGGGTTTCGCATCCTGTCTGTAATAGGTCTGTGGCTTCGGAGAGGTGTAATAAGGTTGCGCAGCTGGTCGAGATACAGGCTGATAGTAAAGAGGCGCGCGATCAGGTAACATACGTTGACCCTGAGCCCTGGTCGCTCCGCTCTCGTACTTGGTTGGGGTTCGCGTGACCGAGTCGCTGTATCGAACGGGCTCAGAGTTTTTCACTACCGAGTCGATAAACTTGATATTATAGTCCTTCGAAGTTTCTTGCGACGGAATAGTCTCGACACTATAAAAATGTTTTTTCTTCTCCTCTGTACGTGGTTGCGGGGTCACAGTCTCGTAGAAAGGCGTCTCCGTGGTCGTCTTATAATAATGAGCGGGATTGGCAGTGGTACCTAGAGACGAATCGTTCGATTCCTCGTAGAAGTAATACGATGCCTGGTTAGGTGATCGTTCGGGGTTACTGGTGGTGACGATAGTCTTTATCGAGGCAGGCGTCACTTGTACAGGCTTCTCCAAAGTGGATTGCGTAGTCGTGGCGAAGTAAGTCAGTATAGGAATCGTTTTGCTGGTCACCAGTCTCGACCAGGCCTGGCTCTTTTCCTGAGCGTTCTCTCGACTGGTCACTTGGTTCTCCGTTATGGAACCGATGCTGTAGAATTCAGGATTATCGAGAGTGGTTGGTTTATCTGGCGTGGGTGTTGTGACCTCGATATATGGAACAGTTTTTATGCTGGCAGACGTAGGAGTGCTGCTTACATTCTTATATGTTCGACTGTACATTTTTGTGTTGCTCGGTGCATTCACTGGAGTCTTTACTTTTGTGACTGGAGTCGTGGTTGTGGTCTTGTACTGCTTTGTACTGAGTTTTCTGGGTGGCAGATAGGTGGGGCGAGGTCTTGTTGGTACTGGGGTGGTTTCGGGGCGTTTTGTGTATTTCTTCGTCGTGGTCTTCTTATCTTCGAGAGCAGAGAAGAAATCTGGAGGGGGTGGGAGTATGATTCCTGGGACCAGAGGTCCAGGTGGCACGGAAGTGGTATTATCCTGCTGATACTGGAAACTGTATGGCGGTGGATAGTAGATAGACTGGTCCTCTTCGTCATATTCAGACTGATTATTCGGTGGAGGGACGAAAACTGCTCCTGGAGGAATTGCGTGATAGAAGGGTGGGAAACTTCCTGGCGGAGGGTTAGACTTAACTCCCTTCTCTCCCTTAACTCCAGAGTCTTCGTGAGAGGTACCATTTCTCTCATTGGGCCTCACGATCGTCCCATTCGATATAATGGCGAATAGGGGCCCCTCCTCTGATAATAAGTCTTTGGTGAATAGCGGGTTGTTTCTGTAGTCGATGGTACCGTTCCCGATCTCCTTGGTCCCGTTTGGCCCGATGATCTGTATCGGCCCTCCCTCTGTGAGTTGAACCGGAAACGGCGGCGGTACTTTCGGCCTGGAGGGTATCTTGACCTGTCTCCTGGGCGCCTTGTAGTTGTCGATCGGTGCCCAGGTCGTCGAACCATCGCCGCTACCCTGTGTGGTTTCATGGTCGGGAAATTTCCCGCCTCTCAATACTAGTACATGATTTTCAGCCAACCAGATCTCGTCTTCGTCGAGACCACCCAGAGTGTTGATGTTATCCTTGGGCACCTCTGGATTGCTGAGGTAGCTAATGATTCCAGGTCGTTTTGGTTGATTTTCGTAGATCTCATTCTGAAGAAGGCCGTACTTCCCCTCCTTCACTTGTTGAGAGAGCGTCTTCTTCTCATCATCATCGTCTTTCCGACTATTTTTTCCCTCCTTGCCATTTCCAGCTGATGATAGAAGGATCCCATCATCCCAGAACCCTTCTTCTTCCTCTTTCTTTGAGTTGGCTCTCAAGTGACCTCCGATCAGTCTGTGCGTCACTTTCCTCCCAGCTTCAGTTGTTATTTCGTTGTCCCTGATAGTCGATAGCTTGAAGCTTCGACTCGGCAACGTGTGCGTCTTCTCTTGGCGATGACTAGATTCCTCCGAGCCAACGTGCCGTTTTTCCCTGGGTGACGATGACGCGACCATCGACACGCAGGTGGCCAATAGTGCTACGCCTAGTAGGAGTTTCTGTAGACTAGGCTTTTTCTGCATCATCTGCAAAAGAAAAAAGAATTGAGGATTTTTTAGATGGAAGGAAAATTCGATTATTTCTAGTAACTGAATTAGAAGCGTAGATGCAATTATTTTTAAATTCTATGTTAGATACTATTAATTCCGAAATATTCATACAGTGTATCTAAGCTTTAAAGCGAAATGGTGGAATAATTTGAGTCAACGATTCAATAAGACCATCGTCGCTTAACTCTAGGAACAATCTGCGATCACAATCGTCGGAATCACATTCACGGTCAGTAGACATTGCAGGCAATTTTGATAATACCGTTCAATTACGTGATCACGCTATTCATCTTTAGAGATAATTCATCGAACCCACGTTGAAAGACTCGTTGTTGGCCGAGTGTAAAGAAAACGCAAGTTTATTTCTACTCAGCGGAGGTGTTTCCGTTCCACGGTGTAACTTTGCTTTCCCCATTGAAGGCTCAACTTTTTCTCAACTATTACGCACAAAAATGCCATTTAAAGTCTTCTTTCTTCACAGAATTCCATATTAAAACGAATTCTATTATCCGCTAAGTTTCCCATATCTATATTCAGTTTTACTGACTAGTTGCAGAGAAGTGTTCAGACCTTCACCAAAGACCACAGCTCAAAGTCTAGTGCCCCTTTGAAATTCTACAATAAAGAACTCTCAATTTACCACAGAACTACAAAATGTTTCCAAGCAATATGCGTTTGTATAAACGGAGAGGCCTTGCAAAACATATTGTAGCGAAGGTATTAAAGCATAGCGTGGTAGAAGGGAAATAACCGCGATTTTTCTGCCGTTCAAGGAACGTCGAGTCACAGTTCACGAATTTCGCGAATTCGCCAATTCCATTGAGTCGAATTGCAATAATACGGGAATGTGGGACCGGAGGGGGCCACGCCTTTCCCTCGTGGAACAGTCGGTGAACGGTCGACAAACATTCACGGGTCACTGGAGTACCACAACTCAGAGTAATGACTTGCAACCGAGTAACAAACGGCGCGCTCACGTTTCTGCATTCGCTCGATTCATGGGCCGCCTGCAACGGTGCATTGCTGCGTCGCGCGCCTTCGTTTCGCGGAAGTAACGCGTCGGCTCGCGGTTCGATGTTTCCGACACAAACCTGAATTTATGATCGCAGGTTGCTCTTCGACTTCCCTCTGTTATATCCACGCTGGGTGGAAACGGAAGTCGAAGCCAGTCATGTACGTAAAAGTTAATTACCAAGAATTTTGGACCTCCCTTGGATTAATTATAATTGTATCGTGCAGAAATACTGTCGGAAGTTAAGGAATGGTAGTTGTTTGTAAATCAGGGGAATGAGTCTGCTTTCTTGGAGAGAATTTTTCTTCGATATTAGTTAAAGAAAGTGAATGATTTATGAGTAGAAATGTATGTAAATTGTAGAAGTGTTATACAATCATCTAAGTAAGGAGTTCGCTCGAATTAAGGGGCCTAGATAAGAGATTGAAGTCGTGACTTTACGCATACGTAAGAGCAACAGATAGTGTTGAGCGTGTTTTTTATTCTCTGATAACTCTTCCATTCACCAGGAGTTTCTAATCACGTCGAGTAATATAGTAGACAGAATATTCAGTACTTAAATTCTTATTTATTTGTTCTCGCAGAACATCACTTCTATTACCATCACCCTATTTCAATACTCTATTTCCAGGATCTCCATTAATTCTACAGATTTCCAGCTTCTCGTAAATGTTAAACTTCTCAAGCTAGAAACGTCCCCTCGAACCACCGAGCACACTGATAACACAGCACGAGCTAAAAGACTACCTTTCTCCCAGTTTCCGTCGTCGCCGCGAGCCTGCTCGACGATAATTGTTCACCAGAGTTTCTCGTCGCTCCTCCAACAGCTATAATCCACCCGCCACACTGGCTAACGCGCTTCTTCCGACTGTTATTTCAAAGTGACCGGCACTATCTTCTGGCTATCGTACTCTTCGATGAGACTTCTCGCCGTGAGTGCGAGCGATTTCTCTCCGCGCGGCTTTTAATCCACGAAAAAGCAACGTGACGGAATCGAGAAATTCCTTCGCGGAGATATCGTTCGAGGAGTCGACCGTTTAATCGTGCTTGCGCCTGCTCGATTCATTCTCGCGGCGTTCGCGTTGATAATAATTAATCTAATCCGCGAGCCTCGGCGGCCAGCACTGTTCGATCGAGGAAGCTTCACTCGGCGTTTTACTTTCTCCAGCTAGCAATGACTTTGAACGAGCGTCCAGTAATCGACGTCACACGTGGCGAGCGACGAAACGATGGAAATCGCGTCAGCTGGTGGATTTCCGCCCCGTTTCCGCGTATCAGGAAGACACGTCGCGCGGCAACACCTTTCGCGGGCTTCTGGTGTAGATCCAGAAGCGACCTCGCTGCTTTTTCACCGAGATCGCGCTTCGACAGGCCGTCCCAATTTACGCGCACTTTTTCCGCGAAGCTGTTCATTAGGAAACTGGTCGAACACGCTGGTCGAAGCTGGCGAGCAGCCGGCCCAGCCGGCATGGTACACGTGACTGGCCGGTTTTCATCACCTTTCTCAGTGCAGCGGGCCCCTCAAGGACGCTCGTTCGGAAAGGTGGAGCCATTTCCAGAGCCAGTCGCGCTCGGTGGTCCTCGCGTTGCTGGAAAGGAGGAAGTTGTTCGGCGAAAAGTTTCGTACGATTAACGAGATCGCGATTGCGCCTTTCCTTCGTCGGATCGCTATCTTCCCCTGCGTCGATTATTTTGGCACGATCGACGTAGGAACACAGGCAGCTCGCGCACGAAACGAAAAACGATGGCGAAACGAAAGCTTTCACTTTAGCGGCACGCGCGCTCCTGGCTTTTTTACTCATGGGGTTTAAGTGACAAAAAGACGGGATCGGAGTTGCTTCCGGTTCAGATAGCAGCAGATACTTTGTTGCGATGATGGAAAGGTTTTTGCTTCAGCGGAGACAATGCTGTGTCGCGCCTTCTGGGTTTTTTTCAGATGTTTAGTGGCTTTTAGTTGGGTCAAGGAAGTTGTTGCTTTGAGCTGAGAGGAGTTTCTTTACAGAGTTGTTTCGTAATGAATGAAGAAGTGATTTGATAGAGTCTCAAGACTTAGATCGAAGTTTCCACCTTCTTATCTAGTACCATACACAGGGTTATCTCTAAAAAATTATTACAATCATCATATTCAACCGTTTTTTAGATTTCAGAAACCGGTTCCATATGATATATTCCAGTCTTGAACAAAAAACCGTCATTATCGATCCAAAAACATATTTTGGTGCAGCGCACCTCGTTTTGATCTCGTTTTATATTAATCTTTGAAAGTCCTTGACGTGCTGCTCTATTTTCGTACCTCCAAGGGATCGATCCGTCTGGGATGTATGGAATATTGCAAGATAGTCGAGTATTATTTGGTCTGGTATGTTCCGCAAGATAGAGCGTTGATTTTTCGTGATATGACGTAAGAAGAATGATCCCCCTGGCGTGGCAGGTGCCGTTACGCTATCGTTGCGACTAGACCTGCCATAATATCACTTCTCGAAGCGAGATTTTCTGGTCGTGCTGTCGTGCTCGTAGATCGAGGCGATTTCGTTCAAAGTAGAACGAAAAAAGGTTACGTACTTGCTCACAGTGAACGCGTGAATGTTATACAGTTGCTGTTGTATCGCCAGTAGCCTTTGCAAGAACTATTACTATGCTCAGCTTCAGAGAAAAAGCCTGTGGAAGGTGTTCGATAAGAGATGGGAGAAAAATTGAGGCATAGTTTTGTACGGAAGGTTGATTCTTCACAAACATTTAAAATTGTATTCTGAAAACTTTGCAATCTTTGCAATTACGAGGGTGACTGTAAGCGAATCTTAAGTTTAAATTCTAATGTACCCAATAAAAAGAATTGCATCATAAAATAGTGCATTCAGCTTCTGGAATGCAATTTAAGTGTCGGGACATGCATTTTTATATTATTCACTTATCGGTACATTTGCCTTATATCTTGTTTATCCACTATCTATTAAACCCAGCCAAGCCCCGTGATGCCCAGACAATAAACCAAATGGGGACAAATGAAAATGCGCGTCGCGTGTGACAGAGCACAAAAAGCGCACTAAATTGGTCATTACGCGAGCCAATTGAACGGGGGTTGAATTAAATAGACTTCAAACACGAATTAACGCGGCTGGTAATAAAATTGGAGCCATTGAACCGACAGTGGCGGCGAGCAACTCTTTTCTTCTCAGAGCAGCTCGTTCTGCTACGAAGGCTTCAATGCAGATTGCCAAAATCGCTTCGAGCGTTCTACGAAACTGTATCGGCGAGTCAGAGCGATGATTTCAGAGGTGAAAGGCTATGAATGGTCCAGAAGCTGCGTTCCATCGCCGACTTATTGATTCGATATCGGCTGTTCGATCAGTTCGGGCGATCCTTTGAGAAGTTGCGGGCTCCTTTTCGGGCAACCATTGCACCATTTCTGCGTTGCCTCGCGTAAGAGCCCACGTGTATCCACCCGTTGTTATCCAATTGAGTTTACACTTTCAGCTACTTTCCTTTTTGTTTCGCGTTGTGCTCGGTGAGCAGCATTAATTCCTTAACGCCGCGCTAATGCCCCCGAGCAACTTTCGGTGCGTCACTCGTTTAGGATATGCTTCCTGTTATGACAGAGAGTTCTCTGCTGTCGGTTCTGCCATTTGGTCGAGATTGGGTGCTGCAAGCGCTGGTGAATCAGGTTTTCTTCCATATTCATGATCCCTTTGGAAGATAGCTCTTAATGGATGATTTATGCAATGAGGACGATCCTTCAATACGGAAGATGAGTCATCTATATGCAATTAGTAGATGAGATTGTATCTTAAGATTAGGTAGAAATTATCTAAAAGGCTAATCAATAGTCGAGGGAAACCTCCAGCTACTGACTGACAGTCCGCTGTACTAAAGACAGTTTTTTGCCTTTTCCTCTTCTCCTTTGTTCTTCTAAATTAATCACGTGTCATTCCCATGATATTTATGTATCATTCATCTGCACTCACTTTCTCCCATTCATGTGAGTACTTTTTATACCACGTGCGTCACAGGTGGCCATAAGTTCGCGTTCCTGCTTAAGAAACAGACAGGTTTTCAACCTTGTCCCATGGAGTGGAAATCCTTAAATTTTGTCTATGCTCGAATTTTCAGTTCTCCGCGTAATTCGTAGCCTCGTGTTTACGTAACGGGTCGGTGAAAGCTAAAGTCAGCGTGCAGTTCGGCTTATCTTTGCCGTTCAAAAATCTACAGCCACTTATCTACTTCCTTCGTGTAGAAGTTCATTCAGACACTTTTCTCACGCGATGTGCGTCGCTTGAATCTTTGCAGCCGAAAGGGATGTTTACCTAGCCTACATATGATGTTTCTTCTTCCATTCCTGCAGTTGGGATATTCGAGTCGAATCAATTGGCACCGTGGCGCGTTAATTTGCCTTCAGATAAACTTATCAGCAACCCCATTAGTACTACAGCAGATTCCTCAATATCGCCGCGAGGCAAAGTTATCAGTGATGAGGTTGCAGTCTCTGACTGACGAGTAGCAGCGACCATAGTGGAACACCTTGGCATTGACCGGCTTGCTCTGCAAGGCAACTCGCTTGCATAATATGCTCGTCTCGTTCATCCCGAGACTCTGCTGGATTATACTCCTCTCCTCGACGACCGCAACTCTCGTCGTAGTAGCGTTACGTGCAAGAACGCGATCGGTTTCTTTACTTCTTTTGTCGTTGAAGAGCTCTTCGAGTACATAATTACATGGCAAATTTTAAAAGCTATTAGTAACTCACAATAAAAAGTTAATACACGGGGTGTATAAGATATTCAAAAAGTCATGGTGAAGAGTTTTATGTTGATCGATTTCGCTTATGGAGTTGGAGTCTAGAAATTTAAATAAATGAACAGGCATTGAAAATTCTAAATTTCGAATGTTTAGAAAATTTGGTATTCTGGAGATCTACTCATAACTATAATTCAGGATGAAGATACCGAATGTTTTCTGGGTTGAAAGGTTCCATCAGAATGAGTTGCTTCGAAAGAATCATCTCAATAATATAAATAATCGAAAGAGCAACTTGTCGAGAGTGGACGTTTGTCGAAAATCGTAAATATATTATGCAGAGATATAGGAATGCATGCGGCATACGCTCGGCCAATACCGGTTTACGTTTTTGTTGCGATTGTAAAAGCCTGTAGATACTGGTCTGACAAGGTTAACGGCCCAATTTTTTCTTCGCAAAAATTGTCATCCTTCGAGGCCTTCTTGCAAACACATGTATTCCTTCTCCATAAGATATATTACAAACACAAAGACAAAATGAACCTGAAAATACTTCCAGGTTTTCGGCCCTCTAGTCCACTTGAAGTTACACTTATTACGTTACCCTGTATATTTTTAGCAGAAATAAAATTCTTGTGCGTCATAAGACCAGGTTCAGCAGAAACTGTGGTGCAGTAAGTAATTCGTACGATAAATACGTCGTCGCTAATTTCATAAGCACGTCCGCGAACGATTTTCCGTTCCCGTTCTCGCACTCGTTTACCTTCGCGGTGAAACGAGCATACAGGGATAAAACAAGAATCAGGCAGCATATTTTAAGAAAGAACCGATTCTAAAGGATGACCTCCCTCGCGGTGTCCTACTTCTAGAATAATCGTCTCGATAAGAAACGTCCATTCTAGGGAAAAATCGAAATTCCTCAATTAGCCGCCACCTTCCAATTATCCGCTGATCAGCCGCTCCTCCAGCGATTTTTTAACATCTAATAAACCTTGTTTCCATCGAGGTCTGTCCACAGACGCTGAAACAGCTCCTTATGGAACTCAGATCGGCCCTGGTTGGTCTCGAACCTCGTAACGATTCGTCACCTGAACTGTTAATGAACAATTCTGTTCGCGCTTCGCTCCACTTTCCCGTTCTCGTTCGTCGATCGTTTATTCGCCTCGAATTAAACAAGCTCTGTCGATGAATCACGGTTGGATTGCTAGATCTTAGCGTTTACACGGTCATTCTCGCCGATTCGAGTTTTTTTCTAACGATCCTCCTACGTTGCGTTTCACATCGAACCACAGATTCCCACGCTTTAGTAGACCCTCTTGAGGTGGTTGCATATCGCGCGTTCTGATAGGCGTAATTAAGGACTGGCGTGGATGAGAGGGAAAGCCGAGCGAGACGAAGGTTACGCCAAGGTCTATGGTTTTCATTTTTGCTTCTCGCTGCTGCTCTCGTTGGTTTTGCACTCCAGATTGCAACGGCAGTTTATTCGCAATCTCGTCAAGCAATCGTTGATCCGTCGTTTGTAGGCTAGATATCGGTTTAACCTTTTAAGTGCCGCGTTTCTTGACCAGTAATGCTTGCGGAGTATTTATAATTGCATATTTGAAGAGGAGTAAAGGCAAACTACATTTCATTCATAGCAGACGCTAATGATATGTTTTATTAGTTTCTAGCAGCGTTAATATTCAATTCTTGAGGTGAATGTATTTTGCTCTCGTTTTGCTCAGTACTAATGAGCTGAGTCTCTTAATTAGTTCAAGAACTATAAAGTTAGCGTTAAATTATATTTTCTGCGGTCGATGATGTCCTTGGAATATCGCTTGTTCCATCTGCAGTCTCAGTCTTCAGTCTAAACTCGTTCCACATAAATCCTCTGTTACTTTATTAACATTGTTCTCGTTTTTGCCAGATCGCTCCGAACGACCTCTCACACGAAGGCCACTGTTAGAGTTTCTCCAAAAACGATCACCTCGATGACTACAGCCGTTTCAAGAGTCTCTAACAGATCTAATTTGAAATTCCAGTTGTTGGGAAATTCGTGTTCGACCCTGTTCTCGATGATAAACCGTTTACAGTTACGAGATAGACGATTTGTGTAGCTAGACACGCGACTGACGTGCCGCTTTCTCTGTGCGGTTATGATTTTTTTCCCCCTAGTCGCAGGACGTAAAGAGCAACTTGCGTAAGTTGATAAGTGGCTGCGGTTCCGGCCGCTTCAATTGCGACGCGATCGATCCTAGTCGGTGTCAGTGTTCGACTTTTCTCACTTGCTTCTTCCATAACCTGAAGTGCCCAGAAATCGACACTGACCCAGTTATTGTCACTGTCTATAAATTTAACTTAAAATTAAGGTTCCAGTTTGAGATTTGCTAGCTTCAAAGTTACAAAAATTCGCCATTGTGACGATACGCCTATATTATGTATGCCATATGAATTTTTGGTGAGCAATTGGCTAGGTTTCGTAAACTATCGTTTACTGGGTACCTTACCCTAACTCAGAGGAGTCCTTCAAAGAAATTGGATTTCTAGATCCTCGTGATTTGCCTTGACGTGTCGAGCGCTTTTAGATCTGTCGAAGCAAGGACAGCATTGCTCAACATAGTGTCTGCAGAGTTGACAGTGGCAATAATCGCGAAATGGGCACAGCTGTTTGTCACAATTTCCTTTAATTGCTCCATGATCGGTGTGCCATCGCTTGATATGTTTTGCTCGAGGGTAGAAAAAGGAACGAACGTTCGCTGGTGTGATGAGAAGCTAATTGCGTGTCTGTTGTAGACGCACAGTGTTAAGATTGAATTGCTGCATATGAAATTGGCGTCTGGAAGTAGAGTGGTATTTTTTGTTTTCGTTGAAAAGCATTCGCTTTTATTGGGTAATCTTGCTGATCAGTGTTAACTAGACATTGCCAGGAAGTATGGATAGAATATGATAATTGCATTGATCAATCGCTTGGGTAGATTTGATGAGTCTGACTCATGCGTTTCGTATGCCATAGAGCAGTTTATTAAACTAGAATCATGTATAATAATATACCATAGGTTGAAAGTTAACAAGATGTAAATTGAATTATTTTTTTTATGATTCTGATATTAGGAAATAGCATAGCGATTAAACATAAAATGGTGATTTCTCATGCACCAACCTAACGGTAATATTGATTTGTACAATTATCTTCGAAAGTTCAGTAAACTTCTTGATATGATCGTCTAAACTAGCCTACAGATCTATTAAAACCATCAAACCTTTTGCATTTACTACATCGAATTCTCTGTAGACAACAATAACCTTCTTATAACATCACAAAAATAAATCTCAAGCCTCTCATCGAAGGTATCTCTCAATTTAACATCGATTAAAAGTCACAAAACCAAATCAGTCGTTTTTGCCCCAATTTTTTGTCATTGCAAGATATGTCAAAGTGAAAGTGCCAGTTACCAGTGAATAGGAAACACGGCGACGTCGCGTCGTTACTGCGTTAATGACAAATCTAGGGTAATTAAACGAAGTCAGGAACAAGGTAGTACATATGTATCTATAGGATACGCAGATCTGCCGGAAATCTTAACTTTCGCAAACTGACCGGATACTGGTAACGACCGACGTGCGTGTGAGAACGAGTGGATCATTGACAGTAGAATAAGCAGTTTTTATCTCCAGAACGATTCCATAGATTTTCCACGATGAACGGTAGAAGCGTTCCTTCCGCGTTGGGGGATCCGGAGAAACGTTTCCCCTATGCTCGTAATCCTCCCTCTGGGCATGAACAATAATAATCTACATCCTGTCTGTGACAGATTCGAAGATTACAGCAAGTACTTCTCATAAGCGTTTTATGGCGTTTCAATTGATTTACCAGTGTTATAAAATAGAATCTCTATTATCGAGATGTTGATTAATAGAAGAATCGTTCACCTGGTGCTCAGGTGCAATTTGTGGCACTAGAATGCTGAATATTACTAGGTTTTATTTAAATCTTTTTGTTTGGACAGAACCATTAGAATAGGAAAAATTACTGGTACGATTATTTTTTACGTATGTTTTACATCTTTTAACGTTATTTTTTACTATTCTCTTAATATTTTCTACTCAAATCTATTTTAGTAGCTATTACAATCATATTAGTAGCAGTATATCGTATGAATTTTATTTCGATAGTTATAAGAATTGAAGTGCTCTACTCCAGTAGCGATTGCAATAATACTACCAGTATATTCCAGAATTGCCGACTATAATCCAATAGTAATCAAACGCAGCCAATGAAATGATATTAACAACAGCGGAATTCAGTAGTTGCTACAGTATTTCCGATCTAAATGTCACAAGTTGTACAGGAACATTTCACATATTCGATTTGTGAAAGCTTCGCCACGGAATAATATCAGCCATAGTAAGTTCATTGATCATTCATTATTCGAGTCCCTCGATCCGGTTCCCTTCTATCATTATGCCCGATTGCAGCGCGATCGAGTGCCTTCGTTCCATCGACAGGATTTTTCAACTGCCGCGGTAATTGCACGCTCCCGCGTGAAGAAAAGTTCGCGCTATAAATATTCATGCCGGAAAATGCAAGGACTCCTCGATCATTCGCGCCTTCCCCGCGATCTCGAGGGGACACGTGAACCGCTACGAGACCGATGATTCACAGGAGCCCAGGCATATCCGTTATATAAATTCCTCGAGCACCTCTGGTCGCTCGTACGCGAGTGAAAAGCGTAAATCGAACAACAGATCTGAATAACAGGAAACGCGCGTACTTTCCCATTAACTCGCGCCTGGTTATCGTGATTCCTGGTAATTTTCTTCTTACTCGGAAAACGACGTCGGCGTCGGTTGAGCGAGCGCGCGCGTCAACTCCTTCGATCACGAAACGGCACGTCAGAGATAGTAATTGTGCTCCGCTGACAAGAAGAGCCCTGGCACAGATGCAGCTCTTCTCGTCAGTGGAGCACTAGAGATATTCCGTTTTCCCTGAACACTTATCTCCCACAATGTTCACCGAGCGAAGCTTGAATGAAAAGGAGACTCACGATCCTCCAAGTTCCACGCTCGACTGTGTCCCCTGTTGCAGCTCCTTCCTTGAGTACGCGTGCTACTGTGCGCTCGGACGCGTGTCCGCGGCTCCAGGCACATGTAATCTCTTCTCGCGGTTCAGTCGATGAGAAAGCCTGACGACGGCTCCGTTTCACCGCGAGACCATAGCATAAGAGCGCGACGAAACCAGTTCGTCCCCTGTCTTCTCCACTCACTGCACTTGGGACGACGACGAGCAAACGAGCTTGCCTCCGCGTGACCGCAGATCTTTATATCGGGTGGATCCTACTGGCCCTGCGCCAGTGTCCCACTCTCTGACACGCGTCGCGACGCACACCGACCCTCCCGAACTGTCGACCACAGCACGCTGTGCGTACGACTCCAGCCGCGAGAACGTGCGAGCGTGTTACTCGCGCCAAGGGACACACCGGTCCGCTCTGTCTGTCGTTTGTGTCGCGAGGCTCTCCTACGACTGCCAGACCACTCGCCTTGTCCCGCTCGCACACGCCTCGCACACCCTTCCTTCTCGCGGCCGATCGGCCCCGCTGTTCCGCTCCCTCCACTGGCTGGAATCGCTCCTCGATGGACGTGGACGAAGTGGTCTTGAGCGATCGCGGGGAAACTGTGATTTTCCGCCTCCCCCGCCTACTCCTACGCGTCAACTGGTCTGGACGGCTTGTTGGGTTCTTGGGTTATTGTTGATTGATGTGTGGCGCAGCATCGGTGTGGGAGTTGGTTCTTGCTGGGTTCATGGGCCTGGGTGATGGGGAAGGCTGCTGTTAAGCACTTTGTAATCACGTGCTAATGTTTAACGATGTTCGTTAATGGGGTTTTTTTTAGAGGGAACTGTGTTGAAGAGGTTTAGAGTTTCATTATAGCTGTGAATAGTGAGGATAGATGTATAGGCCTTGGAGAAGGTTTGAAGAAAAGGTTATTTTGGGGCACTCTGGTTGCGTGTGTGTTGTTTGTTCTGTTATACAGTTTTTTGAGGACAGTGTCGAGAGAAGGATTAGAAGGGGATTAGGCGAAGTCTAAGGGAAGAATCTAGGGACTGAAGAAATAGAAAAAGGGTCTTGTTGGACCCCTATGTCTTCTCTGTTATCCAGTTCCCTCATATTTTCTAGGGACTAGGGAATCTCCTAGGGGATGTATGAAAAAATGGAAGTCTTGGTGGCATAAGGTAACGAGTTTAACATACAGAGAAGTAGATGCAAGGGCCAAATAGTAATATCGTCATAATATTCGTATGGCACTTAAAAATATGTAGCCTGAAAAAGCCTAGGCTACCGTTAATTGCATCCACCCATATAAAAAGCTATTCGTGAAAGCCTCAAGAATCATGGAGCAGTCTGATTTAATAGCTTCATACTTACATGGTTTTTAATGCCCTTCGCGCGCTTCAAGATTGAGTCATTAATAAGCGGATTTAATTCAACGATGTCGAGCAACATATATAAAAACAATTTTTAATAAACTATCCTGTTTAAAAAATCTTCATATTTTATAATTCTGTAAGGAGATGTGTCAGTTCATTTTATGCTCTAAGTTTTGTGACCATTAAGATTAGATATGCCTCTAGAATATTACTGCGCTTAAAGGGTCAATCTCAGTAAAAATGTTCGTTTTTGTCAACAAAAAACTGAAAGTCTAATAAACCCAATTAGGCCCATAGATACTAATTGCCAGCAAAAGTTAACTAACAGATTCGTTCAGCCGATACAACAATTGAACTTACCACTTTGCTGGTACACTTACAATACTTATATAATACAGCGCGAATAGTCGCGATTATTTTGATATGGGAGCGCAAACTGATGTAACAAGCGGAGAGACGGAAACGGATATGGAAAAACCTGCTTTTTACCCGACGACGGTGACTCTATAAAAAAGGTATTCACTGACAGTTCTTCGTTGCACTTGCTTGTCACTTAATCTCGATGCTATCCCTCGCGCCTCGTCGCCTCGTCGCCTCTGGTGCATTTTTATTGGCGATTCGTTGGGAACGATCTCGTTACTTGGCGACACGCTCACGACATATTCTCCCTTTTTTACTCGCCGCTGTTTGCACCATAGCCTTACGCGGCCAGTTAGGTGTGTCGTTTTATACAGTGCAACTAGATGTCTCAATCGATTCCAAAGCGAATCGATGGACGGTGGAGCCGTGAAATCGCTGAACGATCTCTGCACGTAGGCTTATTAGACGAGTGACAAGCTATCGCTTTGGTAACGAGCCACGAAAACAGATATGTCGAACTCGCGAACCATCGTGCCACTCAAAAATCATCTCGCGTGAACGCTTGCCCCGCTAGACGCATGTTAATTGACGTGGCCGCTGATTTGAGTTAATAATTATCGCGTGTTTGCACTTATTTCTTCCTCCTTGAAACTTCGAAAGCAGTAACCAGGGAATGCAAGAGTAAAAAGTGTATTGACACACTTTTGATGCAATAAGGCCAGTACATTCCTTTAATTGTTTCTTTTAGTGCTGAGAAGGGAAATTAGGTGAAACTTCTTAGATGTGATGAGGCTCGAGACTTTCTTGACTTTTAATAGTTGGCATTTTTCCAAGAATTTTAATAATCCTTGAGAGAAACTTTGATGAAAAATAAAGTAAAAATAGTGTTTGAGTATGAAATTCCAGGCACAATGGGAATAAGTGATTTATAGTAATAAATTGTCACAAATTGCCAAGTGTTTTTGTTCATAATCCTTAATTAAGGACCACATGCTCCAGGTTTACTCATCGCGGAATTATTCGCTGCATCTCATAGCAAGAAGGACCTTTCGAACTGCACGCTCATAAAGGAGCGCGCAAAAATGTTTCACGACGCTGGTCACGTGCGATAAACACGAACGTGCGCGGAAGTTTGGCCCACTTGTCGAGCCTGTCCACGAAATTTTCTTCGCCGCTGACTTGATAAGCATCGTTACCATCCTGCCAAACAATTCAGCTCTCGAAGCATGTTGAGTAGGAGGAAACTTCAGCTGTCGAGACGGTCGCCTTTTTATTGCACCAGTTTCGCGTATTTCTACTACTTTATGCGACGTGGTACTGGGTGAGGCGCTTGAGACAATCCACCGAAATAATTTCCTTGCTTTTCGGGGAAACGTAGATGAAAATTGTTTAATTTAGAGAAGAATACTTGTCCTATCATGTTTTCTGAGAGATACCATCGCATTCCTTAGCCGCTTTATCGAGCTCTGCATATTTCTAAATCCTTGAAGATTCTTTATAGCATTCTGTATATCACGCCGAAATAGGATCGGGCAGGTCGATCTTTTTTACCGATTTAACTCGCCTCTGTTCACGAATCTTGATGATTGCGACCTCATCTCGCTACCATATTTGGGCGGATGTACGCGTTCGATGGCTTCCGACGGTGCAGTCTCTCGATCTACAGCATCCTTTTTTCTTTGTGTTGGTTAGCATCGATTGCTGTGCTCATTTAGGTACATCATCCTACATCAATAATATTCATGATCGAAAATTTGAAGGATTTTAGTTTAATGAACTAGGTAAATACTTGATTTTCCTTAATTACTTGCCAGTTCTGTCTTCCGAGATTTTCCATAAATATAGATACTATTACCCAGATAACTACTATCCTAGATATAGAATTACACATCTGAAATTGCATCGACAATAATTGATCACAAAATAGCAAAGATTGAACCTTCAACAGCCTTCACCACTGCCCACTATACAATCTAAAAGCAGCCCACGACTAACATTCCTCAATTTTAATGCAACCAGGACTACCTGCTATCCTCTTGTAGCCCTTTTAGGTGGATGTCTTCGTATTCTCAGGCTCTGACGGCATCGTCAAGTAGCGAGACTACGTCTCGTGACGCACGGCCAAGAACCAGCTAATCCGTCACGATGAGAATGTCCTATTTTTAAGGTTCGTTCATTCACGTTTTTCCCCAGAACGTCCTGACTCAGCGTCTAAGGACGTCCTGAGAAAGAGTTCGATCCCCGTTGGAAAAATCGTTCCACGATGGACGATCCAACTCTGAGAACCCGTGTTTATTTCGAACGAACGGCATCCAACACGTGAGTCATCGGAAGAGATTCCCGGTGCTGCGTCTATCAAGGCCGACAATGGCCACGGCCTTCGCGTTACCGATTTTCAGGCGCCACGCAGCGACAGCCGAAATAGTTTTGACGCTTTTTTTCGGTTCACTGCCGGCCGTTGAGAACGAGAAACGATCTTTCGAACAGTTTTATGCATAATTCTGATGAACGAAGGGGCACTTAAATCGTAAAGATCAGTAGCAAACAGCTGCTGTTAACAATTTGTCGCATGTAATGGGCGTTTTTAGTGGGTGATCTGTGCACTTTTTATGCTTTGAAAATGTATTTCTGAGAAAAATAATTAAATAGTAGCGAATTTAAATGGAAGAGAATGCCTTTTGAAACTTTTATTAATATATTGCTTAAGGATTTTCTATATATTAATTAATTCTTGAAGGAGCGGTAAATATCCCTCGTAGTTCGGATCCCTATCAAGCTTCAGTCATTTTGATTAACTAATCACTGAAGCATCTCCCAGATGCATTCTTCGCAAAAAGTGAGAACTGGCTTCCTAGATGAATAACCTTCTGTTTCCTGATTTTGTTCATTTAACTAGCAGGGGGAAAACATTGCAAGGAAAAGAAATTTTCTCGGCTATCATTTCCTGAGAACCATAGTACGTTTCTTCGTCGTTAACATTGCGATGAATTCCCTCGTTAACACACCTTCGTATAATTTTCAATTTAAGCATAATAATTACGAACAACATTACTCGCTGACAGAAGAATAGCGTGAGGCGTAGGTTTACGGAAAAAGGCTAATAAATTTCAATGCTCACGTTGTAAAATCATAATTTAAGTTCTCCGTGATTCCCGTTGCTCGATTATTTCTTCCCCACGACACGCGCTCAGATAGCCCATTGTCATCGCACGCACGCCGTCACAAAAGCGTGTTTTCCCGCAATTTTGCTCGAATGCAGTTTCTCGTGGCTTTATCGCGCTCGTATCTTGGGAACCGGGTCGAGCTGGCTAATTTCAAGATCACGGCGAAAAGGTTGTTCTTCACAGCGATGTCATGGTTTCTTAGTGAATCTACCATCAAGCTGTCTTCACTTTCAGGTGACAATGTGGGACATAGAAATTCTTATCTTTATCTTTTCTCGAGGGAAGTGTACTGATCTGTAGATATCGTTGAGTTTACACTAGGTGAGAGCAAAAGTTAATACTTGCATGTATTTCTGTTACCCAAAATGTCTGTGGGTGGAGATTATTGGATTCCCTCATTCTGGAGACTTTAACGCTTGCATAGGAGAGGTCAGGTTCTTGCGTAGATCATCACTGGAATAGATTCTTCTATTTACTCTGCTTAAGTATTGCTATTACCCATTATCTTATTTTGCCTTCTGTCTAAACGTACCTAGAAAGGTTCCCTCAACTTCTTGTAGTAAAAGGTGCTCCATTACCCCAAAGTTCGCAGACTTATGTGAAACATATTTCATGAGTTAGAATGAGAACAAAATGGAATTAAATTTCCGCTCGCCGACTGAAACACGGAAATATGTTCAAACTTTTTTCGAGGTTGTTCCTCATCTCCGCGATGAATACCAATCGTTGAAATCGAAACTTCTGTACTGTACCAGCGCGAATATAGGTCTGCCGAGTTGATTGCCAGTAGTTAAACGCTAAGTAGTAAATTTATGGTTCGTTAGCCTGCAATTAGAACCAATCCATTTAACTTTGTTCTAATCGAGTCAGTTACAATGGAACGATACAGAAGAAGTGAACGCGGACAGTTAACCGAGTGTATGCAGCCAAATCTACTGCCATTACACGATCTAGTGGTTTTTATTTTTAGCACAAGCGTAAATCGAGGCTTAACATTTTTCTGCGACGCATGGAATGCGAGAGATAAATCTGACGGGTAGCACAGACGAACCGAAATGGAGCTCGTAAAAGATGATGTCCAAACTGTGAAGACAAAAAAACGGGGTTTATACGTAAACAAGAATTTACGAAAACAGTCTCATAGTAGCCGTCGAGGCGTGTTAATGCTAATTCGTGGATTCTTATGTAAAGTAGCGATCGCGGAACAAATTGAGCCACGTCGAGCGTTTCCTTTGCGTCAGATCTGAGGTAAAATTACCGAAAGTATGTTACTTGTTATTAAATCGCAATTCTGTGCTGACAGTGAAAGATGGGTTGAGATTTATTCATCTCGCACGCTCTAAATCCCGATTTGCATGAAAAAGATACCGATCGTCATTGTTCCCCTAGGTTCAGGGGAGCGCTGCTTACCGATTCATCGACATTGTCGGAGGAACTTTCCTTCGGCTGATTTTCCCTTTCGCTCGCGGAATTAGAAATTCGACTTAAACACGGTCGCTCTTGTTCCATTCCTCATTACGAATTCCGTCGACGCTTTTGCCCGTATATTCTTCCACGTCCAATGACCTCCTGCAAGGAGAAGAGCACCCAGCGAAAGTGTCATTGCTCGTCGTTGCATATTACCAGTACACATCCGCCACTTTCCCTGTGATTTATTCACTGTTCGCCTCTTTCTTTTCGGTGATTTTCGTGACTGATGATCGTGCTTAGAACCATTATGTTCTGTTTTGATGAGAGCTATCATAGTAGGTACCATCTCTGTATGTATAGTGGGACCAATCATAGATCTTATTCCATGAATTCTGATAAATGAATCGGTGAATTGAAGAACAGAACATGTCCAAAATTATCCATTTTCAATTTATCTAAAACCTGTGCCTGGACCTCAGAGTCAAGATTGCAAGAAGTCGTACAGAAAAGAAGTAGACTTAATAATCGATATAGGACTAGAGAACTTGAGGAATTATTAGTGAAGAATATTTGCAAATACATATTACGATTTCTCGAAATGAAGTGCAAGCCATTCGATGATATCAGATCTATACATTCGAATCGCCGGCAGTTTTGAAATGCGTTACTAAGAGTCGACACATCGAGGCTTGACGTATGTCTCGTTTTAAAGTAATTTTCCGCCGACATTTCAAGATAAATGCTAGTCATCTATCGAGGTACCGTAGGCGCATATCTCGCGAAGGAAAATGAATCAATGCTTTCAATAAAAAATTGAATTTATACGAATTCTTTTCTATGCGAGAAAAGCCAATCTGCACGTCTGATCTCTGCACGTCATTCCTGGTGTTCGGAGTAATACGAATAAATGGAAAGAGAAAAGTGGCTGAGATTATTGGCGAACGTATCCTTAATTGTTCCAACGATAGGCATAAAATCTCCATATTTGTACGTTTCGCATTCGCGGAATCCGCCTATTCATAGTTAACTGTTCCTGGCTGCTTTCCACGCTGGTGAACCGAAAAAATCGCGTAACCACGACTTGAACGAACATGATAATTCAATGCCGACAATGCTTAGTGCAAAAAGGAAAAAAGCGCAAAAAGTTGTTCGGTATGAGGTAATATAAGAAAGGAAGAACTCCGATCGTTCCCCCAGAGTTTTAATGGAACGCTAAATTTTCGACTAATGGATCCAGTTCTTAGGCTCCTCAAAATATAAATTACCTTTATTTTAATTGTAGAAACTACTATGTAAAAATTTGCATTATTGCGTGAAATTTATAAATACAACCTCACGCCACTAATAGCGTGAAATCTCCATGATTCATTTAACAAGGAGTTCGACAATGGTAGTAATAACTTTTAAAAACGCGATAGCACAATCTTCTCTCTCCATCTACCAATTTCTTTCCGCGTTTGCAATACGTTCACGGATCGTGTGCCCCACAAATAAGGTGGTTTTGCCAGATTTTCATAACGCAAGCTTCCAAAGAATGAGTCAAGAGGTCCTAATTAAGTGATGTGAGTCAAAAATCAAGGAATCATCACTCGGCATTTTTTCTTTCTTGCGTGTTTCACGATGTCAAGTTCCTGGTTTCTCTTGGCGAAAAAATCCAAATTATTTTTATGGATTATGTTCTGCCAAATACTCAAGCACGATTTCGCCATGCATTGCTGACCCGTGTCACTGAAAAACATGCATGAAAATAGTTCGAACGCCGAGATTACAATACACATTAAATCACGGGCAATGAGCATTAATATTCAGATGTTGTTTCGTCATTCAATTTCTCGTATTCGCGTTCTTCGTAGCGAAAACACACAGGGGAACTGTTACGTGGCAGTAATTCATGGCGCGAGCCATGAACACAGTGATTACGTTGCCTCGTACGATTCGTCTTTTTTTCGTGGAACCTTTTCTTTCCAGCCTTCGGTCAGAAAACTTCATTCTGCTGAATATGCAGAAACGGAAATATTCTGTGAAATTGTGGATACTTCTGTGACTGGTTTTTTCACCTGTGCGCTGAGTCATTCCTAGACTAGGAAATAATGCACTGTATGATTTAAAGAGAATTAAGACATTTTGCTTATAGAAGTGCTACGCATGATGTAACTGTATGTTTACCAGCAAAAAGATAATTTGTCTTCTTTGATTAACGAGTTCATACAACATCGTTATTATAGATTGTCTCTAATAAATGAGCTTAAAGTTAATGATGGTGAAACAAATCAAATTAGTTTCTTCATTCCTCCTCCGATGGCATTTTTTTACTTACAAACCTACTGTGAAAGGGGAAATAAAAATTAGAGCATTAGAGAGTTTGTGTTTTATAAGTCAAATTGTACATATGTTCCATAATCCTTGAAAAATTATCCATGCTAAAGGATTGAACTCGTAATAGAGTGGTATACAAAGTGTTCAACAAGAGGAACTAGCAACGAGTAAAAAAATTGTATTTGAGCCTTGATTCTGGAGATATTGATTGTTAGAGATGCATATGAAGTGCACGTGTGTCTCACTTGGGACTTACTCTACTTACATCGCTACGCCTGACCCGGTTAATGCACTGGCAGTAGAATAATGTTACGAGTCAGACACATTTCACGCGCACTACAGGTGTAAGTAGCTTGAACAGCTAGCTCTGAAAGGAAGCTTCAGATGCGTCGTATTTTGGCACGTATTATACAAGCACCCCTTGAAATTTCTGACACCTGGATATTATCCACCATTCTCTGCAATTGTAATACAGATACCCCATAAAAAACCTTCGAAATCTAATAAAAATAGTAGAAATTTCTTTGGACTCTCCATTGAAACCGAACGACAGCGCCAAAAGCAGAGTCATAGAGAGAGCATCTTGGTCAGGCGACTGAATTTAAAAAAGACGCACGGGATGCAGTAGTCCGGGGCAGGGATCACGACCTTGCCTCACGAAATCCGGGATTCGATCACGTTCGCCTTGCCGCGCGCGCGCGAGGGCCCAGGTCGAAACTTGCCTTTTCTTTTCGTGTGCGTCGATCACGAAGCCCGTGGCGGCATGGGAAGTTAACATTCCGGTGGCGTCGCGTTCTGCCTCTAATGTAAGGCCTTTCCAGTCGATATGGCCACGGCTTACACGATCCCTTTCTTATTTCTCCTATGAGCCACGCCTAGCACTTGCCCTGGTGGAGCAGCGTTTGCTTGCACACCCTTCACCACATATAGAACCGAGTGCCGATACACGGCGGGTACATTTCGCCAGGAAAACGTAGGCGAGTCTTCGCCGTGTGATATATCTCCATACCGATGATATCAGGCCGAGTTATCGGGCACAGTGACTGAACAAAAGAAAGTAAGGTAAATGTCCTAGTAGCCGATCACGTCTCAGTACTTGAACACTAAGGCGAATTTTATTTTATTTTAAGCTTCAATTCTGATGTACCTAATAACGGGAGAAAAAATAGGATATTTAGCTTTGTGGGGGACTGGTTCACAATATCTAGAAAGGTTCCACACTTAGTGGAACATTTAACCCTGGAATGGTACACTAGGATCTTTCATGGTCCCAGCGAAATATTGATTTATGTTACTGTAGTATAAAATATTGCAAATAAAAATGTTTTTAACATTTGAATTTTATAACCTTAAACTATATACTTGAAAGTGTGAAAATCATGCTAAACTTGAGGTCTTAAAGACCCAGTATACCGTGTGGCAGACGAAAAAACAGTGTGTCATTCCAGGGTTAGTATCTTAAGCGTCTGGGTATTGGGACATTTACCTTAGATCTCGCATAATGGCCAGAGTCTCACCTGGCAGAGACTACTGACGAAGAGAATCGTTCAGTCGTCGCAGAAAAAGAGGAAGAGAGGTCGTCGTAGCTCAAGCTGTGTATTATTGTGTTCCTATTTGCAAAATCTGACGCAATTCTACGAACGGCCCCGAACCTATTGGAATCATACTTCGCTCGAAATCTATTTTCTAACGGTGCAAGTTATGAAACGTCATAGTCCATTGCGGTCTGAATCAGTGAGAATCGAAGACCGAAAGGTGAGCACAGATGTAGCCTCGATTTGCGTCATAGACCCAAAGGGGAGAGGCTACGGGGAAATGGGATGAATCGATGCGATCTGAGCGGTGTAGAGATTGTGGTCGATGCTCTATTTCCGTTCTGTGATTCGATCGTTTTTGCCTTACCTGGTTTATGAATATTCTGTTCATTTGGCGAGAAAGAGTTGAAAATGAAGTTTTATATGGAATTGGATTATTAGTGAAATCTTTAGTGGCCTTTGCTGGAACATAAGCATGGTTGCCAACTGGACTCTACGCGTACAGATGAGTAAGTGACGTTACTTGCCTCTTCGCTTAGAGTCCAGCTGGCAGTCATAAACATAAGGCCAGGTTAGCATCTGATCTGAAGAATGACGAACAATTATAATGAGACATCAGAAACGAATATATTACAAACAAGGTGCTGAAATCACTCCTATTATGTAATACCTCATTTCTATTTAATGCTGTATGATTTATAATCCTCCTCCCAATAGTAGATATTAATTTTAACTTCTTTAAATTAACAACCTTTTACACTTAGCGCCAAATTATCGAAAACGTCATCAGTTAATCTTCTTCACGCTTCACAGCCAATATTTATAGCCAAGATTTCTTCAAACCGATAAAGTCCTCGTTTTGCATCCAGCAAGAAACCACTGACGAAACTCACGTGGCAATCCACTGTTTTATTCTCCTGGCATCAATTAGCAAAGACTTTGTTGCTTGCGATGCAACCACGACCAAGGGATCACTTTAGGCCCCCTATTGTTGAGCGTCAACCATTAATTCCAGGGCTTGCAACATTTCACGGATTGCTCCCTCTCAATTATAAATCGTTTAACGTCGTTATTCTGTAATATTGCGAATTAAGGCGCGCCAAATCGGCAGGCAAAGTGGCAAAAAGATCGGTGTTGCGGAAAAAAGCTCGGAGCACTAATGGTAGAATGCCGATCCGCCATGAATCACGATTCTTGACCGATCCGTGAATAATCGATCGGAACTTTCTCGAGGAAATAATCAAGCCATAGTGTGCTCCATGTTGAACATGAAAAACTCAACATCAGTCGTTCTGAAGTTCTGGAGTTCATCCAGTTGACAATACTATTCGTCACTTTGCGTTATACTCTCGTCGATTCGTACACGTCGTTGTGGTCACGATACTCCTCGAATACGTAATTTACGACTTAACCGCGAATACCAGTCGTGTTCTTCGATCTGCATACAATGACTTACCGAGATACCGAACATTGTCACAATTATTATCGGCGCGCGTGCATCGGGCCCGATTTTTAAATATTCGACATCGACGCTGGTCGCCCTGACTTTTTTGCAAACTGCATATATATGAATAAATACTTGTGTGTGGGATGGAATTTGACCTTTTCGACTTGTGGGGCACGTAGTCGCGAGGGTTCGCTCCAAGTGAATTATTTTTGCATCGAAAGCTCTTTCGAAAAGGCAGTTTATAGGAGGAGAGATTATTTCAGCATTTGGAGTTGGAAATGGATGTGTGTTACAGATATAAGACGCTGGATTCTGCACCATTCTGGATCATTAAAAGTTTTTAAAAGCATTTTTTCGAGCTTCATCAACGTTAGCGTCACGCTCTGTTATAGCCTCTTTAATAACCTGTTTCGAATTCCATTCGCTTTGGAACCTTTCTACGTCCCTACGTCCTTTTCGTTTCATATTCATATTCACTTTTTTGGGATTCTCTTGTTTTCGTAGCCTTGAACCTCAGACATTTCGGTTTTCAAGGAACTTGATGTCTGTAAGTTGAAGGACTCTACCACAAGGAGGTGGTCAGCCCTCGAAACTTTTCCCCCTTACTCAGACTTAAAGAGTGGGAAATATTTAAGTGTTAACTCGTTCCATGAAAGTTTCTCCACATTTAAGTTCAGTAATCGCGTGAATTGTGTACAAAAGTTCTAGCTCGCCTTTAATTATCTTAAAAAATACAATCTTAAGTATATCGTAAACGCCTGTCTTCAAGAAATCACCCAGTTATCGCCCTCAGCGTCAAAAAAAATCCCAAGCTCGGCATAAGTTCACCTCTCCCACCACAGGAATACAAGAATTCAATTCCACCTGGCAACGTTCACCTGCGATAAACCCGAACGAATTTCAGTACCCACAGCTCTCACGGTCCCCCACACTTCTTCCCTAAACGGTTCCGTTAGGATCGATCAGACGTCCTCGTAACTCATGAATATCCACGATCGCGGGAGAGCCGATGCACAAATAGGTAGGTGTGTTGCCTTTTACGTAACAGACAACCTTATAAACACGATCTGCGCGATTACTCACGGTCGAATCGGCCTATCGAAGAAGCATCCACGATCTCCTAACAACTTAATACACAGCCGCGACATTGAATAATTTCAATCCACAGCCCAACTGATCCACGTGCCGCAAGATTTATCCTCGCGAATGGGAGAAACGATTCGAACGATGCAGCGCTAATTGTCCTCGTGATCACAGCTGCGCCGTCGGTTTTTCTTTTGAATTCAATCTCTGTTTGCTGGAATCGATGCATCGCAAAAGCGATTCGCCGCAACCGTGCGGCACTCCTACGAAAAATGGATCTGGCTCCGCGGTCGATTACGAAATAGATCAGCGAGCGATCGAGGGCGGCTCGCGACGATCATAGAGGAGGCTTCTTCTTGGGATTACCGTCATTTCTATGCCAGAGCTTTATCGTGCGTTACGCCTCATACGTAATCGCGGAACGCGTTTGTGTAATCGACAGTTCCTGTATCCTCCATCGGCTCGATGCGACTGCCGCTGTTGCCATTGCGCTTCCCAGTATTGCTTATTAGCGAGTACGTTGTTTCTTGTCTTGTATTGTGTAATATGGAGAACGCGGTTGCGTTACTGCTCCCCTTTTAGTTGCTTCTTAGGGTCATTTTTCTTTGATATATTTTCTTGTGTTTGACACTGTCTTCATATACAGTAGTTCATGAAAGTATTCGAACATTAGACCGAATCATTGTCAATTTTTTAATTACTGTTGCGTGGTAATTATGCTGCGAAAATATTTATTAATTAGTTATCAAGAGTCGATGGATATTGTTTCGAGAAAGCAAAGGCTGTTGTGTAATAAGAATAATTTGGCCATTGAGCTCCACTTTGTCCCTTTTCCCGCTATTAATTTTGTATAATCAACAGGTCCTGTATTGTCTCGTAACACGCAATGTTCCGTGACGTTATCACTAGATCTCCGAGCCTTAATAATATTGAAAAGGCGGGAAGCAACGCGCGTTGCATTCTTGTGGAACAATAACGCGTAACCTGACAAGCTTTGTTCGTTGATCTTGCTCCCTGATATTTCATTATTTATCGTCGATTCTTGGTAAAGGGATTAAAAAATTATTCGAGAAGAGAGAAATAGTTGTTGAAAATAATGGCCAGTGCTTCAGTAATTAAACACATATTGCATTAATTTTTTCTCTAACCAAAAGACCTCTTAGAAACGGAGATATTTAGAAGATGAGCTATTACAGAGTCATATTTATAAGATTGAAATCTTAATCAAATCCAGCTCTTGTATAAGATAGGAAAGAGTCGAAGTCATGAAAAAAGATTCACTCATAGCAAATCGGTAAAAGTGGTCACGAATCGTTACGAAACTAACGATCTTCTGTGATTCACTTGACTTTCTGTCAACCAATTTCCTCGATACGCTCGAAACAGGCTACATCGCGTAACGTTGCACATATTCCGTCTATTGACCGTACCGTACGTTCTTGAACTTCCGCTTATTCCACCGGCCGAACTTGCGAACGTAACGAGAGCCGCTAATCATTTCACGCTGAAACAATTATGTAAGCTCTTTGCGTAACTTAAAATTGCGTATATTTTTTCATACTTTATTAAAATATTTTAAATTCTTTTTTTCGCGAGTCCAGATTATTAGAGTTGGACGAACGTTCACTCTCTAATAATAGGATGAAGTGTTATGAAAAAATAGTATCAAATAAATACATACACGTTTCATTATATTTGTCCATATACATAGAAGACTGATCAATTGCCATTTAACTATATTTTTGTATTAGAATCGGAACATAGTGCTTCTTTTTTAAAGTAATAAGTAATAATATTAATCTGGTTTTCCCCCTTATTAAACTTGAAAGTTTGGAATTGCATCTTTTTCTAATTACCCGTAAAAATCTTCAGTATTTGTATCGTTCATATTAATTTCTGATTTCCACATTTAATTGAACCAAGGAAAACTGTTGCATTCCACCATCAGCCCACACGCAAAGGAGCTTAAGAGCGTATGAATGAAGAGTGTCTTCTTCTTCTTGCGAAAAATTATTTATTGCTCAGTTGCCCGTTAGCTTATCTCAGAGCTGTCACCACCCGACAATTATCGCTAGATCAGTAGTTTATATCTCTTCAGTGCGTTTCTTCCCAGATGAAGAATGCAACATCGATCTCCAAACCCGGAATCACTACTATCTCACGAGTGATTCATCCTTTCTATGACGTTGAAGGATCTAGAAAAAGAGATGAAAAAAGATCGTGGGTGCATGTTTGCGGCAGTTTGCTTCGTTAAATCGAAATGCCAGCTGTTTTTCCTTATGCTTCGTCACGATGACAACGGAGCCACTTAAAACATTTTTATTCGCCTCTGCGTTTCTCTATCCATCTAATGACTACGATTTAAGTAAGACAGCCTTTTTACCATCCACCGACCTTGTCGCCCCCGTCATTTGCACTAGTTGGAGCTCTTTACCTAACCGCAATTATTTTCACCTGGCGAATCTGAATTCGTTGCGTGTAAACGGTGCGTTTTATGCAAAGCGTAACCTCGGCTCAGAAATCTTATTTTTAAAACACCTGACGACTGCTGGTGGACCCTAAAAAAGAAAACAAAAGACAGAACTGAGTGATGGACGTGCTTTACAATGGGTCGGAGTTCCAAATTTGTTGCTGTCCCATTTTTCAGCTTCGTCACTTTAATTAATTAACAAAGAGCACCTTTTTTGTCGGCAGCTATTTTAGAAACGAGTTTAGTACTTAAAAACAGTAGCAATAATAACTCTTACGTTTCAATGTATTGATATATCAGAAATTAACTGCCAGACTCATAAAAACCCAAGGGGTGTCGTATAACTTTTTCTCCAGAAAGCTCAAAAAAACTGTTCATTCAATTTATTCAACATTAATCGCAGTGTACTCAGCCAAAATGGTATTAAAATCTCTTCAGTAATTCGAGCGAATACGAATCGCGAAATTCATCCCTATTCCATATAAACAAAGCTCGATTGCGTTTTCTTCAAAAGGACCAAAATCGCGCCTCAAGTCCCCTCAAAACCGATTCGAACCACACTGAAGTTCCGCTTTGAATCGTCGCCAAAGTTGCCAGAAATTCTCGCAGGCGGAATGGGAAACAAGCGAGGGTCTCCCACAGGGGGCGAGACGCGAAATCGTTCCATCGGAATGCAACAGTGCTCGCGAATCGCTCGGGACTGCCTAGATTTCGCAACGCCGAAGGCTCGTCGATACGATCGAATTTTCGAGGCGTTGCCCGTTGCAGGAAACCCGTAAGTGGAATCGATTTTCTCCCGGTGCGAGTGGCTAGAAATTAACAGCGGGTCAACGCGTATAATCGCGAGCGAGCGGGCGCGCGACTGTCGGGGGATGCAATTTGCATAAACGCTGCGTGCCCGGTGTGCCGCCTGTTGCTCCACATTCCCGAGCGGGCTCGTAATACGCACAAGGTCCACCTTTGTCAAGGATGAAAAATTGTTGGCCGGCAGTGCGCATACCGGCCCCTAATTGGCAACAATATTTTCCCGCGCGGAGAAACAGCGGCTGATACCAATTAAAGTCTCAATAGAGGCCCTAACGAGCTAGATTTATCGAATTACCGCTTCGTGCGCGAACGGAGACGTTCGGGGAGTCATTGTGGGACAGGTAGCGAAGGTATCACGTCTGAAAGACGTTTATTACCCATGGAATAATGCCACCGACTGATCCTGGAACGTGCTACACGATACCTGTCCCGCTTGATCAGACTTTATTTGTGTGGGAAGTACATGTTCGCCCTATTTCCTTTGATCGAACTTTAGTTCGCTCTGGAGCTTGGCTGTGACTGCTGTTGCAGAACAACGCTGTTTCTTTTCGGTTTTTTAACCCCGTATTGTTGGTGGTTGTTGAAGAACGCGCGTGTTAATCGATTCGTCCCAGGCGTTTTAAATAAATGGATTATCATAGGTCTGGAAAAGTGGAGTTAATGCTTTGATTATAGTGTTTACGCGGTTTTCAAGCTTTAACCCCTTGTATGGCAATGGAGCTTGAAATGGTAATATATATCTAGAATTTGGTAAACTCGTATACATATGCATGTAATTTAAATGTCACTTTGCGGTACTCTGAGGCGCTTTATAATTATTCTAAAATTGAAACGACGCAAATTACTGAAGTTAAAAATTAATGAGAAACTTTTGGCTTCCGCGAGTAGTTTGTTTTCTTTCATTATCATACGAGCTACATGTTCGTAGCAGGAAGTAGCATCGATGGTAGTTACATGTTGAAACCGACAGCGATCGTCAGCAAAAAAGAAATCGTCCGAGGAATCGGTCGAATATTTTACTGGTGATTATCAAGCTGTTCACGAATTTACGGAGCATGGAACCGGTCTCTACCGCGTTCTAATAACGCATCGACTGTTTCTTACATAATTGGAAAGCGCGTGATTTTCATGTTATAAAACTGCATTAATAGGAACGTAATTAAAACGTTGATGCCCACTGAGCAAGTTAAATGCGGGCCAATTAGCGCGATCAACTTCAGGCCCTCTTTACCGACTTCCAACACATTTCTTCCAATTATTAGCCTGTTTCACAAGTCTCTGCGCCCTTGCCAACATTTTTGTTGCTTTCAGAAAAGAACAAAAGAAAACTTGAATAGTCTCGCCTATTCTTTGAGAAAATCATTACTTAGGTTTTTAGAATGAATAATGTACAGCTAAGCTGTTACAAAGAACTTCATTCGTGAACTCTTCGAGGACTTCCCTCTGCGCTGTACAGGCTCCTATTTTTTCATGCGTCACAAAGATTTCTAACAAACTCAATTTATTCACATTAACACTACAGTACTATCACACTTAACACAAATAAACACTACTAGTATGAATTGATTGATATTTATGGATTGAAATTCTATGTAGTACTGTCGGGTTGGTTGTCGCCTTTGAACTGTTGAACTTAGTGGAAAAAGAATCGATGTAGGGGTAATCGGGAAGTTTGAAGGTTTGGTCGCAGGTCTATTCACAAAATTGGGTCGGTACATGGCCAATAAAATAAACATTTTTAAATAAAATATTTAAATATGCGAAAATTTCAAGAATGGAGAAAATGATATTGCGGTCCCCGGGTGACCCCACTGTGGTATGCTAGGAGTTCAAAGAATTTTTTCTCAATAATCATAAAATGCATATGTCTGTACTGTCTACCTGACAGAACGCAAACTTTCTAATAAATAATATTCAGTTCCACTTGCATGGTGCTTCTGCAGGCACATACGCTCTACCCTCGAAGAGTCAACCATAATTTGACCCTATTGTCTGTGAAATTATAGACCACAGTAATCTCCATCCATCGTGTTTCTCGAACTTCGTAAAAGCAATCACGGTCAGAATCAAAAAATCGTGATCGAGCAGTGACAGGTTACTCTCCCTGCTCCAATCTCTGTCTCACGGGTAGGAGGCCGCGCGCGCTGCTGCACGTGACCAACGAGCACGCGTGACACGTGCACGCATGCCAGACCTACTAACTGCTGTCAGTAGGTCTGGCCACGAGCGGAGGGAAAAGTTAGAAAAGGCTTTGCGAAACCGGCGGAATTGCTTTTGCTCGCCACCGACTTGCTGGTGTACATTGTTTGACCTTGCTCGACGCCGTGCACCGGTAAAAGTGCTCTTGTATGACGAAAGAGCACAGGGACAGTTATAGAGTAGCGTTCTCGTATTCACCACGCCGCAATTAGAATGATATTACAGCGGCTGGGATTTCAGGACAACGGAAAATTTCTGTCGTTCTGAGCAATTTGTCTAATTCGATAAATCAACCGCGCCGTTGAAGTTTCCTTTTTCTTTTCGCTACCCCAGTTGAAAGGAACGTGAGAGAGTGTTAAAGATTTGTTTGATTTGGCTTACAGAGAATTTGGCGCCATCAGAGTTGAAGAAATTGAGAAATAAGCAGAGGAAACAGCGTAGAAAGGCTGAATTGGAACGACAACAGGCTGCTCAGGCCCAAGAGAAGAGGGAACAGCATAATAAATCGCGGCAACAGACCGACCCTGATCTGGAGCAACCCACGTTGGACGAACTAATACCGGAGAAGTTGGAAAGGGTCAGTGAATGTTCGCCTTTGACAGATTTTCCATTCTGTTGTTCGATTGCGTTATGCATGATTCGAAATGACTCGTTTCAGGTCGAAGACCCCTTGGAACAGGCGATCAAGTTCTTGCAACCTTTACAGGAACTCGCTGCCAACAGAATAGAGACGCATCTTATGGCCTTCGAAATTTACATTCGGAAAGGTATTTAGAGCGATAGAAAGCAATACTTTTGTAATATCTTAGCAAGATAGTGTTTCAAAGGTTCTACTATAAGGATATGTGTCCATCTGAGAGTAGAACTATCCCAAGTTCCTCCCGAAAATCAAATTAATCTATACATACGGTTATTGCATAACTATAAATTTGACAGACAATTTTGGAGTTACTTGAGATCAGCTGTTGTAGGAAACTCTTAGATGAACATGTATTCTAAAATGCTTGATATTGATGAAAATTTCATTAAATTCATAATACTTGAAAACGAATGTTCCTTTGCAGCGCGTACGTTGCTGATGCTAAAGTCGATAAAACGTGCCCACGGTCTAGACCCAAATGATCCGGATCTTCACACGTGTCTGGTGCGATTCATGTTACATACCAATCGCTCATCGTTGGAAGGACCAGTGGCCGAGGTCGTGAACCGACAAACCGAGAGAATATACTCGAATTCGACGGCCAGTCAGTTGAACGCGGATTTCCTGAAGAAAAATCGAAACTCACTGCCACATCTGCTTCAGGGTGCAAGGATGCTGTACGTCCTGGACCCGTCCGCTCAAGAGAAAGCTCTCTCCCTTATCATAGACATCGAAAACCTCGAAGGCGTAACGCTGCAGAATTGCACAAAAGTGTTGGAGTCGCTGCGTAATAGCGACTTCGGCCAGTGTGAAGCCACGATAGCCGATTTCATGTCGAAATGCCATAAACGTTTTCCATACGCGACCGCTTTTCGACCGCCAGAGACGAAAGTGACGACCAACCATCAAGAGAAAGAGAACTCGATTAAGAACTGATCCAGGCACGCGCTCACCAGCGTCGCTGAATCACTTTGTAGTTAGACGAGGCAATGGAGGAGGAGTGTGGACCGTTCTGATCTACGTCGAGGAAGTTTAAAAAAGGAAAAAAGAAACATGAATAAAGAAAAATGAAAAAAAGGAAAGGAACACTCTCGTTTATGTTAACATTGAACGGAAGCGATGGACATAGTGAAAAAAGGTCGCAAAATTGGTGGATTGAATTATTAACAATGATTAAATCATGTATTATACAAGAACTGTTCCTTGGAAGGTGGCATGTTGAGTGAACAGTGCTGCGACAGTGCTGGATAAACAATCTTAATAAATTATAATAACACGACGAGGCGCGCCGATGCATGCGTCTCCGACGCGATCCCGAATTTTAGGTGAAACGAAGGGAAGGATGGCTAGTAGACTAAATGTTAATTAACAATTGGAACAGAAATCGAATTAGACGCGCTCCCACCGAAACGGGGCGACGACGCTAAAAGGAAGTGAAACGTTTAGTGAAGATGGATCCGAGGGGCGGGGAGGATAGGTGAGGGGAACCGGGGTGGGGAGGGGTGCAGTGTGTAAAATAATGACGTGCGAAACTAACACATTGGTACAAAATACAAGACTTGTATACATTCGTACGCGCGCTCTATGAATATTTCTTACTCGATGTTAAGGTGTACTATTTTCAGCGATGTCTACATGAATATACTCTACTGTGTAGAGTCTGGAAACTAGACGATCATCGAGCACCGATATTATTATACCACGCATATTGTTCGTCGCTACATTTGAACAGACTTTGTTCCAGAGTCGATATATGCCGCTAATTTCTAGTTCACTTCATTCTCTCAAAAACTGTTGATAACTCGGAAAGTGAGAACACAACAAAGGTCCCGACGTATTCTTTTTTCTTTCTGGAAACACGTGTTCTTTATTCCTGTGTTTCTTCAACCAGGGTAATAATCTCTACGGTTGGATTGGAGCCCTGATAATTCCATCGAGAGTAGTCAATACGAAGATAGT
Source organism: Calliopsis andreniformis (assembly GCF_051401765.1). NCBI lineage: Eukaryota > Metazoa > Arthropoda > Insecta > Hymenoptera > Andrenidae > Calliopsis > Calliopsis andreniformis. The sequence continues at coordinate 26,442,505 of NC_135064.1, forward strand.
GTCCATTCTTGCGAAAGTCCCACGTGAAAGTTACTATTAAGGAACGATAAACTGCGTATCGTGTACGCAAATTACCAAAGTATATCATAAATCGAAAACAATAAGTGTCGATAGCAAAGACGGAAAAAAAGGGAAAAAATATCATGCATCTGTATGTCAACGGATTACAGAAAGTTTTAATAAAAAGGTAAATGTTTAAAAGTCTATACCGGTACATGTAAGTCGAACGATGTTATGATTACCTCATTTATTTTTTTGAGATGCCGACGCATACTTATAAGTTGTGAATTTCCTTAAAACGATACGAAAAAGTTCAGTAAGATGCAGATACTACAAATTAGTGATAATATTTGTACATATTTCAGCTACTACTTTAACAATATATATATAAATATATATATATATACAATCATATATATATACATTTCCTATCTTATTTAAGTCATAGAGTATAATTTTCGTGATTAGTTAACCTTATGCCAATGTTAAAAACTTATTCAAAGTCAACTTAATGGTATCATGAAAAATAAGGTAATTGCATCAAGCGGTGTTCATGGTAATGTATATTAAACATTTCGATTCAATCATAAAGTAAAATGCATACCGGATGAGAATCTAAAAATTCATTCAAAATCGATGGAATGATCTTCTATCAAAATATATTAGAAATGCAAACATTGTTTGAATAAATACCTTCTGTAAATGCATGGAATGTTTCTCAGGGCTACGCAAGTAATATCGTAACATAAGCGATAACGTAGATGTTTTACTCTTTCACTTCGCCATTAGTCATGTAACTACGGTACGTTCAAAAATTGATACATGATCATTATATTAGCTTATCAATACATGAAGTGTCTTTAATCATGGACAATTTTCACTCAAAATTAATCAAAGTTAATATACGTGATTCGTATTACATCAATTTCCAACCATGCATCTACCGAAGCGTTTGTATTTTTTAATGTTACCATTCTTTTCATTCTATTTTCTACACTGCGCTTTATTTTTTTATTTTTTGAAAGATAATTGCTCCAATCTTCATCAGAGGTTGTTACTTCAGTCTATAAAAAATTTTCATCTCGCTCATAAATTATTAAAACTGAAAAATAAACAATACTGATTAAGGATAATACTATCGATCTTTCAAAAGGTTCAGTTCAGATTTGCCTTTAAGTCCTTGATTGAATCTTTAAATGAATAAACGATAAATATGGGTACCTCAACCCGCATCCTCTTCCATCTCCTCGTGTAAATGAATTCATCATATAGGTATAATAAAGTTTTTTAACGTATACGATTAACTTCTAAGATAATTTGTTATTTTAACTAAAGAGACTTGAAGTATACCGAACAAAATAATATTTATTGTCACAAATTATGATTATTTATTACTTTGATCATTGTATTTGTAAGTTACTGCCATTTGCAATAAGCTATTATTATACTATCAGAAATCCATGCTAATATAGCGACTAATTTATTAGAATTCTTGTTGTACCATTAGTAAGAATATGCTTTGTTCACAGATTTCAATGAAGACCATTCATAACGTCGAATAAGCTTTTCATAAGAGTTGTTGCCTATATATATAAATATAATGCACATACATCTTCGTTATATTAGATATTTTTCTATATGATGAATTCAATCGCCATGTATAATTTCTTTATGTAACTCCTCATTATAGTTACGACTATGAACGTAAGTGAAGTAATATTTTAAAGACAAAAACTGGGATATGTATAGTATGTACATAAACGTATTATTATTAACGTGTATATATATATATCTATACACATATATATAAAACTCTATGTTCAATTTCTCTCTGTTGTTATATTAATAACGAGTCAACATGAAAACTATTATATCACGTATCAAAAATCGCCTTCCCCTCAGTCATCTTGAAAAAATAAATATTGTTACATATTTCTATCAGGCCATACTTTATCGTATGAATATCTAAACTTGTACAGTAGTTTGCAACGTAGTTGCGAACAATATTATTTCTTGAATACTTCATGGCATCTTTATATTATTGATAAATTCTTTCGCCTTCTGTACATTGTTTTATTTATTTTCTAACAACCTCGTATGGTTAATGTTACAAGATGAAAATAACTAGATCTGTAAAAATTACAATAAGAGATATTCTTCATTTCCATGTGTACCTACTCCTAATTCATTTTTACGTGTAAATAGTATCTAATCGTTTGGGTCCAAAAGTATCCAACAGTATCACGAGCCGTACTTCCAAGCGTTATTAAATTATTTTCGTTATTCAAAAATTCGAATCTGCAAAATGTTAAGCAAAAAAATAAAATAAATCATAAATAGACATTTGAGGAAACTTTTTATTACAAATGCTGTAACTTACGTTAATCTGATTGAAATTATTTTCATATCTTATTCTTAACTGGAGTGGGGGGTAATTGAGTCATTTCATTCCAATTGATTTCAGCAAAGTCAATTATAATTCTTTTGTTTTTTGGAGTATATTGTCTATGAAAATGTTTAGAAAATTTAATGTATAAGAAATTTAAAAAATGTTTTATAATCTCTTATACTGCTCTTTCTAATGTTTATGCAATTTCGATAATTCAAATACCTGTATTTAACACCTGCTGCATCGAACATTTTTTTCGCAGCAATAGTTTCAACTTTATGAACATGTTTATCCGACATATATATAACTAACTTTATTCCAGACTGAATGATGACTTTAGCACATTCATTACATGGAAAAAGAGCAATATATATGGTACAATTTTTGACATCGCTAGAGTTTTTATTTAAAATAGCATTCACTTCAGCGTGGCATACTGTAAATTTGATGTTGTGTAGTGACAATATAAGCTGGAGTTTGAAATTAGCTAAAACTGCTAAAATTGCTAAAATTGCTGAATACTGTTTACACCATGTAACAAGTACAATTTCAGCAGTATTAGTAGTTTCAATTGAATTTTGAACTGCAGCCATAGTATTTAATTCTGTTACAGAACCGAAATAAAAATATTTGACTACAACTTTTTATTTTGTTAAAACATAATTGTTTTGACTTACCATAAAGATACTTAGTATCAAGTGCATTCGAAGAATTCTTCTTCCAAGGAAATTCATCATCGCTACAACCGGTAGGCATCCCATTATATCCAATACCTACAATTCTTTTTTCATCATTGACTATACATGCACCAACTTGAGTGCACGGATCTTTGCTGCGCTTAGCAGCCAAAAAAGCTGTAGCCATAAAATATTCATCCCAATCCAAATAGGACTCTCTTTTGCTATTAATATCGCTATTGAAACAAAAATAACATACTCGTTATAGTATATAGCTATTTATTAAACATTAGAGTCTTTACATTTAATATACCGTTCACAATTATATTGAAGAGGAACATTATTTTCGGTCATTTTCAAATTACTTTGTCTATTATTTTCTTTACTGAATTATAGATGTACTATATTAAAATTTGAGTTAAAGACACATACTACTTGTAAACATAATCTAAAAACCGAAATGCTGTTGGCATAAAGTAATTGATTTCTAGTTGTACCACAGAGTTTTTATATATATACATATAATACAGTGCCATCTGAGGGAACTTAGTGGTACTAAAGTTTTTAATTCTCATGTATCAGAGACAAGCTCGATGATATATTTAGCGATCCTGAAGAGAGTGATCATAAGAGCTTATTGTAGAACTAGAGTGGCTTTTTAATAAACTTTAATAAATGATAAGAATAGTCCCGTATAGCTGTATATCTGCAAGTGTCAATTGTAACACAGTGAGGTTTCATTAAATTTAGTATATATACTATATATGTATAGATAGGAATAAAAACATATATTAGAAAAGGTTACAAGTACGTAAATGTATGCATAAACAAACAATTTTATACGTATCATTATCTTAAATTTTCTATAATAATTACCAGTCCACTTGCGTCCTCTGTAGTCTAGAAGATGAAGTTTCAAACAACTTGCATTTGGTAAGTAAGTCCATATCTATAGAACATTCTAATATTTGTTTCAAGGACTGATATGGAAATGAGGTATTTATGTATCTTTACAGGATAATTGTGTGAAAAGAACAAATAATTATATATATTTATTGCATACATTAAAAATAGTTATATGGTTTTGGTATTTCGATTTAATACGTTTAGTTTTCCTCCAAATTTGTATAATTATTTTGTAAAGATATTTTTGGAACATTAGTCTATTTCATTTTACAAAAATACACAAAATTTGTCAAGTATTTTTCAATTTGCTAATGAATATTATTAATATTATTAAGTTAGTTAAAACAGTTACATTAACTGGGATGATAACAGAAGCAATAAGACTAATTTGGCGAGATCACTATCGGATGGATGTTGAACTGTCGAAAATAACTTCGCTTCGAGGTATAATCGATAAGTCTGTAATAATCTGTGCATGGCAGAAATCAGGATAGAGTTCTCAGGCACGGAAACGGTGGTTCCTGGTACCAATAGATCATCTTTTCTATCTTATATCCATTTCTTGCAAAGTTCTACTGCTATCATCCCTCAACTTGTCACGATGTTGTCATTTTTACTACCATCATATTTCGTAGTGATTTCTTTTCTAGTGATGTTATATTAAGTATCGTTACACGAAAGTAGATCAACAGAATTTACATAATAGTGGCTAGACATGTTATCAACGCGAAATTGGCAAAATTGTCAATACTCTGTACCATGTTTCGTGTTTCTTTAAATAGCTGACTTTGTATTCACAAGATAAGGATAATATTACTCAACCGTAAAATTCAATGTCATATGCAGACATTGCACAAGTTTATCGGAGCGTACTGATAATTTCTGGCTCGCGTTAGTTTATTGAAAGGAGAATATATGGTTCCTAAAATTAACAGGATATAAATTTTGTTGGAATATCGACTTTTTTAAATTAGACATAACTGTAGTTGTCATATTATTCAGAGGAAGCTTCACTTTTATAAATGAATATTTAGTCTTAATTATCTGAAGGATAAGTGCGGTAAAACGCTCGGAGCCCTATGCTGCTGAAGGCTTTTTTAAACGCCCGCTACGCAAACGAGTATACTTGGGCGCGGCACGGTAGACACGTTTTTCAACCCCTGAGTATACTTATCGTGCCCTGTAAAAGAGGCTAATAATTCGTGGATTACGACGTCCTTTGCGTAATCGGGAGGCTATAATTAGCTTTTGCATCAAATGAATGTTTCTTTTCAAAATCGTTTGGATTTTTAATGTTTAGCAAGTAGCGTGTAAACCTAAAGAGATTCTATAGCGTGCAACATGAAACGTGAATTAGGGTGGAGATTAATTAGTATAGACCACTCATCATACGAAACACTCGTTAGGGTAAATAAGTATTCTCATCGCAAACCTGCCACAACTTTTCATACTACAGTTATACACACTGTTGTTCTAGTTTGTAAGAAGACAAATTGAAGTTTCTATTGATCTTTGAGGAAAATTTATTGTAGTCTATAATCCCTTAACTGATTACAAACCGCGAGCTTCTACTGAGACAACCCCGTGCATCGAATATAAAATAAAAGTGTTGAGTACAAAGTTGAGTACAAAGAGGCTTTCTCCATCAAGCAGCTAATAAAATAATTCACAGGATCACGATGCCATTCCTCAGAGACCTATCACACCCCTCGAATCTCTTTCGTACAGTGCATTTTCCTTTAATTGCACCTGCCTCGCGCTTCTCCCATGGGCATCGTTTCCCCGCGCCATTTATACATTAAAATCAATTACAGAAGTATCTCCACCATTCCAAGGAATTCTCACTAAACCTCCGCACGCAACCACAAATCATATCTCAATCAATTCTATTTTGCAGATGGAAACCATATTAAAGCATCGCGCGTGATCAGCATCACGTCAAGAAGAGCGATGTTACGTAGAGGGTGGACGACGCAGCAGACGCGCAACGTGCCAAAAGTTGGTCCAGGGAGGAGGATCAGAAGGATAATGCTCCTGGCCAGCAGAGAACGGCGAAAGTATTGATTAAGGGGTTCCTTGGGAGGGATCCTCGTAGTCGAGGGGATTTCCTCTCTGAATACGCGGAGATGAATGGAAGGGGATGCAGGGGTGGATCCAGAAGCCTTTCTTCGGAAGAGTGAAATGTGTAAAAGTGCGCATACATACATATTTTTGAATTTTCTTTTATAAAACTTGAAATTTGTTCATAATTCTTATTTTAATATCGCTACCTAATTCTATAATCTTTAATTATATGCTAGATAATTATTCATACAATAAGTGTATTCCTAACAGATTTCTCAAAATGTGACATAACATTTTAGACTTTATACTTGTTCGAAGAAGGGTGACGGGGGCGACCACCCCTCTGGATCCGCCACTGGGGGGATGAACAGGGTTGAGGAACGCGTAGACAGACTGTGGGGGTGTTTGGCCGTTGTTGCTCCTGGGATGCACGTAGTGGGTGCGTGCGTGGCGCATGCGCCTCCTGCACCCACTTGCGCACGCATGCACGTCTTTGCGTGTGTATTTACGGTGCACGGTTGCCGAGCCGGTGCGCGTTGCCTGCACGTGGCGTTCCCCGGTGATCGAACGAGAGCAAGGGGAGCGAGGTTTCGCAAAATTCGATAGCGTGACGAAAGGAAAACTCGTTTCGAGGGAAGGTGGCGACGCTCGCGGCTGTAATTGTCGCGCGACGTCGCGTCGTCTCTTTCGTCCGTCTCGAGGCTCGCGTCCGGGACCTCTCTCCAAGACGTCTGCGTCCTGCGAAGTCGCGTCTCGCGAACCATTTACACGCTCAGTGTTTCCTTACCGTAGGCTCACGCTCCATTCACTCGTCTATCGTCAAACGTATCTTGAAATCAACTTAATACACTGGTAATCTATAATGGCTTCCTAAACATGTGAGTGGCAACGTATGAGAATCAAAATTCTTCGAGATAAATTGAACATAGTAGCGAACTTGTGACAATACAGTATTTTTTCGATATAGCCTCACTGCTCACTGCTGAGTTTATAGGGATTTTTCAGGGAACTCCTTCAAGTGTTGATACTTTTCCCTTACCTGGGCTCCAAAAGCTTCGAACCACGAAAACAGTGCAAAGTGTCGAATTCTTGCGCACTAAACTCTTCTATTTCGAGGTGTTCCAACGTTCCGAGAAGTCCATCCCCAATTCCAAAGAGTACCGAACACAAGAGCGAGTCCATACCGAGGAAATATTGTAGCAGTGGCAGCGTCGATTCGTACAGAGGCGACCGCCTCGTGGAACAGCGGGAGGCTCGTCTCGATAACGCGCCTCTTTCTCGCTCTCCTTTTTTTCGCCTCCGTCCCTCTCGCTCCCTCGCCGCCGCCCTCCTCTCTCTCTGTCGGCCACCGGCAACAGAACCGGCACCGGCACCGAAGGGCTGCAGTCGCGATCGGATGATCGACGAGCGCGCTTGTCTCGTGCGCATCGTGAACCGTTGTGCGGAATGTCAGGTGCCGTCTGAATTCTCCTCGCAAACTGTCGTCGCCGGTGAATCGTAATCGCAGCGCGTGGAGTCGGAGCTTGCACGAAGACCGGAAGCGAGCGATGTTCACGGAGACCCCTCAGGTAAGCGATTTATTCGCTTCGGTTATTCGCTGGGACTCGATGGATGGTTCGACGAGAGACGCGAGATTCGCCGAGATTTGGGGTTAGAGTGTCCATCTCAGAATTTTCTGTAGCTGATCTGGGGAGGACTCTCTTTCTGCGGCGATTTAGATTTCTGTGTATGGTAAGAGGCGCAAGCCAGAATCTAATAAGAAGCAGTATTACTACTGCTATATTTCTACGTGATGCTCTCTAGTGTAGATTATTTAGTAAATTTGAGAGTAATTTGCGATAAATGTATTCTTCAGTGAACATAAACCTTTAGTTTACGTGCGTTTCTGAGAAAAGACGCGTGGAGAGAAAAAACGGAGTATTTGGGAAAGGTTATCGAGGTGTTGACGAACATCTTGTGTGGATTGCCATTGACTGTTGGTGAAATAGTATGAGACATTAGTGGCTCGTGTGATTCGGTTTGAAGCTACGATTGGGAGTAAAATGAGAGACTGAAGGGTCGGAGATTAGCGATTCTTCGCTCGATCGATGTCGGCGTCTGAGTTGGGTGTAATTAATCGACGACTGGTACGATAACTGCGGTACTTGACATCGCTGTAGAGGCAGCGATATGTAAGAGTCACCCTATTGGCAGTCACCCCTCGCTCGTGTCATAAAATGTCTAGCGTAAATTGAATGCAATTGAAGTGAATTACGAAGAGTTGCCAACCGATCGTGACTAGTAGAAGATCGCCGTCTACCAAGTGTTTATTTTACATTGACACTGGGAACAGTGTTATCTGTGTTTTGTGTTATTGCTAGATCCGCTTTGACACGACGCTGTTGTATGAATAGAAGCCGTAATCTTGTCCCCACGTGCTTGTCCATTATTGGACCCATGGCTTCGCGTACTTTATTAACAATCATTGTTGGCGCGTGTTTACCTCCCTGATAGAAGAAATAACGCATTGACTAGTACTAATTGTCCTCGCTTCGTCACGTGTTATCCTTGTGTGACGATTTCTGGCGAGCACAATGATTGTTACGATTTAGGAGCAAATTAAGGGGAATTATTTTTCGAACATCATTATTAGTCACTGTATCGTCAGTACATATGTACGTATTGGAATACGAATAACTATCGAGACAAAGTTGTACAATTTGTTCTACAACTCATAGTTTACAGTAGACAGCTCGCAGGACATCATACCACGTGTGTATAGTACGTGTATTGCTGGAAATATACAGTAGAAAAGAACACAGAGTACAGTCGAATATATCATGCTATATAATATGTGTCTTCAAGTGGCAGACAACACAGAGTATTATTCCTTGTTACAGTACACTTGTGTATAAATCACTTTTTTCTAGTTTCTTAATTATTGACGTAATTCACAGACCATAAACTTCTACCTGGTAAAGTATAGTACCACAATGAAATCTTCATGGCGGTTTTTAAAGGGGCGTGATTATCTTCCTTTTCGGTCGGTCGCCAAAAAGACGCCGCGCAAACGCGGTTCTATGGGCGAATGGAGCATAAATGGTATTTGTTGGTGTGCGCGCGGTGCGACATAAAGTCATTAAAGAATTTCTAAGGCGTCGGACAACGGCCCGTCACTCTGAGCCTCATTACGCGTACATAGACGAGCGTATTTGCTCCGTTGCCTCGCTCGTGTACGTGTAACAAGTAGACGAACTTCGCCTTCGTCTGTAATTGAGGTTGCTGTTAATGTGGTCGACGTGTACCTCTTGCCACTGATAAATTAGTGGGGTAAATGTTTGACCAGTAGCCTCGCTCGCTTGCACGGACATTCTTTAAATCCATTTCTTGTCGCTACTCTGAAGTATTTGAGGATATCGATTCTACAAGGCTTTAGACTCGTGTTCAAATTGAACTTCCTTATTGGCTTCTGTTGATAGAATCCTTTCGTTTTTGTATTGAGAATTTATTTATCAAATTTATAATCCACTAAAAGTGGAAAAATTCGAATGAAGAAGTGGAAACAATATCCTGTGACCAACAAAATTTAAACACTTATGGATATAAATAAAAAGGGACCCGCATATGGGTCAGAGGACCGTGATCTCGTTAATTACCGAATGTTCGGTTTTTAGCCATTTTTAGTCTTTTTTCTGCAAAGGAAGAAATATCCAATCCAACGTAATCGATGATTCACAGTGATTACATTCTCATCAACGCTACAGCGTGAACTATACACCCAACAAGCATATTTCTGAAACAGTTTCCTGGGAACAATGCAATTACTCAATCAAAGCCTTTGGTTCATCGTTTGCATAATGTCTTTCCTCGAGCGCTGTGCAAGCGTTAAATCTTTCGAGCACGTCAACCGATTTTAATTTGAGGTCATCCTTCGATCCATCGTTGGTACAAAAAGTTATTGGTGGAAAGCCTTTCCTCTGGCTTTAAGGTACAGTTAAACTTGCTTGAACTTCTATCTTAAGAACGCACGTTTGCGATAAAAATATCGCAGTACACGATTGACGAAGTCACGACTTCCAACCAACTTGTTCTCAGAATGCCTACTGCATGCAAATAACGACAAACGCGCTCATGCGGCTCGAGTCGATAATACGTTCGGTCATTGGGCTTTGGTTGATTGTTACCCAACGAAACAGATGCAGAAAGATGCTCACTTCTTGTCTTTTAATTCCTTTGAAACTAGAAGCTCAGCTATTATCTCTAGTATCATGCATCGTTTCCTTTCTGTGCCACTTCAAGTAATTAGGAGATCGTTTGCTTAAATTACTTTATTAAGAAGGTATCCAGGGAAACATTTGTCGATGTACCGATGATCGTGTATTTCCTGTCAATTTGGAAAATTGATAATGAAAAATTTAATCGAAACGGTATTCTATAGGAGCCTCCTTCTCCGTAATATATGCGACCACACCTTGTAGGTCGATTCTCGACTTGTCAGTCACTTTTCATTCGCTTTTAACTGTTCTTTTTGCCCGAAATTTGTATTCTTTCCCATTCTTTACAAGTACGCTCGCATACTTCAACTGCTAAGAAATTCTAGACTAATCTTGTTCCTATAACATGCCACGCTTCAATACCCTCTTCCCTAAGTCGATGTCCTAGACCACCCAACGCTAAATTTCACAACAGCACGATATACAAAGTGGAGACGGAAATCTTCTATTTTCAAACTTTTTTCAAATCTTGTAAACCTAGCTTCAGTATCTTTTTTATAACATCTGAACTCGAGAAAAAATGTTTAGGTGAAAGGCTTCTTGTACTACTCAAATATTAGCTAAACAGATGTTTAAGAAAAGAAGAATATTATCTGTATAGTATTTAATTCTCTTTACAAAACTAGTGGTCAAGTATCTGAGAGTTGGTTTGTCCTCCTAAAGTTTTCCAAAATTCATGGATATGATAATTGTTTTGACTTCCATAACATTCATTTCAAGTGCACCCACGTCGAACTACAGAATGCAGCTCCTCCTTTCACCGGAAACTCAGGATAAGACCGCCGAGCAATTCCTATTTTTACAAATCGTGAAAAGAAAGAAAAGGAATTATTAATTTATGAACTTTCTGTTCCCAGAGGTAGCTCGAATTCTCTGGTTCATGCTGCGGGAATTCCTAGTCTGTCCGCTTTTCGATGGTACGTCCTGTAGCATCGCACATACACACACCCGTGATGGTCACGCTCCAAAACTGTTACTTATTACTTCAATCTTATTACCGCTAACGGAGCATTACCGCGCCTCAGAATTATTTCTCGAGGAGTACGCGCGCTTCACAAACCAGCGGAAAATGAAAATAATACTTGCAGTGATATCACCTAATTGGAGTCCTTAAACTTTTTGGTGTGATTAATTATAATGTGATTTTCGTGCAATAATTCCTTGACACAGAAAACATTGAAGAAGAATTTTTTAATTCTATTATGGAGAATATAAGCTTTCTGATTATAGTAATAAAGTTAAGTTGTAGTCACGTTAATTCTGATTATAGCTGAGTGGGATATAGTTAAGCCACTATAGACAATTAACGTATAAACGTGGTTAAACTCGAAGTTGATGTATTTCGCTGGGAAACTCCCTCAGGGACAATGAACAGCTTACCTGCAATCGAGTATCGGATTTCCAGAGTCTCCCTCATCCTCTAGAAATTCAAACTTTTCCTGTAAGCCGAGGAAAAGTGATAAAACCATTTCGATAAAGTTGTTAAAGTTTCAACTAAGAACCAATAACAGTATACAATAGGGCAATAATCTCTAATAGATACACTACACAAGTAACACGTGTTGTACCAATTAGACCACTCATACTACTACACCCACGCATCGATCCAACTTTCGCACAAAAAATGCAACTTTCCTTTATATTTTCTGCGTGTCTTCTCCTGCTATGTTTTCTATTCAAATAGTCCTTGATTCTTTTTTCCTCTCGTTCATAGTATCAATTTTTCTTCACACATACCACGCCATTTTAAGTGGAAAAAGGACAAATTGTACCAGGGTGTTGGCTCCGTAACACCACCACCAAAGTTCGTCCATCGATCATCCCATTACTTTTATTTCGACGACATACTGTCCACTCGCACGTTCCCTGTAGGGATTGATAGGAGCAATTACCATCGAGCAGGGTAAAAGGTTTCAATCAGCTGGACGAGAGCACGTTGTTATAAACTGCAATCCTCTCCCTTGTGGCTTGTTCAGGTCTTCCCGAAGTCATTAGAAGGCAGCTTCAAAGGGCGACAGGGTCGTCGTTGTCACTTTATTTACGTTCAGCTCGGCTCTGTCAGGAAGGAAACGTTTTCCTCTTTCCCTGCCGTCCCTCTCTCGAGCGCAGGTCGATTCTAATAACTTCTGTATCCAGAGTCGTTAAGGGGCCAGCAATGTGGTCGGGGCCTAGTATAAACTGTATTCTATATCAGACCACGCAGAAATGCCTGTAGTCCCGTGAAACGGTAATTGGACAGGCACGCTCTGTTTATGCGATTTAATTAGCCCCACGAGTAGTGCCATTTGTACGCCGTCAGATTCCGTCGATCTCTTTTCTCATTCGACTGACATTGAAATAAAAAGTGCGCCGTACGCGTTCTGGATCGGGCCCCGAGACTCATAGCTGACTTCTTCGCAGCTTTCTATGCTCCTGAAATCGAACTCGACGGAAACGCTCGGCGGAACGTGCTTAAATGGAGGACAGCAGACGCGTTCTCGAGTTATCGTCGAGTTACGTCCAATTTGGCAAATACGGCGGATCTAAACTGCCTTGGGTATCTGTTGCTGATTTCCCATCTGTGGGAATGCGCTTTCGGAACAAGAAATCGTAGATTAGAACATGGCTTTTCAATTCAGAGGGTTTGATAAGATGCCTGCGTGAGCGTTTTATTTGAAGAACAAGTTTCCTCGAGGAATCGTTCACTAGTGAATTTTAAATACTAATTCGTTTGGGCTTTACTAGAGAAAGATCGTTTAATATTTGAGGCATTGAGAGTTTGAAAGGCAACGTTGAGGAAAGAATTGTCCGGTTTGAAAGTTCGCACAGAGTGAAGAAGTTCGCCGAGGAAACGTTTCGTTGACGCGGTCCAATTCGCCTGTAGCATTCAGCGTTCAGCGCGCTAATTTCAAAAGCGTCTTTTCACCACCCTCACGGAGTAGGGACGCCCTTAATTAGAGCAGGCTACAGTGAATTTTTAAGAAGCACGGCTTTCTAGGCAAGGAGAAACGTGTGGTGCGAGTAAGAGACATCGCGGTGAATGAAACTGACAATGAGCTCTTTGGTTACTTTGATTCAGAGAAACAGTGCCTTGAAAATGTCTGACTTGCACGTTTCTTCCACTGCCTAAGAAAATGCCGATCCACGTATAAAGAATATCTATGCTTCCTTAATTTTTTAACAAATTTTTTGAGAGTTAAAAGCTTGAGTTTGCTAATACAACTTTGTGAGATGAAAGAAGTATTTAAATTGAAATTAGAGCCAGGAGATCCCTCTTTAGTATCTCTTCCACCGCATATTCCTCAATTAAAAGAAACAAGATATAATATAACACAAAATACCACGCTTCCGGCGGATCTCACGTATCGCTTTCATCACGTTCTCCCTCAGGTTGCCACGCGACTTTGTCGGTTCCTTTTAGGGATCAGCCCAACGACACTATCTTCCCGCGTAATCCGCCACCCACGTGTGCAAGAATTACGCGACTGGCAAAACTTGCACGATCGTAAACAACCAGCTTATAGCCAAATAAAATTCTTAAGGTTCCATGCTCTGAGTTCTCACATCTGATTCTATCTACAGTTTCCGGTTATGAATGTTATTCTTTTAAAAGAATACTGAGGGATGGCCATAAAAACTAATAGACTCCATAACAAATGATAGTCGTAAATAATAATTCCACCGTATTTGCATATGTATCTCTGACAAATTTCGTTTTGAAGAGTAGACATTGGTAGAGTTGGAAGCTAGAATTCGTAATTAGCACTTAATGATAAATTAATATTCATAGTAGTGAGTAGTAACTAGAAGTTGGCAACTGGTATTTGGCAATTAGTTGTCGACAATTGGTAGTGGGCAACTGATACTTGACAACCGGTTGTCGAGAGTTGGTAGTTGGTAGCTGGTAGCTGGCAACTGGCAGCTGGTAGTTGGTAGGCGGCAACTGGTAGTTGGTAGGCGGCAACTGGTAGTTGGTAACTGGCAGCTGGTAGTAGGTAGTTGGTAGTTGGTAGTTGGTAGTTGGTAGTTGGTAGTTGGTAGTTGGTAGTTGGTAGTTGGTAGTTGGTAGTTGGTAGTTGCAACTGGTAGTTGGTAGTTGGTAGTTGTTAGTTGGTAGTTGTTAGTTGGTAGTTGGTAGTTGGTAGTTGGTAGTTGGTAGTTGGTAGTTGGTAGTTGGTAGTTGGTAGTTGGTAGTTGGTAGTTGACAGTTGGTAGTCGATAGTTGGTAGTTGGCAGTTAGCATTTACATAAAAAAATCCAAATTGCTACACGAATCGATCATTTCGGTGGGTCATTTTCGAACAGCAGTCTTTTAAATAGCGCGCTATCATTCAGTGATTGCCGCCTAGTGGTGTCTGTGAGTACACGTGCTTGCATACAGTGGGTTATCACCCACGCGCGCGTACTACAAGTCGGACGCGTGCAGTGGCGGATGTCTGCGCGACGATTCGCATAGCACGGACCGTTTCGTTGCCTCTCCAAGCGGTGATATTTCTGGGAAGCGTCGATGAAGCCGCACGAGTTATCGCCGATCCAATTCAGCGATTATTCTACGAGCAAGTTCAATTGTTAAACCGGTCGTTGCTCCGTGAACGAGGACTTTGACGCGGTTTTCCTGATTGAATTACGAGACGTGCTCCTGATGCTTATCTCTTGCCACGAGCTCATTACAGACCCAACTGTTTGTCCAAGCTTGTTTCAACGATATTGCTTTTGGTTTCCTTCACACGACGTGCGTGATAGTCATTGATCGCCCTCGTGCCTCGGCTTGGTCTTTTCAGGCAGACTATGTCTGAGTGTTTCGGCGGTTGAACGAGGGAGAAAGTGAAGGGGAGTATGAAGAACATTATGTAGTCGTTGTTTCCTATTATTAAGTATTACGTTGCACTTTTGGTTAGCAATTTGTAGGATTCGATGGCGCAGCTTGATTTTCACACCTGGTCGAGTCATACTTTGCATGATAAGATCAGTTTTATCTTGGATAATAATTTCCATTACGTAACACATAGAAAATAGATTATTTCTCTGTTTTTTGGAAAATCGTAATTGATCGTGAACATATTTTCAAATGCAGGAACTTACTTTTGTGGTTTAAAAATAATTGAATGTAATAATTAGAGGCTTCCTTGGTTTTGCATACTTATCGCATTGAAAGAACTCAAACAATTGAATGCATTTCGATGCAACGAAAATGTTTATGCAATTGACGTTATATCAATGTTTCAAGAGTCTCATATGCAAACCGTGATATCTATCAAATGCTAATGGATTATGTTTTTGCGGGGATTTTTCCACTTTCGCATGTTTTATGAAGACAACTGAGGTGTGTGATTCAATTAAAACAACTTTCCTTTCTGATCCACTATTTACATTTACGTCTATATTTCGAACGTCTCTAGACATAGCGCGCCTTAATTCAATTCACAACCTTTTCGTGTCGCGTCATTTGTACTGCAAGAGCTTCATTAAAAAATCAGCATAATTTGTTGGACGTGTGGGCGAAACACAGGGTTCGCAGAAGATCACCTCGAGCTGCTTTTCACTGGGTGAAGAGCGAGTTTAGTTTGCAAAATGTAGAGGTCGTATTGTATATACGACCTACAGACTCGTTCAAATAGGATTAGCATATCTACTCGCGTAGATTCTACAAACAGACAAAATAATGGTACTGTGAACTAGGAACAGAGAATTCTTTGCATAAAATTTCAATTCGATTTAGAGCTCAAGTTTCACTTTCAATTTCAGTTTTAAATAAGTATTATCAAAGTTAGAAAGTACTTCTTAATAAAGTGGGCCTTAGTTGAAGATGATTACTCAAGTGAAGTAAATATTATTTTTTATTTTTTAATTCAAATAATCTCCATCCGAGTTTTCTCTCTAAATAAAGGGAAGCACTTCCTCTTTAAACAAATATAGTTAAGAGATCGTAAGCAGTTATGTTAATTTTTTAAATCATATTAAGATAAGGATCACATCTATCAGCACTGAATTAATCTCTTATCTGGAGAAACTTTAATATGTATCTATATATTAACAAATAACTCCATAGCTGTTCCCACTAGTGTGAATCAAGTTCCATAACTAGGTCCGTGTAAATTTCTCTATAAATAGAGAGACAGGAAGTTTCTTAATCCATTTCTTACCAAAACTGATATTTCCTTCGCCATTAATTTGTCAGCGAAGGCGTAATAAGCAAGCACAAAACCAGGACAATCGAGGTGCCCGCCCAAACGCCGATTTCCCGCGAATCTCTATGTAAATCTGCACGAACGTGACGCGTAGAACGACAGGATCGTGTAATTAAGATACACCCGTGGCAGAGCAAACAACGTCCGCCGCGAACTCGTTATCTTCGTTTGTTCGTTGCATCTATGCTCTCACCTTGAGGCCGACGCGATCGCGTCTCTGCTCCATTTGTCACGATAACGCGAAAACGCCATTAATTGGCGGCCTGTCGATGAATAATCGATCATAGAGCTCGGCTGATTTATGAAGAACTTCATCGCGCGGCTCCGCGGCGATATCGCCCGCCCACGCGTCTGCCGTGAGAAACTTCACTACGACTGCTCGCGAATCCTGTCCTCGCAGTAAAATCGACGGGATATCGTGTTCCGTCACATCCACGACGGTGAATTCAGTATATAACCGCGGAAAGGAAACATTTAAATGGCGTTTTATACAGTTGACGTGATTCTAGATGTTTTTGAAGAGAGAAAAAAATGAGTCGTGTTGTTTGGACGTGTGGTAGAATCGTCACCTGTTTACGAGGGATTGCGTTACGTCTCGTCGGCCAGAGGCAGTGACGACACATTAACAGATCGATGTCGAAGGACACACGTAGGTTTGTCCACCGAAGTCACTCGAGACGATTACTGGGATTTCATTTCATCGATCCGCAAGCGCATACTTGCATCAGCGTTCGCCGATGGATTTGCGTCATTGCGGGTCCCGCGTCCTCTAACCAACCTGGAGGATTTATGAAGATTCTTTTTTTTTTCTTCTAAATACTTCCTTCGTTCAGTCATCTAATCCCACGCGGTAGATTCAGGAAAATCGTGGAGATTCTGCGTGAGGCGATTCGCGATCCTCGGGGGCTGACGACGAATGCTAATGATGGCTTTGAATGTCGCTTGAATACGTGTAGAGGCGTGAGGTTTATGAAAATTTATATCAATTCCTTGGAGAACACAGATCGGAATATCGGTTTCAACTGTTTTAATACCCTGTGAGGTAACTTTAAGGCAGTAAGGTGGAATAGCTACAAGAGACGATAAAACCTTCTGAATATTGCAAAATAAAAACTATTTAAAATGATACTGTGTAAGATTATCGAAAAAATTTAAAATATCCTGTTCAGAACAAATAGGAATTTTTCCTGTAGTCCCAGGTACCAACTGCTTCAGTAACTTATTTCGATTGAAAGTTCGTCATAAATTGAGGCTTACAAATTTGAATCTTTAGGCTTGCATTTATACATACATTACACGAAGTTACATAAGTCCCTTATGAAACGTGCACGATCATTGACTGGAGCCATCCAACGATCCCAGCAGCCACGAAACAGTGGAAGCTGCAGTCTCATCTCTCTCAAGGTTATTATCAAACATTATCCGAGATCATCCTATAAACAGATCTCCGTAACATAAAACCCATTCATTCCCAAAACACACTCGAAGCATGGTCGGTTTCCTTGCCGGCAGTGATTCGTAGCCGAAAGCGCGAGGTCTTCAACCACTCAATCTCTCGTCCCGTTTATGGTTACGGCTCGCTTCCATTCTACCGCGTCTTCCGGCATCGTGTCGTTTGATCCCACGATTAATCTCTTCCCTCTCTCGGCAGCAAAAGGCTCGCTTAGGTACCAGATTGCGTGTTCGCGAGCGTCTGCTCGAGTGAGAAAAAGAATTGGGAAGAAAGAGGCACGATGTCCTGTTCGTCATGTGCGATAACACGTGGTCCATGGCTCTCTGTTCTGGTTCCAGACTCACGTAATCGCCAGACGCGCTGCATCGCACAGCGTCGCCGGGACACTTCAGTAGCCGAAAAGCTAAGGAACCTGTGGTGCATCTAAATAGGGGACGACCAGCGATAGAAGAGGGAATATAAACGTCGTCGGGAGAGGAGAAAGGGAGGCTGGTGCGGGCCGCTCTAACACTCTTGAGCCCTTTCCGCCTCCAGGATGTCGTACACCAATCGATTCCCGTCTTCCCAGCACACTCGTTATCGCAGCAGCTGGGGACCCTCTTCGGTGACTGTGTTCAATCGCGCCGATGTGCCGCGGCCCTCGCCGGAAGAGGAAGAGTTCGCCGAGTTCTATCACGAGCGTCTCCACTCGGCACAGAGCAGACAGTTGCTGCCGCTTCAAGAGGACCTCGCCGATTGGATCAATACGACGTTGAGTGAGTATTATGTTGATCTTTAGCGGAATATCTAGAGTTGAGAAAGGGTATGTTTCTTTTAACGTTTCGTTAACGTCTGAGGGAGGTGTGTGTATTTTATGAAAATCATTTTTATCTCCGATTATAGCTATGCGTAAACCTCAAATTTTCAACTTTAAAATTTCTAAATTTTTGAATTTTTGAAGTTTTGAATTTTTGAATTTTCAAAATTCTAAATTTTCTATTATTAAATTGTTTAACAAGAATTTTTCTAGGGGATGTAATATGTAACAGCCCTTTATTCAATGTACTACACCCTTTTCGTGGAATCGTTTTATACATGCTTCTAGAGTTTAGAGTATTGATATAATGATCAGATAAAACAGTAAGTGTTGAAGAAGCTTAGCGAATCTGTTTTCCGTGCAAATTCGTGATAACCATTATCCAACGATTTTCTTGATTTACGAGCGGAAGTGTACCGTACACACGCCATTATTCATGAATGGATAATTCATGAACACAACAGATAATGTTTTTGTTAGGGTTAAATTTATTACAACTAGAAAGGATATTCGTTTCAATTATATTACCTTATTTTACGTCGGTCAGTCGTGTGAATAATCCTGAGAAGATTGACTAATTCAGTGTTTTGTAAAAGTTGTTTTCTATTTTATGTAACATCCACAACGAAAGAAAGTACAGAAGCATTTAAATATTCGCAAAGTTCTGTACACATAATCGTGTTTTAATTTTGGTGTAACCATAATTACGAAAGTTACGTGGTGCAGAAAGAAATCGTCGTGACGTAATGACTATCGGACGTTCCGCGCGTGCACTCGACCGCTTTTCTTTCCGCGGTCGCGATATTTCCTTCGCAAGTTACGGGTTCGCCTTAATGGGGCCAGAGAATCGCGCGGTAGGACGTGGCGTGCACGTTGTACGTACTCCCTTTACGCAGCTTTCGTATCGCACAAAAGGCTTGCATCTGGCGCGACACGTGGGAAAGGATATTCGTAACATTTGGCCTTTCGTGTCGTCATGTTTTCGCTGGATGGTCACGCGAGACTATGCAAAAAACTGCCCTCTCTTCTCAATGGCAATCTCAGTTCGAACTCTGCGATTCATTCAACTCTTGCCTGAATAAAAAACTCTTGAATGAATACTTGTAATTTGAAAACGACAGGAATTTAGCTTCTTATATTTTAGTGTAGGAGTAGTGGATTCTATTTCTAGAGATATACATATACAAGCACACATTTTTTTATCAAATATTTGAGTGTATTTTATTCACTCTTGCATCTACTGTCTTCTTGGCAGTTGACAATTGGTAGTTGCTTCTTGTCAGTTGGCAATTGGAAGTTAGTAGTTGTTAGCTGGTAGTTGGTAATTGGTAGTTGGAATTTGACAACTGAAAATTGACTATTGACAGTTGGTAATTGGCAATTGGTAGTTGGCACTTTAAGTATTGGCTGCATACTTCAAGTGACTTACAGTTTGTCCCACGGACAGAGACTTTCCAAACTTGATTCCTTCAATTTATTTGATCGAAAGTTGCTTGAGTGTAAATCGCACTTCATTCATTTTTCTGTACAATTTCACACGAGCAAACTGCACTGCCAACATCGTTACAGGTAATGCACGCGATTCCTATTCCGATAGGTTAACGAATTTCAAAGTAGGTGAAAGTTTTCTGGACTAAACCAGATTGCTTGCGAAGACTTGTAGAACCCTGCGCGTTCTGAACAGCAAACGTAGCAGAGCAGATTAGACGAACCTTAAAACTTTTTTTTCTGGTTCCGCTCGAGAAACCCAGGGGTAGATTCAACGAGTACGAGACCGCGTTCTCTGCTCGTCGTGCGATCGTTTTACCTACATTTTGCTCCGAATCGTTACTCCCTGATTTCTCCGTCGCTTTTCTCAAATTAACGCGTTTACTTTGCCGCATATTTAAGTACATGCAACTCTTACTTTTGCTTCTTTGTATCATATGACAGTGATTTATACATCTATTTATATCTTCAGATCGCTTGATACTCAGCTAGGTGTTTAATTAATTTGATACGACAAGTCGCTCCATTTTTCGTTTATTTTAAACTACCTGAGGTTCGTAAAATTCATCCAGCGAACCGAGCGTACAGGGAGACCGATATCTGATATCAAGGTACAGGTTTCTCTTTTTTATGAGCCAGAGCTATCGCGGGAAGTCGATGTTCTTCGATCCTGGGTACCAGTCTGACCGCGTTTCTGAACTAGTACTTTCCTAATACGGTGCCAATACGAGTCAATGTGTAAAATAGAACCGTCGATACGTCCAACGTCGCACAGAATCGTTACACCATAGGTCTACCGTTCTACAAAGTAAATAACACGGTTTCGCGATAGATTTTACCTTATTATCGATCATTTTCTAAAAAGGAAATTGAAAAAGTTTTCCAATTAGCTACAGCGGAATTCAGCTTAAAATTCGCATAATCTATCGAAAGAGATACACTTGGTAACACGAGAGTAATACCTGAAGTACCTCAGAGATGGCTAATTTTATTACTTACAGTAGACCATTATTGAATCATAGTTCAAATTTAAATCTATGTTGTACTGTACTGTTATCGTACGATACTAACTCTAAATAAACAGTGTGAACAATTGGGACTCGGTTAAAGGAGCTTCTAGTGTACTTCTAATAATCGTTTTTCGAGTAACAAGAACGCAGTTCACTCAAGTATACTCATTAAGTAGTAGAAACAAATTCTTGACAACCTGCTCGTTTTGGCTTCGATCTTATCTTCACAGCTGCGCCGACAATGTTCTTATCTCCGTGTTGCAAGGTTGTTTTCGTACGAAATGCTCGTCGTAACGTTGCCATATATTTTGGTGAACGGAGCGCGTGTACCATGGACGAGCGCACGGTTTTGTGCGACCTCGAAGAATCCAGCCGCAAGATCTGGACCACCGTGAAAGATTGCGACACGAGCGTGGTCTCGGTGAAAAACGACTAATACGCGGATAAGCTGGCGCACCATGTCGTCTCGAGATGCAACTCGAACAGTTTCCATTTCGTTTCAGTCAGACGACGTATCATGGATGAATATTTATCAGTCATGAGATCAGAAAGAAAGAAACGCTGGGATATAAATACCCTCGAGAAATGTACATTCCGAGGCTGTGGTTAGAGTGGAAGCTCCCTCGATTTCCCTCGGTTACATGAGCAGTAAAAAGTATTTGTTTAAAAACATAATATGCATGCATTTAGAAATTTAATTATATTGGGGGGTCGGGTGGATGCTGAGTGGTTTGAATGGGACCACATACCTACATAATACAGTACTCGATCGTTTTTTATTAATTGTATAGTGTTGTTTTTATACAAGCTCGATGTATGCTCATGGTCTCTGAACATTATTCTTGCCTGCCTTTGGGAGAGTAAATTCAAGCTCTTAACTGATAAGTACATAAATTGCTAAGTGCAATTTGTAAGCTTGTATCGAGATAGTACGATAGTTTCAAGGAAAGACAACACTGTAGTTTTTGAGGTCTCAAACACTCTCTTTACATAACAAAACTTGTAGACAATATTAAATGAAAAATACTTAACTCCAGAGTACTCCATTTGAATTCAACATAAGTATTCAATAGGTACCATTTATGCTTATTTTCCAATTATCAAAGTCTAGCATCAAAAATTTCCAATAGGTAATCGATACGCTCGATATGACTAGAACATATTCACAATTATTAATTAATTGAACGTACACCGTATCGACGTTCATCAGACGCGTCTAATTATATCGCATCGCAATATCATGCTGACACGCCGTACTCCGTGTGGCTTCAAAGCCAGAACGACGGGAGATAGGTCGGTAGCCTTTACGGTGGAATTATGTGTGGGTACCTCTGCCGTGTGTATTTACTATTCCCGCTCAGGAGTGTACGATTGAAGTGCACACCCACACTTGGCTTCGTCGTTACAGCGAGCTCGAAACGCAGCGTGACGGTCAGCTCTCCCTGTCTGTGTTCAATTGAGGAAGGAATTTAACGCGAGGGTGTGAGGCATATGGGGGTGTGTTTGCGCATGCTGCAAGGTAAAATAACCGTGCTGGCTGCAGCTTCCCTATTTGATCTGAATTATTTTCGTTCCTATGAATTAAGGGTGTTCTTCGCAAGAGAGCAAATAAATGTAAAATTGTGGTTTTCTGCAATGTGCTTCGATCCTAGATTCTAGTATCGTGAAATGCTTTTTGCAGGAGGGGTATTGGAGATAATTTGAAAAGGTAATAATGGAGATAGACAGTGACGTTTGAGTGCTGTGTAAAGTCAATCACAGAAACTTTAATATTAGATTCGTCGGAAAGTGCTGTTGAATTTCATCGCTGAAAATTGTCAATTACCTTTCACGTTCCAAATAGAGTTCTCTAAAATTAGTAAAAGTACTGAATAAAAATGCGAGGACAATGACTATCATTAACGAGATCTACACACTTTTTATCAAAAATTGAACAAGAATCTGGTGGAAGTTTCACAAAAAAATCATTGTCACAGGGATATCCTACGCCACGCTCAAGGACGCAAGTACACTGGCCCTCAGGTTCCAAAGAATCGCATCCACGTGCATCTCACGTCAAGGTGTCAATCTCTCGACTCTGTTCTGAAACGCTTCGCCAAAATCCCGCAGAAACATGATTGAAATAACGCAGGGTATGTTCGTGGGACCTTGCGACCCACACCCTGCGTCCCCGCAGTTGCAATGGGTCTGACTCAGCCGGAAGTCGGTCGGGCACCCCTCTTCCTTCACGCCACTTCTTCTCCCTGCATCACGGCTACCTGAAGCCGCATTACGCATAATGGGCGTACGCCTTTCCTAATGCGCTTGCGTGTGTGCGAGCCCATCGGGTCGTGGAGCCGATGAGACGACGGGGTTCTGTTTGGCACGGGCCATGGACAGCCAGCCAGCCGTGGAATCGAACGAGATGAAGCCTCCTGATCGTCGCGTCGATTCATCCTCGACCCCCGGATGAATTCGCTCGAACGTCGAGCAACGCAGTTTTCAAGGCAATCTTTGGACCCATCGAGACGAAATTGATACGTGGAGAGGAAGTGAGGAGATTGGTTATGGGCTGGCTTAATCAGTAATTAATCGTTCGAGACATTTCGATTGGGAAATTAGAGACTTTTAGTGAGGGAGTATTAAGTACTCTTTTTACTTAATTAATGAGAAGTGGTATGGTTTCTCGTGAATCTACGTTAGAAGTTATGTTGATGATACTCTGTAGTATTGTTCCTGCCTGTAATCTATAATTTTTTACACTAAAATTTGAAAGTATTTTTTAGTACCATATAGATATCAAACTTTTTTTCTTTATTGTCTATATTGTAATATAAAAACCGACGAAGATCATTGGCATCATACAGAAGCAAATGTGCTGCATATGAGAACGTAGATTAACAGGACTGCAGAACTTACCAAGAACTGCATTTGCATCCAATTCGAAGGAATCGTCCTTCGTTGGGGGACGCCCTGTGTGGGGTCCCAGTGATGAAATAAAGATTGTCACGTTGCAGCATGTTTTATGGTAACAGAGGATCGGAGTAATATATCGTGTTGGAATTAATGCATCGATCGAACAATGCCAAGGACGGCGTGGAGGATTGCTGAAAAAGGCTTGAATCGGCACTAAAGAGGTCAAGCGAGTATTAAAATCGAAGGGTAGCGTATCAAGGATGCGAGGGAAATGCAGGTCACGGTGTACGGTAGCTGTCGATAAGTACACAGTCGAGCTTCGTATATTAAGACCGAGAAAATGAAGGAAGAACGTTCCTGCCAATAAAACACAGTCGAAGTTCTTCCGTTCTATCAACCATTGGCAATAAAATGTCCAAGGCTAGTAACAAATTGCGTACACGACGGGGAGTTCAGTTTTGGACTATTATACAGCCATTTATTTTCATTTCACTGACAAACGCTGTCTCAGGGAGAAAAATAAGGTCATTGGAGTTGGGAGAAAGTAATACTTCAGCCGCTACCATAAATCACGAGCTAAGAGTTCGCCAAATACTGCATCGACTTATTGGGATATAAAGCAACTTGTTCTTGTACCAGCTTAGCATTTCAAGCAAAAGTTCATTTAGACTTACGAAGACGATTCAGAGACGAGAGTTAATCTCTTGAATTATTTATCCCCCTGACTAGTACAACAGATCCCATTTTTATTCTACAACAAACTTAAACCAGTCCTAGAACTGAATCAGAACAGGGAACTAGAATCCCAGGAAGCTGTAGTACAACCGCAATTAAACCGAAATCAAACATTCTCTCGTTAAAGGGACTGTACAGAATTCTAATGAGTCCTGGAGCAAGATCGAGGGTGATAACCCAGAGCTTTATTCTCATGCAGAGTCCAGGGTAACACAGGGTTCCCACGACGCAGGGAAAGTTTCGAGTATCGAAGCACACTTGCTCTTATCCATCAAGAATACATACTTCCACTTGATTTCCCTTTCGTCAAAGTTCACATGGAAATCACCGCCTAATTGCCATTTCCATACTCAAAGCGTCTCCTTAAACAGCGCTGGCGGGCATCGAGTCGCAATTCCGTCGTAGATAAATTAGAATCGCGCGAGGTTCCGGGTGACCGAGTTGTCGTTCGTCGCTGCTCGCACTCCAACACGCTCACGGCCGTGATCTTTCGTAAGATCGAACGGGGGTAGGCATCCCACGAGAGCAGTCGTTATCACGAGCAGCTCGCCATTGTGTCCCAGCCCATATGCGAACGATATTCGCGAGATCCAGATCCAGGCTGGGCTCCGAGTGTGCACGCGTGCGGTACACTGCACGTGTCTACGTGTGTACGTGGAGGCAACGTGTGATGGACTTTGCTCCATAAGCCCGCCCGTTAAAACCTTTTTTTCCGAGGGTTCTGCAACTCGGGTGCAACCCTATTGTTACCAGGTCGAGTCACGAGCCTGTGCGCGCTGGTTCTCATTACCATCCGTATCTGCGAGGCTTTATCGCTCCGTCAGCCCAACCTAGTTCCTATTTCCCATCGTATCCAGCCTATATCTATATACACGTGTTGCACGGATCGTGTCGCGGCCCGAGTTTTCCTTAGATCCTCGCCCGTCGATCGTTCCACCGGCAGCGTGGGAGAAGAACAGGCGAAGTGTCCGTGAACACTTGTGATGGAAATTCGAATCACAACTTCGAAGTGATTTGAAGTCCTTCAAGATCGCTATGATGATTCGAACTACTTCGAACATGATTCGAAGCCTAACACTCTTGGAAGTATTGAAAGATTATTCGAATTTTTCAACACTTAGTTCTCAATATCCTTTGAATCTTTTATAACTTTCAAAACTATCAAGACACCAAAACTTCCAAGACATTAAAGACCCATAAAAATTCAAGATTCAAGACTTATCAAGACTTTCAGGAGTCCTAGGTTTCGAAACATTTTCGAAAAGATTCGAAGTGTTCCAATTGTCATCACTAGTTGCCACAGAGCCCACGAGAGATATCGTTCCTGGAAGCGGTAGTGAAAAATCCTGGCCTTGATCCTGTTTGCCGAGCGGTAGTCAAACGAAATTGAAATCATTTCACGACGAAAGTCACGCACGAGTGGCCTATCGTGAGAGTGTGCTAGCTAGATCATTTCTCGCTTGACCGAGCACGTCGCGTCGAATGAGTTTCTAGTCGAGCTGATCTTTCGAGGATCGATCAGGTTAAGAGATGATCCAAGGGGACCGAAACCGAGATCGAAGACCGTCGATCTAAGCTCGAGGAGATTTACTTTGTAGGTAGCGGTTTCGCTGATAAATCAGACGCGATTTCGAATGGCTCGAATCGTTTCTCACGTTCCCTGACGTCTGTGTGTCATTTCGCAGACCTCTGTCGCGTTTAATAGCTCGCGATAGGAATTGAACGTGCGGCTTGAAGTTAATTTGCCTCGTCATGAACCTGACTATCACTACTTGGAGCTGATTTTTAAATTCTTAAATTCTTTGTAACCTGGCTTTATCGATTATCGTTGTTGCGGAGGCATGGTAAGTTCTTGCAGTCGATAGGTGGTGAAGGGTGATTCATTGGTGCGATGTAGTCACTTTGTTTCAACTGAGATAAGTACCTACTCTTGATTGATGAAGTCAATGACATGAGTACTCGCTCTTATAAATGGGAGGACTTCATAAATTAGCTAATCTGTGTGTTTCATTCCACTATACCTACTAATCTTTATCGCGTCTGAAATAGTACAAAGTGATCCACTAATGATGAGACATATAAGAATTGAATAAAACATGTTTTCCAATGAAATGAAATATACTAGACTGATGGCTTCACACATTAACACATTACTTACGTAGTTCCCTTCGAAACAGTTAAAATTTTATTATTGAATCTTCTGAGGGGTTACAAAGGAGCATAACTAAATTTTCCTCGATACGTGCACACTTGACGAGGAAACTTGCTCGCAAAAAATTCTGCAACAAAGCGAAAGTCACCCTACAGTCGCTCGCAAAGAATTCGACTATGGTGAAGAGCCCAGAAAGGGTTGCTCCATTGTTCTCAACAATGATGCCACTTCGCCGATCCTTTGAATAGTCTTCAAGCGACCATTTATGAAAAACGTTAAACGAAGATTA
Organism: Calliopsis andreniformis; assembly: GCF_051401765.1. NCBI lineage: Eukaryota > Metazoa > Arthropoda > Insecta > Hymenoptera > Andrenidae > Calliopsis > Calliopsis andreniformis. The sequence continues at coordinate 26,469,779 of NC_135064.1, forward strand.
ATATCTTGTGAAGAAATATTTGAGAAGAAACACATATGGAGTCTCAATAAAAAGCTTGTTCTCTTGAGTTTCAGATGCTAATTACGTGACGGGAGACAATTTCTTCGACGCTCTCGACAATGGCGTGGTGGTATGTCGGTTGGCAAGGGTCATCCAGGAGAAAGCGAGAACAGCGATCGATGCTGGAAGAGCGAAAGGGGTAAACAATTATCGCGTTACTTAACATTTGTCCTTGAATCTATAGAAGCTAGGTACAATGGGTAATTGTCTATGGTTCTTTGAACAGTTAATTGCCCAACACACTTTCTTTTTCACACTTTGACAAAAACTATGTTCCATTAGTCATATCGTCCTATTTCCATTCTTCAACGAGCACAGCTCGATCAAGAATTTTCGATAATTATTTTTCAGCCACTGCCGGTGATAAGAGGACGATGCTGGGAGAATGCAGCGCGACGAAGCTTCTTCTCCCGCGACAACATGGAGAACTTCATTCAATTCTGTCGTCGCCTGGGCGTGCACGAGAACCTACTCTTCGAGAGCGACGATCTCGGTAAATCTTGGCAATTAATTTCAATTCACTCTGTCGTTCCTTCATCTTTCGCGTGCTTCCCTCCATGCCCCGTTCAAACGATCCTACGAGTCGATTAAAAGCGAAAACTCGCCAATCGCGTTGCGTGGTCCCATTCCCGCGAGCGCCGCGCGCGAATATGCAAATCCCGAGCTGCTTCTGAGGCGAGAGTAATTGCCTCGAATCGAGCGCGCCCCTCGGAGAAACGAGACCAGCTCTAGCGCTCTTTTCCTCGGTTCACTGGATCTAAATGCCCTCGGAAACAATACGCAGCTGCGGGCTCGCGAGGCTACGCCATCCTGAAAAGAAATGGGACTCTAGGGTCGCAGGGAAATAGTTCATAGAGCGACGCTTGGTAAGATTATTGGTGGGACGATCCTTGCAAAGGGATTGTTCATAATGATGGAGAGAAACGCTAATAGCTCGATGTTCTTCTCTCGTTTTCTTTGGCTTCAGAAAGCTGCTTGTCTGAGTTCGTTTTTAGTGAAGCGGGAACACCTGGACACGGAGACTTTTGTGAGAGTTGAGATTATTTTGTATGTAGGTCGGTATTTGAGTCTGAGCTATTTTACTGTCACGGAATTTCAATTTAAGTAATAATATTAATACTGCTACTTTCATTATTAGTCTGAAATTATTGGAAATATAACTATAGGCTCATACTACTTTTATAACTAGATAATGAAGATGAATGGATGTTTAAATCAGAACAGAGTTCTTTGTCTTGTTATTCCGATATCTTATTAAATATCTCTCGAATGTAATACTCCACGTAGAATACTACTAAATAGCGTGACTATTATAATTTCACAGTGCTGCACGGCCAACCACGGAACGTGGTGCTGTGCTTGCTAGAAGTGGCTCGATTGGCATCGAGATACTCCGTCGAACCACCGGGGCTCGTGCAGCTCGAGAGGGAAATTGCCGCGGAACAAGAAAGGGATCTTCACTGTTTGTCCGATAGCGGTATATCTCACAGCAGCCTGGTTTCCTGGCAATTTCAATCGCCGTCCCCAACCGCGACGCCCAGGCCTCAACCTGAGAAGATCAAACACAGCAGGTACGTGACACTGTCTTTGAACTGGTCCTCTACTTTTCTCCTTCGCGACACTGCCTAACGATGACCAAGGATGACTCGTACGCTAATCTGACCTCTCGCTGAAACGAGAGACTCGAACGAGGGATCGTGTAGTCATAGGGACCCTGGCTCCTCAGTTTGCTGAAAAAGGATTCGCTTAATGGGCGAATCTGCGAGGCGTTACATTCTCAGAAAGACAGCGCGCGTTTACCTCGAGCGTAACGCAATGCCGTAGGAGTGGTGGCGTTTCGTGGCGTGTAAAGCTTGCGGTATTTACGTCGAAGCTATGGAAAATACGGTGTAGTTATGATAAGTACCAGAAAGCGCGTGACTACCGTTGGGAAAGCCGTGTTTGGAAAGGTTTTAATAAGCATGTCGATGATTCCTTGTCTAGGTGTCGGAGTATTCATGTTCACTAATACAGAAATCTGTTCTCTCGATGTAGAGAATGGTTAATAGCTTAACGATCTGAATTTGTTTTAGTTTAATGGAGGAACTGAAGCTTGAAATATGTTGCATTTTACAGTTCAGCGTCGGAGGTCGCGTTAACAGGGACACGATGGTTGGATCCAACGACTGGCACAACCCACGAGCCCGAAATGCGGAGGTCGGTGAGCGATAATGGGCCAACGGGTAGCGATGGAGTGCCCAGTGATACCACAGAGGACGATTGGTCCCGAGGAAGCGCAGAGGATCCGGACGAGGTCCCATCACCGTCGAGTTCACCTTTGCCCTCGCCAGCGGAGCCACCAGAACACACAGGCCCTATAACGGAACTTGATCGCAAGGTATAAAAAGCTGAATATAAAGTAACGTTTAAAGTGAGCATTCTTTAACATGACTCTACTAGTATGAAAATAGTTTTTAGTAGAGGTTGAATGGACGCTATCCTAAGCGTCGTGTAATAAATTTGTAATTAACCATGTGCAGTAGAAGAATAAGATTCAAAGAAATATCTAGGAAAATGTTCTTCTCAGAAAATTAGAATAATTTTAACTCTCTTATGTATTTAAATAGCCATGAAAATTGAGTCTTTTCTAAAAGTTTAAATATTGCCTTTTACTATGGCTTAAAAAAATATCGTAAACCTCCCATGCACAAAAAGTGCTGCACGCGAGCGTGTAATTTACTACGTACCGGTACACGACGTTGCGAGTCGCATCGCGTCACGTTCGCTCATGAACGCCAGGAGTAAGGGACAGAGAGGAAGAAAGGAACAATGGAGGCAAACGGCTTGCTTTAAGCTTTTTCACGTATGCGTTTGCACGCTCGTAGATCCTCGCGTGTCGAATCCCTGCATACCAACCAGCGAATGTGTTACGAGACTCCCACATCTTCGACTTTCTTTACACTGCACACTGGAGTAACAATTCATCTTGCGATCGATGGTTTTTCATGAAATATTGACATAAAAAATAACATCTTACCGCTGCGTTTTGTAACTATTACATTATGGTGTGCTTTTGTGTTGATATCAGGTGAGGAGGGCCACCGAGGCTATTCAAAGACTCTGCCAGTGTCCCTCCGAGAGATGCTCCAAGCTGAAGGTGCGCAAGGTTGGCGAGGGGCGTTACCACATCGCGGGACGGAATGTCTTCATCAGGGTATGTGATGTATTTCATTTGTTTTAAATAATTTAGTAATAATTGAAATACTATTGAGATTATAGTAGATTTCTAAGTATAGTAGAACCTCGATTAACTGGGTCTCAGTTATTCCTAGCCTTTGTTACTCAGAGTTATGGCTATTTGATGTGAGGACAATAATAATCTCGAAAATGATAAAATTAGGCATATGAGAGGTAGTTCAGCTTCTAGTCTCGTTCTAAAATAGTTAATCGAGGTCTTACTCAAGGTCATATACTTCCAAGGTTGCTGTATTTAACTCAATTTTTTCTGCCATGTTGATCATAAATCGAGTTCTTTAGAAGAATATTTCCGAGTTTCGCTAGCATTATAATTAGCTTCACGAGAATATTATTCTTCCAAAGAATATGGTTTACACCTGGAAGCCTCAAACCATCACTAAATTTGCCAATAATCCAATTACAAGCCATCGATAGATAGTTCCCATTTTCCTTCCCGTCATATTTGGCAGACCTTCTCAATTTGCCTTGCTTCATCCATCCGTTTCTCCAAGAAACCCAAATGAAAGGGTGAACTCCCCGAACGGACGTACTTCCCTGAATCTTTCATAGGCCACGGAGGGCTAAAAGTGCGTCAGCTAATGACCGACGTGTTCGCAGCTTTTGAAGGGGAGACACATGATGGTCCGAGTGGGCGGGGGCTGGGACACCTTGGAGCATTTCTTGGCGAGGCACGATCCCTGTCAGGTGAGGACTCTCAACCGCGAGAGCACGCCGCCTTCCCCACACGGCAACAAGCACATCAACTTCCTTCCGATTCGCGCCAAGTATCGCAGCCCTCCGCCGGAGTCCGTCTCGGCCCGCTAGCCTAAAAGCACAGTGCCTGTTACAACTCCACGCTACTTCACGTTTATGCTGCTGTTTGTCGGTTTCGTAACAAGTAGAGGGTACATGGGCGACGCGTCGACGGGGTGGCGTTGCGAGCCGAAACGTTTGTGTGTCCACTAAAACTGGTGACTGATGTGTGACTGATCAGGGAGTCTACGCTGATAGATGAATTTTTCTAATGATTGAGGAATGAACCGCGGAAACATCGTCCTTCTGTCCAACCACTTATGGTGTGTTGACGATATCGAGGGATTCGAAGGTTCACTCAGGTCTGCTCTAGAATTCACGAGTTTTGGTTCGTCGAGTCGTCAGTCTTTGTAGTCCTCTCTGAGTTGCGCGATACCAGAGACGACTGGGAAGGTAATTAAATCTTGCTGAGTTGAAGAACAGTATAAGTCCAAAAACCATATTTTGGACCTAACATGTCTGGACCCTAGAGCCAGAATCTATTAAGTCCACTTCTTTTCTGTGTGACTTAATGCACTTTGGCTCTGGGATCCAGATATGGTTCTGAGATTATTTGAAATATGTAATTTTGGGTTTGTACTATTTTTCAACTCATCGATTTAATTGGAGAGCACTGGACAGCTAAAATTTGTGAATTTTTATATAGTTCAACAGTAGTTAATGTCTATCAGCGAATACCCCAGGGATGCGTGGAGTTCACGTTGTACACCTAGCTACGTTCACAATCACATCTTTTCTATTCTCATATCTATATTCGTACACGCCATACCAAGTGCACCTATTTCTTACATGCATAAGTTGTACAAGGGATGGCACTATTTTTGACTACGTCATGTAACCGGTTGGGGAGCACTAATATTTAACGTATGTCCTTACAAGCGTGTTAATATGCCATCTTCTCGCGAGAAAGCTCTTTTTGGCGTCGCGAATGCTTACGATATTACGTTTACTTGTCATTATTCATTCTCATATGAATTACTCTTGATCAACGTACGTAAAAACGTTACATTTAATCGTTTCTCTTGTACTCTATTATCGCGATACGCATTGCATTCATACAGGATGCGTATTCAGGGTGAAGTGTCTCGGTTGGAGACATTGGTGACTTTGAAAATTAGTTTCAAAGAATCTTGCACTGTTTCGAAAGCACTCATGTAAAATGTTCTATTAGTATTTTTTTCACTATCTTATATTCTTCAAGATTCCTAGTATTTTTTCATGACAAGGATTGCAAGTAACGCTGAATTTACCTGCAACTACTTTTATAGGAAAACAATGATTCTCGTATAATGAAACTGAAGTTTTGACTTCGGTATCTGGAAGATTATAAGTGATAGACAGAAAAATACTAATGACACATTTATAATGTTCATGTCACCCACCCTTTATGTATAAATCTAACGTACATATATATTTATTTGTACTTTCGTTTACGTATTAAAAAGTACAAGATACTTTCTCGTAAAATATTTACTCGCTTCCTAGCTTAAACGTTTAACCCTTTGGATGCTGCTCTCGACTATTCAGCTGAACGCGCGCTGAGAGCGCTCAGAAGCGTTCAAATGCAATGTTGAACAGATGTAATTACGAAACTTCCGCACATGCTGCCCGCGGTGTTCGTATCTCAAATATATCGTCGAAAGGGTTAAGTGTCATGCATTCCACAGATAACAGGCATATTGACGCTTGATTTGGAAATTGTCTAACAGAAATAGAGAGGAGGGCAATGCACCTGGTAGAGGTAGCTTCACGATCGCAATGACCAAAGTTCGTAGGTTGGTATGTCGAAACGATACCAGTGAATAGATTATCGGAATGTCGTTCACATCGACGTGAACGATCTCTGTGTCTATCCGCTCTCATTGTACCGTTTCGTGCGAAGCTATTCTAGCTGCGAAGTCGATCCACGCATGTGATTAGAAAGGAAGTGCAATTAAGGACTCAGGTAATGCCGTCTGTCCAAGTCGAGAGAGCTTGTCCCTTTCGAAGCCCGCAGGAAATTCTACTTTTCGTACTAATGATTCCGTCTTCTAGAGAATGCAATTTAAGGAACAGACCCTCCAGGCTCGAGATTGCGAGAAAGCAATCTATATTGTGGGGAACGTAAATACCTTTGATCACTTGTACACTTGGTCATTGCTATAAAGCCTTTAAAGGCGAACCTCGTAGTGCACTTAAGTATCTCTCGCGATAAGCAATTTGTAAGGCACGTAGATTATAATTGATAACAGGGTCGGTTACGTTGTTTCATCGTTTAGACTAAATATTCGTTTATTGAATTGATTCGTAAGATGAATTGTTGAAAAATACTATTCCATAATGTCAAGTAATTGACATGAAAAATTACATTTCCATTATTTAAAAATTAGCATAGTTAGGTCTCATAGTTCAAGAGGGTGTTTTTCAAATATTTTACTTTTCTATTTTATATTCTCATATTCACCGACCCTGAGATAAGTAATTACACTTTGGCACATAATCGATACTTATTAAAGATCGGCTACACGCAAAATGCTTCACGATACTGCCATAATATATATATGTTTTGTACTTTTATAATAAATACGTAGGATAAGGAATACGATGGATGAAGTACAGTCGAAATTACAAGGCGATATATGTTTGTTGGGTTCACAGAAATGCAAGGGCACAGGAATGTGCGAGGGAATACCAAAGCAAAGAAATATTCGACGAGTAATGTCGGCACGTTGAGGCTATTAACGTTGTCGTTCAAGGATCTTTTTGTTAGACTTTTTCCCCTACTCCAAATTGACTGTATCATAGCGTGTTACATTTCGTAAATTATTTGTTCGACGCGTAGTGGTGCGTAACTCGTTTCGTTTGCATTGGCGCTAAGAGTGTATTTATTTGTAAATGGTAACGCTGCAATGAAGTGCTATGTAATAGTGAGTCGAGAAGATTTCATTATTACTTGTAGAGATTGATTTTGCTACGCGCGAATGAAACAATTCCGCCATATTATATTATTGTAATCACGTTACGCAATAAGTCTGCTCTAGATTTATTAAGTTCTTTGTACCTGCTTGCTTCCACGCAGTGTATTGAAAATATTTTCTACCTTTTCTCGTGAATTGGAGATCTTTTGTTGGTAAACATTACGCATATTGTATTTGTAATGTTGTCCTTAGAATGATGGATTCATTCTATAAATTCGTTTATTTATGTAACGTGAAAATACATATTTGTAAATTTTGTTGACATCAAAAATATTGAACTCTATGAATACTGATTAAGTGAATCACAAAGACATTTTGCTGCACGATAGGATAGCCAATTCAATTTATTCATCCATGATATACAATGTGATTCGATAATATCGCATATTCTATTTTTGATTCTGGTTAGTAATCAAAACGTGTGCTTCTGTAAAACTAGGTTGTAATTCGAACACTTCATATAACATACATGGCTAATAATGTTAATTTCACTTAAGTACGATGCTATTTGTGTTAATTGTTATATTTTGTTGAACAATAAAATATTTAATTACGAATACTTACACTAAGTCGTGCTATAATCGTAACTGGGTTTATTATTGTTGGCAGAGAATTTCTGATACATGTTTATGAGTAACAAATATATCTTTATTTTCCTTAAAGTGCACATGTTAATATAAAACGTAAATTAGGTTTGGTATGCATCACTGTTTATGCCATAATCAGTCTGGTATAAGTGAAACTTATAATTATACGAACCATATAAGAATATGATGGAAGTTACGGCGCTTACGAACTTTGAATAATTTAAGTTTAATTTCAATAGTCGATTATTAATTAATTAAAATAATAATACTCATACGTATAGAGTTAGAACGTGTGGCTTCATGTTTATTTGTACCATCAATCGTGGATGTTTATTTCCTCTTGTTTTTCCCTAGTGTTAGCGTGTGATGCTGGGGTTGCTGAGCGAACTGAATTTTTCGTCTATTTAACTCTAAGATATCGTCTTCCAGTTTCTTTCTGCTTTCTTCTACCTTTTTCTTTTCTTCTGTGTGATCCTTTTTCAATTTATCAAATTTGATATGGAGCTGAAAGGCAGATGTAAAGTTACAATAGGAACCTTTACTCTAAGATAGGAATCTTAGGATACTATAAGTTGAAAAAATATGTATTTCTACCTCTTTCTCCGCTTCCTTTAATTCCGCCTCTTTTTCTTTTACTCGTGCAACGAACAGCTGTCGCATTTCATCTTCCTTTTGTTGGAGCTCCTGTAAATGGATGGATCTCTTGGCCTCACAGGTTTGTTGGAAACTGACTGGTTTATTTTCACTATCTACGTCACTGAAGCCCATCTGTTCTAATCGTTTCTTACGATAAAGTTCATAATGACGACAGTGCGTTTTTTCCCTCATATCTTCCATATTAGTCCTTATCAACATTTCTCGCAATTTGACAAAATCACAATGGGACTCATTTTCCACTGCGATAAAATACAATGAATGTATGAATTATATGCAGTATGGATGTTTGCACAAAGATAAAAGTAAGTTTCTTTACCTTGTACTGTACCCCATGGGTATTGTCGGGAACGCATCATTTTATTTCCTACTCGAACAAAGTCTGTACTACCAACTACTGCAAAAGGTACATGAGCATTCATACTACAATTTACTTCTGCCACACTCTCATCGTCAGTAGGGAATTGATAAATATGAACTCCATTATTTTGTAATTCTGATATGATTTTGCTCTGAAACAAATGAAACTCATGAAAATAATAATATTAAAGCAGAGTGTTTACAACCTACCTTAAATTTCTGTAATTCTGTTTTTGATATTGTGTCAGCTTTGGCAATAATTGGAATAATGTTGACCTTTGTGTCAAGTTTCTTCATACACACAAGATCAATAGACTTCAACCTGGATTTATATATTTAAAACATAATGTAATCATACAATTGGCCACGTGGATATTGAATTGTCATCTACTCTCTCGACTCAGTGGACAGATTATAGAAACATCATAAAGGCATATTTTTTATAAAACACTCACCCATGACCAGTGGGACAAATAAAATATAGACAAACATGAATACGACTATCGTGATAAGTTGGTAAAGATCGCTTTATCTTCAATTCTTCTTGTAAATACGCTTCAAATTGTGCGTCAATATAATCAACAACTGCTTTAAAGCTATCCTCCTTGTTAATTTGATCACCATATCCCACAGTATCAACAATAGTAAGCTTTAATCTAACATTGCTCTCTTGTAATTCATATGTGTGAGCTTTAAGCTTCACAGAAGGGAGATTATGGGGACTTGGAGTGGATTCAAAGCTTGTATTGAACAGCGAATCCATGAGAGTAGACTTTCCAAGCCCAGTCTCACCTGTTAGAATAATAACAATTAACCTAATTACAAAGGTTCCCACACATTATAAGCCAACAAGACATCGCCCCTTACCGATGCATAAGATGTTGAACACAAATCCATTCTGAACTGATTTATTTACCAACTGGTCTGGAAGACTGTCGAATCCAACATGACCCGATAATTTCAAATTACGTATGTTGGATTCCAACTGGAAGTATGAATTAGCCATAAATGTAAAGAATTATGAACCGACCGGAAATTAGCAGTACTATCCATAAATGGAACGATATGACTTTTCGTCGAGTCCACTGTTGTTATGACAGTAGAAAGAACCAACGCCCTTCAGATCGTAAACACTACTCATACATCGACAAACCGATGGCTTATGTTTATATATGAAGAAGGACAATCGAAGGAAACATTCTCGGAAGAAAGACAGTCAGAAACGAGGCACAGTAGGTGTAAAATTGAAAAAAACTACACGTACCTTTGCACGCTCAACATCCGCCGACGCCATTTTTACTACTAGTGACGCCTGCGTTCACTCACACCGCAGCTCTCGGTCTTGTTGCACACAAACGCATCGCGATCAGTCGCGATACGAGCGTTTCATAATACAAGCGAGTATGAATTAAAGATAAAGTCGAATCGAATTATTCCCCGAATCGCCATAGTCCCATCTGTACTCCATTTTATGGGAAAAGTAATCTCACAAACTTGTAACATAAAACTGAACAAAAGATCGCGTATAAGTTGTTTCAAGTAATCAATAATAAAATATCGATTAAATATATTGGTAAATAATGGAAGATGGTGTATTGAAAATTTGATTTTTGAAATTTTATCGGAAATAAAGTGGATTTACTATTGAAATCAAAGTAAATAAATAAACGACTGAAGGAATATTTCTCTGGTTACAAGGTAAAAAACATGAGTCACTTTTTAAAAAAAGTGAACACAATAACTTGCAAGTCTATACTATACTATAGAATGTAAGGTTCTCAAGTTCGAGTCTGAATATCTAAGAAAAATATGTCTTGCATCGTTTTGCTTTCGAACGACAAATTTATTCAGGAAATTTCGCTGTTCCACGGGGTGGGTTCGTATCCCCCGCTCTCTCCCCACCACTCGGCACATGCGTGCGCCTAGGTAGGAACTTAGGGGCTCAGTTAGTGCCGGAACTGCGGGCGCGACGCTAGGGTCTTTCGCGGTGTCGTGCTGGCAGACCCCTCATAACAGTGTCTACTTTCTAACATGGCAGATCAATTTGTGTTGTATTATCATGTGACGGGGAAAAGCTCTCGTACATAAGACGGTCTTTTGTGTAAACTATCGTAGATTCTCCTCGACGGGAGAAACGTGTTGCCAGCGTAGACCACCGTCGCGATGGCGGACATGAAAAGTCCACCGTTCAGTGACATTAAGCGGCCGGAGGAGGTGGTGGCGATGGCGATGAACGACAGCCTCAAATTCGCCGTGCTGATCGGGCTGATCGAAGTGGGACAGGTGTCGAATCGGGAAGTTGTCAACACCGTGCTTCACCTGGTGAGTAGACCTAAAATTTCTCTAAAAACTTCCATACCGAGCCGGTCGCCCGTTTCACGGTCATTCCCGCCGATTTCGGTGCATCGGCCCAAATCTGTCAGCTCGAGCTGTCAAACCGATCGCGCGGTCCATCCGCGATCGTCTTTCGAAATATTTCCTTGCTCGATGACTAGTCCCGAGGATAAATGAGTCGGATGGGAAACGACGTGGAACGTTGAGGGGTTTCCTCAGTGCGATTTTATTCAACTTTCCTAGCGAATGTTTGCTCGGATATCGGCGATGGTTCTGCGGATACGCGATCGTCCTTGCACGTTTTTGCTCATAGGAACGGTCCTCGAAATGCGACGAACGTCAAATAGCATCGACGCGTTTATCGCTCGTCATTCAACATACAGTGGTTTTACTGCTGCAGTTCGGTTTATGGTTCAAACTTACCGTGTCCTGTGAAAACAAATTCTTCGTAGCTTGAGAGTTACTCCTTTTTTACTGTATCAAGGGGATGAAGAAGCAGTAAGGGCAACATATTGACAGTGTACTCGAAGTTCTTATGTGTGGATGTTTTCTGGAAATTTTGTAGTATGATTGATCGTACAGTGATGTTTTAGCGTATTGTTATAATAGTGCTCCATTAGTAGTGTATGGTACGTACATAACAATAATGTTATAATAAGGATATTTTAGTGCTGTGTTTTGGATTATTGTATTAGGAATACAATAAGATTTGGATACTATTATAGTGGTATTGAGTTAGCGAAATTGAAATGTATACTAAGGACATTTTAGCATAATTAGTTATATAATAGAACACATAATTGATACATAATAGTATTTTCATATTAATGGTAATGTCGTATAAATGTTCCAATACTATGTTGACAGTAATACTATATTGTAGTATCATTCATATTGTTGTGATTCCACTATTACGCAAGAATTTTATATATATATATATATATATATTTATATTTAGTCTCCACTAGTATGTGTAATACACGTATATATTTGAACCACGTACTGAGAACCCCTGAATTCAACACTATCAGTAAATACTGATTCGGGAGTATCGTTTCAACCAGTATCAGTAGACTGTGACACAAATTGACAATTTGTAGTTATAAAAAGTCGTGGAATAACTTTCTCCACAAATTCTCCGCATGTTTGTCTCTCTCTACAACCGATAGCCTCAATCTCATAGGATTACGTATTCCTACATCAAACTTCAACATTCTCCACTTTTATCACCGGCAGTTTGCACTTTACGATTACCTTGTCATTCATGTATTTATGTATGCATGCGCCATATGTGTATATCACACGTGAAAGAAGATTTCGGGTCCCTCGTAATCCCTACTGCACCTGCTTACTCGTCAAACTAGTCTCCTACTTCACACTCATGATTCAACAATTAATTACCCTCTTCGTAGCACCTCAACATCTTCCACGTTAAAAGGAAACCCCTGCTCCTTTCACGTTCGCAGATTATGCAAACGCGACAAGTTTATGGTCGCATTCGTAACACGTTTAATCGTACACTTTATAGTGTTGAGTGCTGTTCTCATGTTATCATATCTCGCTTTGAACAATATCACAATGTCTCTAAAGATTACCTTGTCGAAGGTAGTCGGTTCATGGACGTAAGAAAACATACTTATGCGGCATCTGGTGTACTTAGGTCCTGTGTGTTAAGGGTCATTAAAATCAGGGTTCCGAAGACCGACTCGGAGTTTTGGAGGAATTTCTGATCACCAAAGCTCGAGTTGGGGTCAGAAGAAATATGTTGACTTCGACTCCATGTTGCTAAATTTTATAAAAATCAGAATTTTGCTCAAAATAAGTAAATAGTTTTCTTTAGAGCTACAATCTAATTTACAAGAAAAGGTACGGTTTAAAAAATTTCTTTGCTTTATCTTACTTCTACTGTTAGGGTAGCTTTAGCTTCTTATATCTGCTACATTTAATGTCTATACATATAAAAACATACCTATATGCATACGTATTAAATATCAGTAGGATTATTATATTAAAAATACAAGAGTCAAGGTTGGAGTCGGAGTCAAGGGTCAAAGGTCAAAGAAAAAGAGGAGTCGGAGTCAGGGTCAGAAGCAAAAATGTTGACTGCCAATTCCACAGTCCTGCACGGTAAAAAAAACAGTCACACAAGCTTGTTAGAGTAGATTTGTATTGATTCTATTAATTTCAGGCTCGTTAGAGTACTTTTATAAATTCTACAAGAGATTTCAATAACTCCAGCTTAACATTTCTTTCCATGCGATTAAAATTTCCATCGATTCCATTCCCTGAAATCCTTCGCGGGAAGCAGCGGCGGAGCCTCGTTAAGATTTCGTCGGAATTGGCCCGATGCTTGTGGCAGAACGGACGTGGTAGCAAACGTGGTTCGTTCCCGAAGTACCGAAGACAAATACGTAGCACGTGGCAGCGATTAATGTCGGCCGTCACGGCCGAACCGAGTTACGATCGCGCGCCGCTTTTTCGATCCCACCAGCCGCCTCTCCGAGAATTAGTCGTCGATACCGATTGGACCTCCGTTTTCCATTGATCTTCGGCTGCGCCGAACAAGCGCGATTGAGATACACGGACACAACCACTGTTTGCTGCATTCACTTTGACCGTGAATTAATTATCGTCATTGGGAAACTGGCAACGTCGTCTACGCCTGGCACAAAGGGCCAGATTCTGGCAGATTTGCTGCGTTTCGCAGGAAGTGGGTCCTAATAGGCGATCTTTTATGCAAGCCAAAGTAAGCACTCCAGTACTGGTTACTTATTCAGGTTTTCGTAAAACTGCTGCTTCGTTGTTGCAGATAATTCTGATTTAGCGAATAATGTAGCTTTGGAGTTAATACTGTAGGAGGAAGTGTCTTCATACAGTGTCTCTGGTGTTGGATATTGGGACTATGAGGAATATATTCGATTTCTAGTGTTGAATGTAGTCAGATTTTTTTATATAGAAGGGGAAAGTATTTGAAGACAAAAAAGATTGGTAATCTCTGTAAATGAGAACTTGAACTCTGTATTCTGAGACTCTTGTAGTTTTTAACGCATCTTACTCACGACGGGAGTAAGAATCAATTAGCAAAATGAGCGATAGCTTTTTGTTACCCTTGTTTTCCTTGAGATTTCTTTACTGCTAGTATCTCTGTGGCCCCAAAGTATATTTACGAGTAAACAGGAATATTCATTTCACATCTAAACGCTTGACTAGTCGATTAATTCGTCCAGTAATAAAACTACTTTTTTTTACAAACTCCGTTGCTTAGTTATATGTCTATTCTCACAGTTTGAAGGCGTTCTATTTAACATATGTATAGCAGTTCCATCTACGTGCACAGCTCCTCCCCTAGACGTAAAGTTATTGGAATAGGCGGTTCCCTAATTATTTCAAGTAGGCACTGTGTTTTCACACGATGCAATATTCTCCCCCTCCTCTGCTCTCGCCATTCAATAAGAAATTTCGCGGCGCCACGCGATGGTACCTATTGCACGTGTTGTCCCGGTGTCTTTATCACGTTCCACAAAAACACAGCGACTCGAGGCAGCGTGAGGTCGGGCCAGCCTTGCTCTAAATATATGTACAGAGCGGCGTTTGGCGGGCAAATTTGCATAAGTAACTGATAAAGTGGAAGCGGTTTCGAGTTTTTCCGTCTGGAGGATTATCCGTTTGCTTTCGAGAGTGGGGAGCCGTCCTCGACGAAGCCCTCGTGAACGTGGCGCAAGGAAATTGGCTAATTAGTTGAGTAACCGAGAGACCGATCCTTTTTTTTCCACCCACTACATACCTACCTGTCTCTTTCGACGTATTCTGATTATCGAGCGAATGCCGCCTCGGAACGAGAGCAGGTTGGCTAGATACAGAGATAAAGTTGGAGAGATTAGATTAGGTTGTTGTCGGTTTAGCTAACGATGGGCTAGATTTTATGTGGAGTCATTTTAGAAATATAAATCGTCTAAAAATCTTGATATTTTCGAAGTATCAATCTCCTGTTAAATATTGATCATATCGGAGTGAAAGATAATTAATTCTTAGATAAAAACTCATATACTTACAATATTTTTCTTTGATTCTTTGGAAATTAATAATACTCTAAAATTGTATCTATTAGAGCCATAGAGGTTCCCAAGATATTCAACAATTTCTGTTTTCAGATAATCCTGAAAGTGATTTCAGTTACTATATTCATAGAATTCTGCTATAGGGAATATCCAATGCTTCACTAGGTATAGGCAATTCGCTTTTGTTATACTACATCGCGGCGAGGTTCCATTTTGACGTAAATGCGAGACGGTTTCAATATCGAACGCGCGACTTTCTAAAGTATACTTCGTTTGAAAAGTATAATCGTGTGTCCGTGGGGGTATACACTTTGCCTGGGTCGTGTATAGAGCAGCGTGTAAACGATAATCGATTAGGAGACCGCGTTCCTCACGCACCAGCACACATCACGCATCGACCTCCCATTTCTTCCTTCCGATCTGACATTCTCGCTGAAAAAGCGTCGTACATTCAATCAGCGCGCTGGTTGTCATCCAACATGTATCGTTTATCTCGCTTATGCTACTGGACCGATGAATCAGCTTTTGTTGCGTTCGTGCACAATTAATCACGCAGACAATGGCCGTCGGTTTGATAAACGAGCCCTGACAGGGCTTTTTAGCAATTGATAATTAATGTAAACGAGGAATTCGACCCTTTGCCCGACTCGAGCGAGAAACTTGCGCTCGTTTTACACAGTTGATTCACACGTGACGTCCATTGGCCACCGATGTTTGTCGCATTGTAATCGAACTCTTCGCTACTGTCGTTCTTTGGGACTAGAATATTGTGTTCGATAGAACTGAAGTGCAACGACTGATAAAGCGTTATTGGATCTGTTTTACTTCAGTAATTGTTAACATCGTATCGTTGATACTGAGACTTTGAATGCAAGGTGTAATTTGCAGGAAATAAATTTGGATCTGATTCGATTTGAGCCTCTGTTAAATAGGCACGTACAAACCAGGAAATACCAAAGACTAGTATTCAAGAAACGAACTTTAGACTTTCACTGAAACTTAAGAAATTTTAACCTAGGTTCTCAGAGTTTCTCGTGTTGATTTTTTATCATGAACATTTCTGTTGACTAAGAAGAACCGGTTCTGCTTCCAAAAGCAGCGTTGAGCTTGGTCAGTGCTTGGATAGGTGACTTGGAACTTCTTGTGTCATTAATATTAGTAATCACCTGAAGCTATGGATCCTCAAAGTTCAGCATAGAGTTCGATTCCAGAAAGTCTTCCATTTTTCCCCCTGACATCAGCATGTTACGTAAGCAATGACTGTTTCATCTGCCACGAAGTTCTGTTTGCTCGTGTAAATAATATGCACGACTCGGACGCTTCCGTCAATCGATCGGTTGCTAATTGATCGGACAAAAGCGCGATTTCGTAATTTCCATATAAATGGGAATGCAGATTCGGCGTGTTGCAAGATCGGCCGACGGAATTCATGGCCCTATTGTCATCGTTCGCGTTTCTGCTCGTGTTCCGTGGGACAGTTAGGCGTATTCATCGATCGCCCACTGACGGGGGCGTGAATCGATTGTTGGCGGTATCGTTTTTGCTTGACCGCCAGGTTCAGATGGTCGCCAGGATGAGATAAAAAGGTCCAGAATACGCAGTTATTCAATCGATTTTATTCCTGTGGTTGTAAAGTAAAACGACGCAGACAACATTTCAATGTTCAATATTTCAAACATAAATTTCGCATCATAAACTTGTAATTTGACATAGAGATAATTTTAGTTTTAAGAGAAAAAAGTTCTGTCCAATTTCAGCAACATGGAACTCAGTAAGATTTAGATTTAAAGTCCCTTTTTTTCTGTCGATGATTCCCACAGTGCATATGCAAGTGGGCACCAGATGCGAGAACATGTTAGCCACGAGTGGATAATAAGATCCAATAAGACTCGCCGACTTTTTTCGATGTCAGGAACACGTGCAGCTTTCTATGTATATTTAAGAAGCTCGTCGCTTTCATACCGTCAAATTGTGGTTTCCAAAGGGAGTCAAGCTTTGACAGTACCCAGAAATTCCCAAGAATACCTTAGATGAGAAAGCTGGGATCTATGTTAGAGTAAAACGCTAAAGATAGAATGTCTTGAATATTTATACAGAGAACCAATCGAAGTTCAGACTTCCTGGAACTTGTAGAAATTCCAACTTCCCGAATCCAGAGAGTACGTAAATATCACGAACTTTGTAGCTTTCGAGGTTGCCCAGTATTAGAGTTCGCGAACTTTGGGGGAACTATCGGTACACTTACACATCACTCGGGAAATTAGGGTTAGACAGAAAACGTAGGGACGACATTCCCTCTCGTTTCTTGCCAGTCCATTCGAAGTAGTCAAATTTGGGATATTGACTGAGGATTGACTCGTAAACATTGCAGATTGTGTGACGAAAATTTAATCGAGGTTGTTTCGGGGTCGAAGTCGAATTGCCTGAGGAGTAGCTGTTGACCTTTTGCCCCCAGACCGTGTTTTTCTATAGATTACCCAATGCTTGGGTTTTATTCGATAGAGACATTCTTTGGGTCACCTTTTTCAGGAAGGATCGATCAGTGTACTCTCGTGGGAGGATGACAGGGTTGTAAAGTCACGAAAATCACCTGTCGAGGTCTGACGAACCTGGAAACTGCTTTCTGACACATGAATTATTCCCTCATAAATACTCTATTTGTTACATTTAACGCTACATCTACAAAGTTGTGAAAATCTTTGACAAATAGAAGATATAATGTTCAAAGGAAAAATTGAGGAGTATCATCTACTGAAGTCAATCTTGACCTGAGCTAGTACCTTCCGAAAACATTTCATAAATTTAGAGCTTGATCTACTCTGAAACGATCGATGACAAATTGACAGAGAAACCACGTTCGTTACCGTAAGCCACGATAATTCATAGCCGATTGGAACACGCGCATGGCCACCGCTAATCAGTCAGCGCAATTTCCGTAACTCGAACGCCAACTATCTCGCGTTGACAGTCATCTCGCCGGGAGACCAATTTTATGCCCGCGCTGGGTTGTCACAGCGAGAGTGGTCAGTAATTAATTCGACGATGGGATACGGTATTATTTACTTTCCGCGGGGAAATTTGCAAACGTCGGCGAATGAGACCGAATAGACAGCTATTCATTCGCGGACTATGGTAATTGCTCAGGGGTAGCGATTTCTGCTGGAATTGTTATTTCTTCTTCGAGAAAGCTTGTCGCTATTCGTCTTACTGCTGACTGAGAAAATTATTTCGTAAGATAGATATTTCTGGGTAAAAGCAGGTATTTTAAACTTGAGATAAGAATGAAGGCGTGTACAATTTTAATGAGAAATTAGGGAAATGAGACTGAATCAGAAATCTGTCGAGTATACCTGCATTTATTATTCAACTGTTTTTGTTTTTGTGCTTACTTTTAGCATCATTATTATGTTCTGAAATCTGATATGTTATTATTACTGTTAGCGGGGACAAAGCTTGCTACAAATAAAAGAAGAGTTAGTACATCAGGTGATTAATAATTTGAAACGAGAGGTAAAAATTGCTAAAGGAAATGATTAAAGATTTCAACTATCACGTTATGCACGGGTAACAGTAACTGACCATTAACTTAGGCTTTGCAGCAGATTTTCACCCTTATCAATCACAGAGCAAATCTCGTTGGAGGGTTACACGGTAGGCCAAAATAATTGATCGCAATAAACCAGCTCGCTGAACTGTTAACGTTCTCATAAGCGTCCAGGATAG
Organism: Calliopsis andreniformis; assembly: GCF_051401765.1. NCBI lineage: Eukaryota > Metazoa > Arthropoda > Insecta > Hymenoptera > Andrenidae > Calliopsis > Calliopsis andreniformis. The sequence goes on from NC_135064.1 coordinate 26,488,541, forward strand.
CTCACTAATCCCTGTAACACTATCTACACTGTAAATTCTTTTTTCAGGCCGCTATGCCGCTCGATCGCGGCCATCGGGAAATGCGAAATATTGCACGACGTTCCAGCGACATTCGCCCCGATATTTATAGCATCGAAACGTTCTACCCCGTCTTCCATGCACGTACGAGCCATAGAAAAGCTCGTGTATTTAATCGTCAAGTTTCAGGGGGATACCGAGCTCGTTTCGGGGCATGGAACGCGCGCACACTGGCCAGAGTAGAGTGCTACGAAAATATTTGCCAAGTGTAACACGTGTCGCGAGTGGAAAAAAAGCGGCCGGGTAAATAGTAGCGGGATACGCAACGACCATCGATTCGCGTTAACATTTACGTTTTATTCGGTCGCGCTAATTTTTTCTCTCTCTGTTTCTACTTGTTCTCCACCCCCTGCAACGTTGCAGGCCAGGGTTACGTTGGATCGAATTTCGGAATTCGATTTCGTGAATTGGACGAGCGTGACCCGCGTTATTCTCGCCTTTCCAGTGCCCATTAGAATAAACGATGATTAATTACAGGCCCGCGTTGTAATAACCCTCCCCACACCACGCCTTTATTCCGCCTACTAATTAGTCTCCATTGTAACGACTCCAAGTGCCTCACTCATTGTTTGTAAACTCTGGTGGCGATTCCAGCTAAGCGGCCAGCCGCTCGAAACCCCGTGTTACGCGCGTCTACTGTGGGAGTAATTAATATGCGTACTACTGTGAGGGTTAAGGGAATCGAGCGCGAGAAAACTGTATTCGGTTTCGCTAGGTTTCGTGCAAGGATATTGAATTAAACGTGTTTGAGCCGAGTGGCGGGTAAGTTCCAATCCTTTCATTCATATGCAGTTTCGCTTTGTGAACTCGCTGAGATTTATGTTGGTTTCATGTATTTGGTTCTTTTTTCTCGTGTAACAGTTCTTGTGTAAAGTCACATTTTGTCACAATAAGCCACATTTTTAAGAGTTTTGAGTTGCGTGTAAATTGAAGTTTGTAAGGTAGAATTTATAATTTTACTAAAAAATTAGATCAAAAGAACTCTTCTCTTAAAAAGATTGTTTAGAAATAAAAATATGTAACTTATATTATTTTCCCTTAAAACCGCAAACATGAGTCTTTCGTAGTTCAGTTTACATAGTAAGGTGTTTTTCAGGTTTACTCGTGTAGTAAGTGCCATTGGTATTCTATTCCATTAGGGTGCCAGCTCTATTTAACTTTTTCAGAGCACAAGCAATGCACAAATGTTGACTGAATTAATTTTAACCGGATATTCTTGGCAATTTTCAACACTCCAAAGCGATTTTTTCTCCTATTCAAGGATACAGCGACTGAAATTACTTTCAAAGCATTACGGTTTTGCACTATCTCTATATAGGTCAAATGTAATTTGAAGAAATTTCTCCGTTGCACTTAACTCTTCGCGTTTTATGTCCCATGCACTTATCGACCAGAAACATTGTGCTGCTCTTTCATCGGTATTTTCGCTTCGAAGGCCATCGTAAATAATTTCCACGAACGTTATCGCGGCAGTAATAGTTCACTCCTACAGATAGGCGAACGAAAGACGGTTACTGCCTGCATTTCTCGCGTAACCAAACACGTGACAAGATTGTTCATTCCCGCGGCTCGAAAATCCATCTTCCACTTTGAATTAGAAAATTGCTGTCGACTCGTGTCGTTCTGACGCAGCAGGAAGACAAGTGTAATGCGGGAGACACACTTGGTTGAACCGTCTGCTGTGACTGGGACAGTGATGACATAACTACATCTTAACTCGATAAATTCATTGCGGTTACGGTAACAGGTTGGATGGTGTTCGCTAGTGTTCACTGTGCGCAGCACAGATTACACGGATACAGAGCCGGTAGCGTTATCAAATCATACGCCGAGCAATTTGGAGGTCAGCCTGCTTATCACGATAATAGCCGTAGGTAGAGATCGTGAACTGATTTCGAGCGGAAATGTACGCGATTAATGACGGGGATTTGGGCGATATTGTCAAATCCCTGGGTTCAGATTCAAAGTAATTATTCTTTAGTAATTAACAGGTTTGGGTGCATTAAGCTCGAATGAAAGTCATGGTGACTTATGGGAGGTACTTCGAGTTGATATGGTTAGAAGTTTTGCTATGGCTTTTGTAAAATATATTAAAAATTAAATAAGTTCCATATCTCTGTGAAGTTCCTCCATACATTTCAGAAGTTGTATAACTTTCATAGTAAATTTTATTTAATATTGTACGTGCAGGTACATAGAACGACAAGTTAACTATCCTGGAAGAAGACTTTGTGAGAAAGCTATACCAACAGAATAAATTAAAGATTAGAAAAAATCATATTTTTCATATCTTTAATAATTTATGTACTAATACTGTTTCATGTTGGTCTCTTCATTAATTTGACGATGAGAAAGTGTTCTAGGCGCTGGCGTATCTCATCGAGTAAAAATTGCGGCGATAAGCGTAATCGCTATCGATACAGCGGCATGCTTAATCGTGCTAATCTCGAGCAAATAGTGGGGTATGTATGTCGATTTGGGTGCATAGCTGGTTTGTGTTGAACCAGGGCCTCATTAGGCGGTGTACATTGTCGCGTGAAGTCATTTACGTGTATAGAAGCGCTCACAGTATATATTTAGGTTAAGCTCGATAAAATCCTAAACTTCTTTTGCTGAGCCATGTCTCCCCCGCTCGTTGATAAAAACTAAAAAGAAGTATTTCACACCTTCTTCAGCAAATCGCATTCTTTTTTATTCGGTTATCTACATAGTTTGGTGCATCAGAGATATTATAATCTAGCAAAATATTCAGCACTCTCGTGCAGAGTGCAATTCGGTAATAGAAACTTTTTACTGTAAATTACTTGGAAAGTTTCTACCAGGAGGGCTTGCAATATCTGAAGAAGGAAGTATCGGAGGAACTCGTCGGAGAGATGGGGAAATTCTAAAGTAGACTGGAAAAGTGCGAGACGTAATAAATATTAAATTACAATTAAGAAAACCGTATCTTATCTGTCTTCGAATTTGGATTAATAAAAAGTGTTTGATCGTGTTTAGCAATTATTCGCAGAAATATCCACTATATTCCTCTGCATCTCCATTTGTTAGACACTATGTTTGTAATTACCTAAAAAAAAAAAAAGAAAAAATAGGTAGTAAATTCCCAAAAGTAAATATTCGTCTACACATTGCAATAAATATCGCAGAATACCCGGAAAAAAATTCCACAACCCTCCTGTCTCTAAAAGAAAAATTGGATAACTTGTAACAGTTTTTGTCCAAATTCCCATTGAAACAACAGCCATAAAATTTTTTTCACGAAGAGAAATATTGTCTACTATCGACTTTGGGAATTGAATGGACCAGGCGAATTGTAAGTGGCGACAGATACCTGCAGCTAGTCACAGTACCTTCGAAACTACACTTTTTAACGCGTTCACTGGAGGAGTAGCGTCGAGTAATAGCGCTATAACGATCGGAATTTTTGGCACCAGTCCACGTGCATTTGCTGCGGGAATTTTTCTGCCGTTTAAGGCCAACGACTCGAGAGACAAATTTTCCAACCGCATTTTGCAGTCATACGGGTAACACTAGCCGTCCACTGAAGCTACTGTTTAAAGAACGAAACACCTCTTCCGCCACTGCTTCGTGCATTTCAGAAAATGAAGATTATCTGTTGTAGGTACTGCGAATGCATTTCATTCACCGCATGGAATTCTTTCGAGGCATAGAAACAATGTTTTTATTAGAAGCCTCGAGTTCAATATCGGTACATCGATGAAAGCGCTTGGCCTTGATCCAGCTCTGTTTACTGCAGCATTCTCTCTTCCCCTTTATAAACTAACGCAAGAATTTCAGAAGCCCGTCGAGACTTCGATTGAAAGTACTTTTATCGGACCGTAATCCGGATAGAAAAGGAAAATTGCTCCGCGTTAAAATATTCCTGAATAAAGATTTGCATCGCGATCGCGAGTGCATCGGAAGGAGCGGTAATCATTTTCCCAGGCATACGGTTACATTTCCTATGATGAATGAAAATTCTATTCGACGAAAAAATCAGAAAACTCTTGATACGATTTTGCCTCGTTTTATCATGGAATCGAATCTGAAAGCACGCGGATATGTAGCTTTGCACACAGCGTTCTTGCAGACTTTTTCAGGATCGATTTCCCCCCAAAAAACGAACAACTCCTGCGAACTCTTACCCAGCTTTTCTTTTCCTTTTCGATCCCTTTCGAGATCCGGATCTTTTCACCTCTCGCTCGGGAACGTTCCAAGTAAATTCAGAATTCGAGCTATCTCCGCAGCTCCTATTAAAAAGCTCTTTCCAAACGCCCGAGCGTCTAACGTGGGACGGCCAGTGACAGTTGCTCGATTTAATTAAAAATTTCGCGTTCCCACGCTTTATTAATGGAACTCCCAGCGGGGGGGTCGAGCTATCGAAGCGCGAGCACAATTTCGCATCGCGTCTCGCGGCTTCTTGTCCTCGTTCTCGTCCGCCGCCCCTCGTCGGTCCGTTTCTGGTCGCGGAGATTTTTCTGTCCGCACTTCCGGGCTAGAAAAACTCGTTAACTTTAGGGACACGGACGACGACAGCGCGGGGGCGGGGAGAGAGGGAGCAGAGGAGAGGAGTGTTCGTATTAGCGAGGGCTGCAGTGGCTCGGTCAATAACAGCCGCCATCCACCTGCACTGGACTTTTGCTGATGCAGGTTCTCACCGCTTCCTCTCCATTTTCCTTGCGCGTCTTGTGCTAAATTCCCGTGTTCCTTTGTATAATGTAATTTCGCGTGACGCTGGAGCAGCGTCGATACCACGGCACTCGAGATCGCCGATCACCGGGTCCTTTCAGGACGTCGATAGTCGACCGTGCCAGTTGGGGCACGCGATTCGTCTCGCTCGCTGGAGATAATGGGACGAGCTCGATCGAGTGTTTCGCTTTTTTCGAGACCACAACACGCACGGGCTTCCGCGGGCCGGTCGTGAAGTTTATTTCAATTAAGCCCTCGAGTTACGCCCTGTGCCGATGGGGGATATCGTAAGAGTCTTTCTGCGATAGCATTTGTTTCGTTTATATCGGAATACTTCACGTGTGGTAGTTTATCGAGTGCGGTGAAAGGTTCGGAAAATGAGCTCTGATAATTTAGGGAATGACGAGGACAGCCTCAGTGGCGAGTGTAGTGAGTATATCAGTTTGCTGTGCCAAGATAGTTTTTAGAATCAATTGAGAGGAAAATGCGGTAGAACCTTGATGGGCGAAACTTTGATACTTGTGGCGTGTGGGAGAGTATTACGGGTAAAGTAGGACGTAGAGGGGAGCGCGTAGATGTTAATTTGAGAAGACTTAATTGGAAGCTTGATAATCGTGTACATTTGGAGCTTTACTTTTGCAAAAATCGAGGTTCTACTGTACTACAGTATTACTGTTGAAGATGTATCGAATTTTGTGGAAGTTGTAATTTTAGCTTCAATTATTCAGAATAATTTTTGCGTATTTTATTTTGTTTAAAAGTATGTTCTAATTTTTTTCCTAGCAAGTATCAAACAAAATGTTGAGTATCTTGTTTCAAGTAACGGGAGCAAATTAAAATTCAGTAGAATGAGTTGGATTCTTTTTTTTAATAATGTCTGTAATGCTCTTTCGCTGGGAACATTTTCGATCATCCTCTTAAACAAACTTTAATACGATTTCCACGAAGACTTTCTCACGATCAGAATGAATTGAATTATTCTTTTTAGATTATGACTGTTGCTGTCTTAGCTCCTGAATAATTACGGTATTCCACATAACGCCAACTTCAACAGTTTAACTCTTTCATTTACTTACAGACGTCTCGTCTGCATTTGTCTATTTTATTGTAATAATTAACATGAAATTACGAGAAAGTACACAATAGCGAGACTCTATTTCAGATGCACTGCATCAGTAGTACGACCATATTAACAATTTTCCTCCGACTTAAAGTCAATATTATCCTTCTTCCTTTTTTAAATACTGATGTATGTTGGAAGGCGCGGAGTTAGTCCATACATCGTGTAAATAGACGGCACAATTATCCCCCGAGGCGTGACACGGACGCAGGGCAAATAAAAAGGAAAATAAGCGAAAACTGCATAGTGTAATCGCGCGCAAAGTAGTTCGAGTCGTTCATTATCCCAGCGCTGGGGATAGAAATTTTGTTAGCGCGTAACGAAGATTTAAAACGACAGGCTACACCCTTAAGAGTGTTATCGATTTATCCTTGGCACTCGATACCTTGAAATATCTCCGTTTAATATCCTGACGATATTAAAATCCGTAACAAAGAGGTGAGTTCATTCATTTCTGTCCTCCCTCGGACGTAAACTCGAATGCTTTGTTCAGGAATGTCGGAAGAATCTGTGATATAAGCGTCCTCCGTTCTCCCTCCTGACGTAATTTTTTGTCTTTATTCGCTCGGAGATATTAATAATACAATATTACTCGGGGATGCTTCTAGGGCGAAGCGCAGATTGTACATTTAAATCACAAGCGTTGTAGCGAATACCAGAAAGGTGCCTTCGCTCGGTCCAGTGTAATTTATCGTGGACACTTTATGCCTTCCAGTTATCATTGGATTACCGGAAATATTCGTATCTCGATTCGCTCGCGGTGAATATAGCGTGGGTGGAAAATCGTAGTACAAGCGGCCAGAGGATAATTCTATGTAAAAAAAAATAAGAAAAAGATGTAGTATACAATCTTTTTACCCCTGGCTGGTTGTATTACGATTTTCCACCCATTCTGCATTCCTTTTCTCGAAATTTTTTTTCTGTCGCATAGACGAGTATAAAAACTCGACGATCTGCGCGCGCACTACTAGAGCATCAGCAGCATTCAATTTCTATTTAATTCAGGATTAAACATTAACATTCATTGTGCTCGAATCGATAATCTTTTACTGCGGTCAGGATATTCACTGAGGGCTGTATAAATATTCATTCGCCATGGTTTAATTTTCAGCGTGAAGAGGCAGGAATAAATTTGTTTGTTGTTCTTTTTAAACCTCGTGTTACGCGATGGGCCGCTCGTTGACGCTTGCTGATAAATAACGTTTCAATGCTCGCGTGAGTTGCATTGGTTACGCGTGATTTGAGAGACGAGGGTGTAACTGGGAAGCTGCGCATAAAATTATCGACGGCTGCTGTCGATAACGTCGCGTTTGACAAGGGCACAGCTCCGCTTTCCCACATTTCAAGAGAGACGGAATTTCGTTACGATGGTTTCGCGGTTTTAAAGTTTGCTCAGGAATGGCCTGATTGGGATTCAGTTTGAGAGGCACGAAGAAGAAACAGCTAACAGGGGCGGATAAGCTTGCCGCTAACTCCCCATGAAGACTATAATGTTTCCAGTCGTAGCCTCTTAATAAGTTCCTCCTATCTGCCTAAATTTGACGTAAAGTTGAACGGGACGCTTAACGAAGCTGCTTCTTCTTTATAATGCACTGGCTCGTTCCCCGCTGCGAAAGGTGTTGCTTAACTGGGCAGCGCTGGAATTTATAATGTTCATCCCGACGTATTGTGCATCGTTAAATCTTCATTCTTGCGGCAATTTTCAAACGTTTTATGAGAGATACTTTTTTATGTTTGATGCTTGTGGTTAGAGGTTGCTAGGAGCTGTAAACTCTCGCAAAGCTTGTGAAGTTAGATACACAGTACATACTTAAATCATAATAATTTGCAAACACAGAAGATGACTTGTTTTAAAACAAACTTAATACAACAGGATGAAGAAAAACAGTTTTATACCAACAAAAGCAAAATTATGGACTCCAAGGCAGACATCACAGCCAAGCGTCAAAACAAGGACGAATTAGCTCTTGTCCTATACCACAATTAAGATGAGCATGGAAAATGGAAAATTGTTGGTTTAATATGGAATGGCTGACACCAGATCCACCTCAGCAGGACTTAACCTTGCCTCTATCATCAACAAACGAACCTCAATTAAAATAGCATCTGTCAGCTGGCCCTAAAACACAAAAAACCTCGATTTTAATCGATTGATGCGAATCACTAAATTGTTTTTCATTAAGTAGAGCTGCCTGAAGGCGGGAAAAGAAGCATTTTC